>NW_026000229.1:14945353-14969289 GCF_001458135.2 Marmota marmota marmota | reverse complement strand
AGATGTCCCCCCACCTCCGCTGCCCCCAGATGCCCCCTCCTCCTCCCAGGGTTGAGCCCTCCTCAAGATACTCCCTCCCAGGGCGCCCTCCTCCCTGGCCAAACTGCGGAGAATGCTTTCCCCAAGGAGCTGCGCATCAGAAAAGGGTCGCTCCCCCCACCCCGCCCCAGATTTGTCCTTTCCTTAAAAGACAAGCCTAACTCTGCTTAATCCCACTTAGTCACGTTTTAAACGATTTCACAAGAGAGGAGCAATTCTGCAAAACAAAATAAAAACAAAAGCATCCAGTCGGTAAACCCACTGTCTTCGGGGATGTGGGGGAAACAGGAATGCTTGTTCACCAGATCTCTGCAAAACGCTTGTGCGGGGTGGGGGACTGGCTGCATGGCCCAGGTGGCAGCTCTTGGAACTTCAGTTTCTCTGCTGTTTATTTGAATCTGTAGGACATGAAGCTCTCCGTAGTGCTGGTGGCAGAGAACATGGGTGCAGTCCTTGGTATTAACGTTTTGGCAGTGTAGATGGAAAGCCATAAATGTACTCATACCCTTTGACTCAGTGATCCCACTCTGGGAATGAATCCCAGGGAAATAGCTTAGCAGCAGCAAAAGAAAAAAAATTCTGGGTTCATCCATGTGTTACTTGTAAAGCTGGTGAACATATCTTTCTAAGTGAAAAGTTAGAATACATGAGTCACGTGGAACTGGGTTTGAACCCACCACAGCCACTTCTAAGCCCTGGGTGAATTGCTTAACTGCACTGGGTTTGTTTCCCTGTTTGCAAAGTGGATAGCCCTGGCACTCAGAAGGCTTCTGTAAAAATTCAGGAGGCAGCTGGTGGTAGCATCTAGTACAGGGCCTGGGGTAGGAGAGGAGCTGAAGACGTTTTTTGCTTCTGTCTCATCCTTCAGAAGTGCAAGTATGGATATTTCAAGTCACATTTGTAAACACAGTTAGCCTTCCATATCCATGGGTCCACATCCAAGAATTCACCCAACCTCAGATTGAAAGTATTAAAAAAAAGTGCTTGTGCTAAACATGTACAGACATCCCCCATCATCATTCCTTAAACAATGCAGAATGAAAAACTATTTACATAGCGTTTCTATTGTATTGGATATCATAAATAATCTAGAGATGATTTAAAGTATGTAGGAGAATGGCCATTTGTTATAGGAAATACTGTGCTTATATAAGGGACTCGAGCATCCTTGGATTTTAGTATCCACAGGGGTCCTGAAGCCCATTCCTCAAGAATACTGAGGAAAGATTGTGAAAGAGAAAGCATATATGGTGGTTAAGAGTGGAATTTTTGAGTCCTTCCACTTTGGATTGGTTCAGAATCTTAACCATACTACTTGTTTCCTAGCTTGACAAGATGAATTTCCTTACTAATAAAGTGATAGAACCAACTGCACTGTCTGTCAAGCCAGTGTCATGAGAGGTAAATGAGCCACTATGCTCAACCCATTTAGGTCTGTGCCTGGCAGGTAAGAAACATTCAATAATCTCTAGCAGGGCTGGGGTTGTGGCTCAGCGGTGGAGCACTCACCTAGTATGTGCAAGGCCCTCGGTTTGATCCTCAGCACCACATAAAAATAAACAAACAAACAAATAAATAAAGGTATTTTGTCCAGCTACAACTAAAAAATAATAATAATCTGTAGTTGTTATTGTTACTAAATAATATTTACAACTGGACAAACTTTAATATCCAAAAATACTCCAAGTTAAATAGGGTAGTATATCTTTCAGTGGAATATGATGCGGCATTTTGGATGCTGTAAAAGAAAGAGACTTGATATAAGCTAAAATGAGGAGAACGTATGCTGTAAGTGAAAAAAGCAAGTTGCATCCATCTGGATAGAGGATCTAAATTTGAAAAAATAGAAGGTAAAAGTACAGGTGAATATTTAGGAAAGTTCTTGTCTCATTATGTGGTCTGGGAGTAGGAATTCTCTCCTTCAACAAATCAGGAACCCAGTGCCATGGAGGAAAAGATGGACTGATTAGACTGTAAAATAAGTTTGAATATGTGTTCAGAGGCTCCATAAACAAGTCCACAGACAACATCAGATGGGCAGAAATACTTGTTATGTATATGATAAAGTGTTCAGAGCCCTCATATACAGATTCCCTCCAAATTAATTAGAAAAAGGAAAATTAATTAGAACTAGGAAAATAGGTAAAAGAGGGCTGGGGTGTGGCTCAGTGGCACAGCGCTTGCCTAGCATGTTCGAGGCACTGGGTTCAATCAGGCACCTTGTAGAAAGAAATAAATAAATAAAATAAAGGTATTAAAAATGGGTAGAACAATCACAGAGGCATACACCATAAACCCAGTGACTCAGGAGACTGAGGCAGGAGGGTCCCATGTTGGAAGGTAGCCTGGGCATTTTAATAAGACCCTCAGCAACTTAATGAGAGCCAGTCTCAAAATAAAAAATAAAATAAAATAAAAAAGGAAGGGCTGGGGATGTAGCTCAGTGGTAGAGTGCTCAGCAGTTTAGTTCCCAGTGTGGGTAGGGAGGGCAAAACCACTTCACAGAAGAGGAAATGCATAGGCATGTAAACTTTGGAAAAGCCTCCAACTTCCCTGGTCGCTGGGGAAATGCAAATCAAAGTAGGAACAAAAATGCCATTTTTCTAACAAGCACTAGCTATTAAAATAGAAATGGTTGTGCCCTTGACCCAACTGCAGAACTCTAACCTGGAAATGTATCCATAAGATGTTTTTCCCGCTGTGTTGTTCATAGTGACAATCTCAGTGTCCTCTAAGAATTATGGGTGGATAACTGGTTACCTCCATGCTGGGGAATATGACGGATTATTAAACTTGTGAAATCTCCATGCAGTGACTTGTGACATGTCTGTAATATTTTATTAGGTTAAAAAAAGTCAACTTTAGCGTCATGTGTAAAGTATGATCCCACTTCAAAAAGTGTGTGTGTGTGTGTGTGTGTGTGTGTGTGTGTGTGTAAGATCCGGTAAGGCTTCAAGCCTTCACCATGATACATAAGTTGGCTGTTTACATGAGCCTCAAGTAAGGTGGGTGCCCATATTGAAAGAAAGCAAGAGACTTTGCACACTCTTTAATTGTTTGACTTTTTTCCATTTAATTTGTAAGAACTTGCATATGAAGGCTATAAATCCTTCCTTTCCTGCTTGAGGAAAGATTCCTGCCAGCCTGTTCTGAGTTGTTCCAAGATCTCCCAGTGGTGGGAGGAGAGAGGAGTGACTTTTTCTCAGTCCCCCTCTCTCTGTGACACTTGGCTTGGTGCAGCAGTGCACGCTGATGTTATAGTTTGGGGCACAAGTGCAATTAAGTAAATTTGGTCCCACACAACAAAAGAAGAAAAGTTGCAATGAGATCCCTAACCTGTGTTTCAGTTTTTGTGTAGAAGGACTAGGAGAGGCCAGGCCAGCCTCAGGTGTGGTGGAAGGGATTTTAAGGTTTAATGTCTCTATCATTTACATTTTTTATAATGAACATCAAAACAATATTTCCCCTTGCAGTCTCATGGGGTGTTTGTGTCTGGTGATTGCAGGGAATGTGGGCGAGAATCAGAGATTGGTCTGGCTGGTGGGACCCCACCCCAGCATTTTAGTGCAGTAGGTTTCCATGGAGTGAATTGTTTGTGGGGCCGGTTGGGCAGACCCAGGGAGACAGATGGGATTCCTGCGATGGGAAGCTCCTGTTGGCACAAACTGAGTGAATGACACCGTGAGCCCACCAGAGCCACATGCCAGTCTCCAGTTCTGCTCAGCTGCAGAAGCCACACAGTGACTTTCGACGGGATGAGTAACATTCTTTCTCTTCCTTCATCTCCTCCCTTTCTTTTCGTCTCCTTCCTTCTTTCCTTCCCTCCTTTCTTTCTTTTTTCTTTCACTCCCTCCTTCTCTTCTTCCTGCCTGCTTTCCTTTCCCACTCTCTTGTTCCTTATTTCCAGCCCAACTGAATTGGGTGACTTGCCTAAAACAACTCAGGAGTGACAGGAAGGTGGCCCTGGCCTCTGTCCTTAGGAGAGGGGGTAAGCAACATGTCCATGGTACCTGCCATTGCCCAGGCAGGGCGCTAGCCGAGAGGAGTGGACAGCAAACCTGTCAGTCACGCCTGAGCCTGTGCTCCTCATCACCCCTTAGAGCCGCTACGCAGCTACCTCTCAGGTTACTCAGGCAGGTCACCATCCTTCTATTGTAAATGGTAGACAAGGCTGTGACTTCTAAGGTACAGGGTGCCCCCTAGTCTCGGCTGCACCCAGAGGAGTGTGCAGTCCTATGGGTCTGAGTGACAGGAAAATCTTTGGGGTGTTGGATTTCATAGTGTTGTCAGGAAGGGCAACCTAGAAAGAGGGACCAACCCGAGGACCAAGATTACATCAGCCAACACTTGATGGTTCTCAGCACTTGGTATACATATTAATTCATTCAATCCACCAAGAAGTCTCAGTCTGCAGGGTGTTATAGTGGATACTATTAGGATTCTGACTTTACAGGTGAGGAAGGTGAGGCTCAGAGAGCTTAGATAGCCTGTCCAAGGACACACAGCTAGAAGGAGGAGGGCTGAGTCAGCACCAGTGCCCCTGGACTACATGCTGCAGAGGAGGCCGGGTGTGCAGTAGGGTTTGGTTTTGCTTTGTTTCGGGGCAGTCCCTGGTGAATGGACAGCCAGCAGCACTCTAGGCCCTTAGGAGCCAGGTCATTAATCCTCTCTAAGCTTGCCTGTAAGATGAGGGCAGTGATTATTGCCCCCCTAATTTCCCTTTCCCAGCCTGCCCACTCTGCCCAAAGCAAAGTCTCAGCTTTGTAGCAGAGTGCTGGGGCATTAGGAGTAGGGGTACTGTCCCTGGGGACCCCCCTCTAGCTGATCAAGGTTAAAGCCAGGTGTCTTCTCCAGCTCCAGCCAGCATGAACGCTTCTCTGCAGGAGCTGGCCCAGGGCACCATGGGCGACCTGGAAAGGATTTCTCCCAGACTGTCCTGGGTAAAGACCTTGGGGCAGTGTCTTAATCTCTTGGAGCCTTTGTCTGCTTCACTGGGTTGTTGTGAGGATGAAATGAGTCTCTACACGTAGAGCGCTCAGCTGGGCGGGCAACACAGAATAATGGCTACAGAAAGGAGCTAGGTGCTAAAGGAGATTGGGATGGATCAGGCAGATCCGTTCCCTGACCTCTGGGACCTCAGCGTCTAGAAGGGTGATCAACTGTCCTTGTTCATCTGTGTGTGGGCTTCTTGGTGTCCAAACTGGTAAGGTCCACAGCAAACTGAGATGAGTTGGTTGCCCTACTATGTAGTAGTAGCACAAACAACTAAATAAGCCAGCCCAAGATGGCTTGGTGAAGAAGCTCAGGGTGTCACAGAAGCCCGAGGCCAGGGAGGACTAACTTGAGTATCAGGGAGAAAAGACATTTGAGCTGAAAGAAAGAGCTGAGAAAAGAAGGAAAGGAGGAGAGTGTACCAGGCAGAGGGATGCAGAGCTGGTGGTCAGTGGGGGACAAGACATACCCAGACACTTGTACCAAGGACCCCCTCCCTCACCAAGTGCCAGGGGAGGACAAACAGGGGCAGTGTCGCAAGGGTATACGCGCACATGTACGTATTTGCTTGTTCATGTCATTCTTGTGACAGTGGTTGCCTCCAGAGGCATATCCCAGGAGGAGGAGGTGCTGGGGACAAGTGACAGAGATCGTGGAGTTTTTAAATTGAGCGAGTGTAATACCTCTCCACAAGATAAAATAATGTAAGGCCACAGCGTTGCCTGTGCTCCCCCACACCCAGCTCATTCCAGTGAGTGGCTGCAGGACCCGCCGGCATGGGGCTGTCCCAGCCCCAGGGGCACCAAGCTGGCCTAGGAAAGGGAAGAGGCCACAGCCACACTGTCTGCCGCCTGGGCTGAGCTCCGGTCTCCCCCAGGCCCGTGGCAGACAGAACTAAACAGGCTGGCTTATCAGCTGTCGCCACTGCGTCCCACCCGGCTGAGCTGGGCTCCAGGCTGCTGGGAAAGTGACCCCCTGCCTTTTGCCAGGGAGAGCCCTGGCCCAGGGTGGGGGCCTGTGAGGTGTTTTCCCAGGGTCAGTCTGAGGAGGGGGTATCTGGTGGGGGGGCACCATGGGGCCCAGCGTTGTTCTGCTGCAGACTTTCACTGTGGGGTTCTACAGAATTCATTCTTAGTATTATTTTTATAATGACACAGTGGCCCCAGAATCTATTCTCTTTATCAAATACCCAGGCAAAGCTTCTGTGTAAGAATGACAAGCCCCCTCCCCTGGAGTCCGATGTGTTGGTGTGGGCCAGGGCTGTCCTGTGTGTGTTCTCATTCAGTCCTTGTGGTCCCTGGGAGGGAGCCCTGTCCCTCGTGGTCATTTTAGAGATGAACAAACCAAGGGCCTGCTGGGTAGAATTTGCCTTAGACTCCAGGGATGGGGAGCAGCAGAGCGGGTACCATGACACCTTCCCTTCCTCTTCTTTGAGAAGGGGGGAGACTGAGGCCAAAGGAGGACTGTGATTGGGCATCATCTGGCCTCTCTGGGTCCCAGTGTCCTCCTCTGAGTAACTGGGTCATGCATGATAATCCTGGTTCCTCTGCAGGGTCGCCGTGAGGAGGTGCTGGGAACTCTGATAGTCTGTGTGCAGGGGGGAGGGGGGTTCCTCTTATGTTTTTCTTTTTCCCCTGGATCCCCAGGGTCCCAGCTGGGGGGGGAGAGGTTGCCCTCTAACCACTGGCTATGTCACAAAAGGCCTTTGAAACCCTCCCAGGGGGTTGGCCTCCCTCAGAGGGCACCTGGCTTCCTGCCCAGGGACACCAGGCTGTACCTGGCTGGGTCACACACACAGTGCTGGAAGTGGAGGTGGCACAGGAAGTGGGGGGAGGGAAGGGGGGACAGTGAAAGCCCTGATAGTTATGGGGGAATTTGGCAGAGACTTAGAGCGGGGTGGGAAGTTGGGGGAAGGAGGGCTCATAGAGTCAGGGCAGAGGGGAATGGGGCTGTACCCCACCACTCTAAGGCTCCCACAAACAACTCTCCATAGACCTGCTGCAGCCTGAGCACCTCCGTCTAAGCCCAGGTAGGAATCTGGGTATCCTAGCCCCTCCCTATCAAGGACAGTCATCAAACTTAGAGATTCTAGTCTTCCCAGTATCATCTTCGCTGGAAGCAGCCCTCCATTCCTGAGGGGCTGGGACTCTCTTCCTCTTATCAAGACCCTGACTCTGGGTCCCCAACAGTCTTCCCCCGCCTCTGGCCTCGTCTACCACCACCACCACCACCACCACCACACACACACACACACACACACACACACACACTTCCTGTGGCCCTCCTAAATTTTAGCTCTCAAATACAAATCTATTTCCTTCACATCCTTGTTAAAACCCTGTCATGGGCCCTGTGTGGAGTGCAGGTCTGTAACCCCAGTGACTCTGGAGGCTGAGGCAGGAAGATCACAAGTTTGAAGCTAATCTGAGCAACTTAATGAGATCCTGTTTCAAAATAAAGTTTTTAAAGGGCTGAGGAGATAGCTCAGTGATATAGCATTTGCCTGGCATGAGCTGGGGCTTGGGTTCAATCCTCAGGAAAGAAAGAAAGGAAGGAAGGAAGGAAGGAAGGAAGGAAGAAATGTATTTATATTTTTATAAAATGGCTCTGCACTGTGTAGGGGACAGTCTCAGGGTCCTTAGAATGACCTCTGAAGCCACCTGCCCTTCCCCACCTCCCATCTACTAGAGCTGTTCTGCTCCCTCCCCACCCAGCTTCAGCCCCTGGATGGGCTCCCTGGGGCTCTCTAAGTGCAGGGAGCTCCCAGGCCCCTAGGCTTTGCCCTTGATGTGTCCTCCCTAGGACTTTGATGTGTCCTCTCCTTTGCCCTTGATGTGTCCTCCCTAGGAGTTTTTCCTTTGCGGGCACCAGTCACCCTGGCGCTCCCTCAGCGCAGGGTGTACACATGGGAGCACAAACTGTGAGAGAGAAGCTGAAGGGCTCCAATTTATGTACCTTTCTGTCTCCTTGGGCCCGGGTAGTCCCTGAGGGCAGGGCTGGGTGTTCCCTGTCCTTGGGGAATGGCCAGGAGTCCTACAAGTGGCTGGGTAAGAGTGGGAACAGAGCCTGGTGCTGTGGGTGGGGGTGGGGTCTTTTTCCTCCTCAGCTCTCCATGTAGTCTGGGTGGGGGGCATTCCATTCAGGTGCAGGAGACTTGGTTCTTGGGTGGCCCTGGCAGACCTCAGCCTAGAACATCTCTTAAGGCAGGTCCCCAGCAGGACTCTTTCTAAAGGGGAGGACACCCCTGGCCCCACTTGCCCTTTCCTGTGGCATCATCCTCTTCCTGAAGATGTTCCCAAATATCTCCAGTCTCCTTCCCTGGCTCGCCTCACCTCCACCCCTGCTGCAGCTCTGCCTGAAGCAGGAAGTCCAGCTCCACGGACGCCCCCACACCTCTCCAACTTTTCCTCTGGGCCTCTGCTTTCCCCACTCCTGCCGCACAGCCGGGGCTTCACCCACCGCAGCACTGACAATGGCGAACAACGGCTGTTTCCTGTGTGGCCACTTGTCCTCACCTCTAAGCTATTGTTAGTGCTATAGATTCTCTCAAAGTTTCTCCCCATTCTCCTCCTGGTCCAAAGGTTCCCCCTCAGAAATGTGGCTTCCTCAGAGTCACTTCCAAGATCCCCTAGCTGACCCCCTTGCTTAGCTTCTTCTGCCTTGTATTGAAGTTCTTTTTTGGGGGGAGCTTATGTCCCTATGAGCCTGGAATGGAACTTCCTGAGCCTCAGTCTTGTCACTTGAAGGATTTTTCCTGTAGATAGGGATGACAGCCCTGCTCTGCACAAGTTTTAACCCATCACAACCTGAAGCATCCATTAGCAGGGTTAGAAAGAAAAGGGGGAACCAGGTGCGGTGGCACATGCCTATAATCCCAGTGGATGGGGAGGCTGAGATTATAAGTTCAAAGCCAGCCTCAGCAACTTAGGGAGGCTGTAAGCAACTCAGTGAGACCCTGTTTCTAGATAAAAGGGCTGGGGATGTGGCTCAGTGGTTCAGCACCCCTGGGTTCAATCCCTGGTACCAAGACAAACAAACAAACAAACAAATAAATATAAAACAAGAAAAGGAAAGGAAAAGGGGAGGTGAGGCGCTCTCCCCTTGACACCTGTCTTTCTGAGGAACTCTGAGGTGTTTGAGACGTCTAACCCTGAGTCTGGCTTCTACAGTCATTCTGAAGCTCATCTGCGTATTTGTCCAGGAGGGAAGGACAGTGAACTATTTGTTGGCCTGATTTATAACTTTTAAATATTTAGACACATGGTAGGTTGGCCTTGGTCCTGCAAATGTTGGGGGAGGTCTTGGAGGGGAGCCATGAGGAGTCAGTAAAATGAACCTAGGAAGAGGTTGGGTTAGCAGGTTGCCCAGAACGCGGGAGCACAGCTGTTCCTATCGCTGAGAGATGAGAGATGGAGAACAGGAACTGGGGTGAGAATGTGGCTGCCCCTGCCACCCCAGCACATGGGGTGGACTTCCTACCGTGTCCAGGAGGACGCACACCAGCAGTATTATTCGGTTGCTCTGTAATGTGGGGCTGGCAGTGTGACCTCTCCTTTCCCCACTGTGGGTGTTCAGCCCCAGGGGCCATTGAGGAGGGCTTCAGTGACAAGGTGATAATCTCTATGTCATGTGACCATGACAGTGAGGCTATTTATATAAAAAAGAAAAACTTTTATGCCCTGAGGCAGGAATCAAACCTGATTCTTCTGTTGATTTTATAACTTTGGAAAAAAATATGTATATTTACTACACAGCAATATACAGTCAGCTCATTGTCAAAATGTTAGCTTATAGAGAAAGACTCTCCCTCTGCCCCCCCAAAAAGAGCCAACAATCCTCCACTTTCCAGGACAAAGCCTTTTCTCCCTCCCACAGCTCACTGATAATGATGACAAACAGACGGAGCCTTTACTATGTGCTAAGCATAACCCTCAACCCTGTTTTCCCCATTATACGGATACAAAGCCCGAGGCTTTAAGACACAAAGTAAAGGTTGCCAAGCATTGGTCAGGGCAGACCAAGCCCAGACCAAGCCCATTTTTGGCTCTCCTTTTTCCTAGATGGGTAAATCTCGACCTTGAGGTCCTTCTAGGCAGATGGGTCCCAGCAGGAAAAAGCACTGGACTTAGAGGCCAGTGGCTTCCAGTTCCGTCTCTATGGCCTCCACTTCTTGTTCTGTCAAATGGGTTGGCCCTGTCTGCCCTGCATACTTCCTAGGCCTGTTTGAGAACCAGGAGGAAGGGTAGGACCAGATGAGTGGAAGCTTGCTCCCCTATCGCAAGACTCCCCCAACTCCCTACAGCTCCCAGCACATAGCTTTGCACAGAAAATGGGCCCACTTTAGGCAGCCAGTTCTGTTAGCAGAGGAGCCTGTTGGAGGGTGGGTGTGGGGAGAGCCTGTCCCGGGAGGAACCCTGAAGAGTGCATTGCCGGGATTATCTGGGTCCCGACTGCTCCCATGTGCCCTGTTTTTGGTCCTGTGCCCAGCTTGGAGCTGCTGGGCCCTGCCTCCCTCCCCTGGGTCTATGGAGGTCTTGGAGGCTTGTCCTGAACTCTTGGGCACAGGCCCTGCTCCCTGGAGGGGATTTTTGTGTGGTTTGGGAAGGACAAAGAACGCCTTCTGCCAGTAGGGCAGAAATTACACGGTGGGCATTCCTGGCAGGCCAGGCCAGCGTCATGCTAGCTTTCAGTCTGGCACGGGCACCCCCGCCACGGAAATGTGCTTCTAATTACAGAGGCCAGACCAAGCGCTTTAGAGGATCCCAGTGCAGGGGACGTTAACCAGTTCCTCTCACAGGGGCTGGGGAGTGGACTTGCAGAGGCTGAGGGCTTTGAAGGGAGGGCTGGGTGGGTGCAAGGCCTTCTCATATGACAAGGTAGAAGCGCAGCGTGAGGACCGGGGGCAGGGAGAAGAGCATCAGGGAGAGACAACCCTGAGCCGGGAGGCGGGCAGCCCTGAGTGGGAATCCAGGTGGGGACTTCCTGGCTCCCGAACTTGGGTGAGTCGCTTAGCCTCCTGACCTCAGAGGCTTACCTTCCCTGACCCCAAAATGGAGATCACAGGCCCTTTCTTGGGAGGCTATTATGAACGCACTAGATGATGCAAGGCCTAGAGCCTTTCCAAACAGAAATAAAAAAGAAGAACTTTATGCCTGGGGGTAAGAATCAAAGTACGGATTTCTGCCAATTTTTGAAATTTTTTCTTACTATAAAGCAATATATGGTCACTGTTAAAATTTTAGTATCTAGGGTTGGGGGTGTGACTCTGTGGATGTGAGCCCTGGCACTGAACAAAAACAAAAATTTAATATGGAAAGATTTTTTAAAAATAAAGTCACTTGTTGTCCCTTTCACCAATTATTATTCATGATTATTATTATTATTATTTTAAGTGATAGGGTGGAATTTAAGGCAGTGGAAATGGGCTGATGGCTTCACTGTTCTCAGAGAGCCTACAATCCTTCTGTTGAGGCTGATCCTCATTTTGCCAGGGTAGAAGCTGCCACCTCCTCCAAATTACAGGAGTGGGGGTGGGGGTGGGCGTGGGGGGGTGCAGACCCTTGACTTGGAGACATCAGGAGCTTGTTCTGCCTCCAAAGAACGCCCAGCCTCACCTGGAGGAGTGGCTTGCCTGGCCACATCCCAGGGCCCCCTCTGCCTCAGTGAGGTACAACTGAGAAGGGTAAAGAACCCAGGGTTCTGAGCCCATGGACACAGGCTCCAGCCTGGCTGAGACCCTAAAATGCTTTCTAAAACAACTTCACTACTTTGATAGAAATGGATGCAAGTGATTGAGAAAAAGCATAAAGAGGAAGGTACCACTCCTCCCACCCAGAGGGCATGAAGGTGAACTCCCTGGGGCGCCTCCCTCCAGTCGTGGCTCCAGCAGATGGGAGTGTGCATAAGTCTGGGCGCTGGTAGAATCCAGCCTGGCAGCTGGACAGGGAAAAGGAGAACCAGCATCGCCACATCCTGGGGCTGCTGTGGGGTGAACAAGGGGATGGGGGTTCTCTACTCCTAAGTTGGGTCCCGACTGCCATGTATGCCCAGAGGGACAAAGAACAGCAGGAAGGCTTGTCGTGGAGTCAGCGATGAGCATCCCTCATGGGTCCTGGACCATTCCTCAGAAAGCCCACGGCACAATGCTCCAACGCAGCGGACACAGGAGGCAGACTGGCTGGGTTCCAGTCCCAGCTCAGCCACTGACCTGTTCCTGCCAGAACTGGGGCATGTTAGCTGATTTCCCTTGCGTTGATTTTCCTCACTTGCAAATCAGGGGCCCCGGTAGCCCTCTCTAGTAGGGCTACCCAAGCTTAAATGAGTTAATTCAAATAAAGCTCTTCCATCCCAGGCACAAGGTAAGTGATTCATAAGTGCTGGCTGTTATTAATGTTGCCATTGTTATTCTGTGGCCACATTGCTCAGGCCCTGGAACGGGCAGGGTGGTGGAGGGCCCTCCCCTGCCCTCTCTGAGACTCTCCCTCTCTGCAACTTGCTCACCAGCAGAATCCACCTTTTAGCCAGGTTTGAGGTGCATTGGCTATTAGGAGACCCAGGGCCAGATCTGGAGGGACCTGGCTCTCTCAGGCCCACTGTTTTTCTTGGCTCCCTCTGCTTTCCATCCCCCAGGCCAGAGGCAGAGCCTGAGAAACTGTTGTTCTTGTGGCGGTTGTTTTGTAAAAACTGGCCTTTCAGGGACCTCCTCATCGGACCTCCCATTTTACATAGAGGAAACCCGAGGCCCAGGGAAGTGAAGCATGGTCACCCGCAGTTAAGTGGCCGAGCTGAGACGAGTGGCCACATGCAAACCAAGAGTTCTTTTCCTCGACTGGCGGTGATCTGCTGGGAGGTGTCTCTGTGGACACGCTGCAGGCTCCAAGAGCAGGGAGCTTGAATCCAAGCTACTCAGATTGAATTTTCCTGCCCAGCTCTGTGCCCACTCAATGCTTGCTCAAAAGGACTGTAGAAACATCCTCACTCTCTTTCAGAGGAAGAAACTGAGGCCCAGAGAGGATTGGATGCTTGGTGCATGGTGAGCCAGAATGGGGGCTAGAGCCCAGGGGTCCTGATGCTAGGCCTGGGCCGTGTCCACTGCCCTCCCACTGTTCCATGCAGACAGTGCACTTGCTGAGTGCCACCAGGAAGGAGCCAGTGCCTCTGGGGAGTGTGCTGTGGGCACCAAGAGGATTAGGGAGAGAAGATGGGAAGCTGGCTTTGGGGTCCAGGTGAGGCCAGGACAGAACAGGAAGTGGCTTGGCCTCAAACCATGTTTCCTATCTATCTCAGTTTCATTCTTTCATGGGAGATAGGAAGGAGAAGGCTAGGCTTGTTCTTCCATCCTGCAGTTGGAAAACTTTTTTTTTTTTTTAAGACAGGGCCTCACTAAGTTGCTGAGGCTGGCTTTGAACTTGTGGTCCTCCTGGTTCAACCTCTTGGTAACTGAGATTATAAATGTGCGCCACCGTTCCCCAAAAGGTAGAGAGCTTGAGACCAAGAGAGTGATTTATTTGCAGAAAAGCCCACGCCAATGTCTTCTGCTCTCAGCCCCCTGATTTCCAAAGCTCTGGCCATGATACCCAACCCCCTCAGGGTACCCCCAGCATGGAGGGATCTAGAGGCCGGGGTGCAGCACACTCTGCCTTGCACTGGCTGGATGCCTTTGAGACAAGTCACAGATCTTCTCTGGGCCTCAGTTTCCCCATCTCCACTGTGTGCTGATGGTAATTCCCGGACTCACTCCATGAGGATGGATATAATGGACGTGATTGCTTTGAAATTATAAAGTGATGGGCTTGTGTGGGATTGGTGAAGAGAGCTCAGAAAAGTCAGTGTGGTGGGCAGAAAGTCATGCAGGGAGAGACCTTGTCATGGGAGCTGTTGAAACTGTGTGTTCTTAACACTGCCTTATTTCCCATATTTTCTTACATAATTCATCTTTTTCTTGTTTCTCCAAATAGACTTTATTACAGGTGTAAGGCAATAATACAGAAAAGGAGGGCTCCCAGGAAAACCACTTGTGAATGTTTTGGGGAGATCCTTCCAGACTTTTTGCTAGTCATGTGCATCAAAATAGCTATATATACTTGCATATTGAAGACTATAGAATATTTCATATATTATTTTGTGAAATTTCCTCTTTTTTTTTTTTCCACTTACTGATATTGAATAACATGTCACTGTTAACAGAGCTTTGTCTCCACCATTCTTTTTCCCAGCTGAGGAGCACCCCGGGGATGGGGATGCTGTGGTGTGGTGGGCCAGCCACCATAGTTCCAGCTGTTTAAGGGACATGATGGATGACAATAGTGATACCCAGAGGTCCCTGCCTCCAGCCTCAGCCCAGGAGTGTGTTGGGAGTGGAGTGGGATCCGGGAGCCTTCTGGAGCCGAGGTCCCTCCCTGACAGCTTAGGGAGGGAGGGAGGGGATATTACAGGGGGGCTGGCTGGGGAGGGAGAAGGGCCCACTCCCGTGGGGCAGGCATAGATTCACCTGCGCCCAAGCCCTCTCTCCTTGGCCTCTCCAGGAAGGCCCCCCGGGGTGGGCCTGGCCCTTTACTTTGTGGCAGTGGGGGTCCTGGTCCCCTGCACCTCGGGAAAAGCAAGAGCCAGGAAGGGCCCAGGTCTGGGGCAGGGGCACCCCCCCAGCTTTCCCCAGCTCCTTTTCGGTTGTTTCTCTGCTCGGCCAGGCCCTGTTATCTTCCTCTGAGCCTGACGCCTAGTTCTTCCTGTTTAAAATTTAGACTCTGGACTTTTCCTCTGGGGGCGGTTATGTGTTTGTTTTGTGTTTTGCATTCTCCCCCAGTTCCTATCTCTGCCACTTTAGGTCACCCAGGCTCAGTACCAACCCAGTTTTCAGTGCCCTGTCTAGTACCCACATAAGCAAAATGTCCCCTCTGCTCAATGCCCATGGCTGGGGTGCTCAGGTGACAGGGGTCCCTCAGTTTCCCTGGCTGTAACATCCAGAGGTTGTGAGCTCTGCCCTGTGTCCCCTTATCAACCATGGCTCCTCCTCTAGGGCCCACCCAACCTGAGGGTCCCCGTTCCCTGTAATGCTCTGCTTTGAGCTACCTCAGGAAGGAGTTTCAGTCACAGAACAAGGAAGTAAGCTTGGAATGCGAGTGTCCCTGGTAGGCTGCATGCTTAGTAGGGATCCAGTACCTAGCACGTGCTACCTGTGGGACGGAGCAGGGTGCTGGAGTCTGGAGCCCTGGCCGCCCACCCCAGCCATGTCTCCCTCTGGACCTTGGTTTTGTCATAGGAGGATGGTTGAGGAGTTGGATCAACCAGTCCCTGGGGCCTTGCAGGTTGATGAGCTGGGATTTTTTTGGTCTTCATGTGATGCTCTTGGGGATCCCAGGTGGGGTGACTGTGGGGAGAGACAGCGGATAGAGAACAGGCACGGGGTGGGGTGTGCTTGGCCTTCACCATACAGATCCGCCCCACCTCCTCTGGCAGCTTCTCTGGGGCTACTCCCAGAGCCACTCCAGCATTCCCACCCCACCAGGGACTCTGGAAGGCCTTGGGCTTGGGGTGGGATTTGGGCGGGTCAGCCTCCTCCTCAGCCAGTGCAGGTGGTAGTGCCTATCTGCAAAGCTGATGGGAAGACAGGAGGCCGGGTGCCTAACACAGAGGACATGCTTCATGAATGGTGGGTCTGGAGGCCACTGTCTCCCACAGGAGAATGTTTGTTATGTTCTTCATGGCTGTCAGCTCCTAGAGGGAAGCACCAGGTCTGACCCATTCTTGGGAACCCTTGGCCAGGAACTGTTGATGAAGAAGAAGCTACATCAATGGAACAAGGGGTCAGGACCTTCGGCAGCCCGCCTCACCTCCACCCCCTGGGCCTCTCTCTTCCTGCTCTCGTGAGGCCTGTCTTAGTGCTCGCTCTCTGCCCCAGGAGATAGGACCCAGTGGTCCATGGTGGGGGCCTGCTTAGGAAGGCCCTTAGGTGATGTTTGTTGCTTCCCTGTTTCATGCCCCATCCTTTACTTCTGATGTTGGGGACATCTCAGAGACACCAGAGCCTTTGAAGAAGATCCCCTGGGCTAGGGTCCTTGTGTGGGCAGCAGCTGGCATGTCTGAAAACCTCAGGCTGGACCCAGTGGGGCTGGCTGGAGCCTTGTGCTGGAGGCCAGCCCTGGGGAAGACCTTTGCCCAGATCCTCTCGGCTCCCCTTGGCAGCCCAGTGAGGAGGGGACGCACGTCCTGTCCTATGAATGCAGCAATGGACATAAGTGACAGAGCTGGGCGTGGAAATCCCACCTGCAGATTCGCAGGCTGCCCAAGCCTCCTTCATACTGCTGGGTCCCCAAGGAAGGCCCAGAACTGAACCCCACTTCTGCCTTTTTCTCCTTCCTGCTGCAGGTTTATCTTTCCTGATTACCAGTTGCAGGGAAAGTTCTCACCACCCTCCTTTGAACCCTTAGGGAAGGACCCATAGCTCAGGGACTAGGACTGAGAGGCTTCCTACCCCTATCTCTGGGCCCTGCATTTCCCATTGGGGGGAAAGCTGGCTGCCCTAGAGGGCCCCACAAAGGTCCAGCTGTCAGAGCAGGGGCTGATTCCAATCCCAGTTCCAAGCCTTGGTTTCTTCATCCATAAAATGGGCATAATAACATGGCTGACCTCAGAGTGCCCTAGTGAAGACTGTCAGAAAACCCAGAAAATGCCCCAGACCTCTGGACTGAGTCCATTTTACTTCTGTGTTCTGAGTTGACCCCCTGCCTCCCCAGACAGCAGCATCAGGTTCTTGCAGACTTAGGTGAGGAGTGGAGTGGAAGAAAGTCTGCAGTTTGGAGCCAGAGAAGCAGGCCCCTGTCTGGTTTGGCCACCGACTGGCTGTGGAACTTTGGCTTCCCTTAAAGTCCCCCAGATGCCCTCTGTACTTCGGGTACTTGGTGGTGAGACTCACAAGATAGTCTGGTCCTGTGCTGAGGCCTGAGCACTGACCTGACCCCAGTCCCACCCCAGCCCCGTCAGGCCGAGCCATCGCCAGGCAGCAGGGCTCTCAGCATCCTGCCGCCAGCTCCCCAAGCTGCCCATCTGCACACCCTGCCCAGCCGGCCTGGCCCGCCAGGGTGGCTGAGGGCCTGGAGCCATGGAATCAGCCTGCCCTTCCCTCCTTTGTCTGCGGGTGCTTCCTTCCCTTTGCAGTGGGCTTGCTTTTTTCTGGTTTATCAGGCCCTGGGGAAAGCAGGGGCCAGCCAGGCTCCCAGCCGAGCACCCCTGGGAGGCCGCCAGCCAGAGCAGACATTCCCTCTCAGTCTCCAGCGCTGCGGAGCTCGCCAGGCCCTCCCTCCACCTCGCCCGGCTACTCCAGCCTGGGGCCAGGGCGCAGGAACCCAGGGCCTCTCCCAGCATGGGGGTGGCAGACAGGAGCCCCAGGACCTCACGACCTCCTTTTCATAAGTCGGAAGCCTGAGGGGTCCTTGGGATGCATTGATGTTCCCTGCCTCACTTTGGAGGGGCCAGGGACTGAGGCCTAGAGAGAAGCACCCCGGAGAGCCCACTACCAGCTCAGGGCTCCCTCCCCATCGGCTTGCAGCTGGCACCCCTGGTCGGTCTCCCTCTCAGGACTAGAGGCAGGGCAGGGGTCTGTGGTCTGAAAGTCCTGCTGTGCATCCCAGCTGTCACTCACTAGTGGGACAAGTTAGCTACCCTTGTTCCTTCATGCACAAATCTGTACAATGAGGGGAATGGGGCCTACCTCACAGGCTGTTCTGAAGGCCAGAGGAGATAATCCAGATGACAACCTGTCCCAGAGTAGGCATCCTCAGTGGCAGTGATATGGCCTCTGAAGGGGCAAATGGGTTGGTAAAGGGGTATGAAAAAAAAATTAAATTATGGTTCTATCCACGGTAAATAAACAGTGTATCTTTGGTATTAGAATTTTGCAGTGGGGAACAATTTGGAAAAATTGTCTATCAAGGTTGCTTGGGTAACAGGAATAATCATAAAAAAAAGGTGGAGAGTGCTGGTTGGTGGTCAGGGCTCTGTGAGCTGACCCCTCCCACCCTCTCCTCTCTTATCCAGAAGCCTGACCTGCGTGGGCTGTGTCAGGTCAGGAGTCAGCCTGTGCGATCGCAAGTTTTGATAATAGGAAAGTTGGCTTGTTTGTTCTCTCGTTCATGGACATCCGCCTGAGGTCTCAAAGCCACCCCTGGGAGCAGGTGCAAAGGAGGTAATGATGACCCTGGTCCCAGCTCTCCACACAGCCCGGACAGATGGCCTGGAGATGTGATCAGCTTGTACTGCAGGAGGGCCAGGCCCTGTGGGCAGGGGCGGTGTGCAGGCAAGTTCAACAGAGAAAAGGGGCCATAGGAGGCCGACTTGATGGACAGGTAAGAGTTCTCAGGTGGAAGGAGCAGCAGGATGTGCCGCGTGGAGGAAAGGTACGAAAGGGTGCCCAAGAGCTGTGAGCAGGACTGGGACAGAGAAAGGATGTGGAGGACCACAACACCTGGGGAGTAGATCTAGAGTTATCAACAGAGCAGTCTTGTTCATAACTCTTCATAGAAAATTTGGGAAGCCTCAAGAATCAAACAGAAGCTAAGCACTGTGACACCCGCCTATGATCCCAGGGAGGCTGAGATAGGAGGTCATGAGTTCAAAGCCAACCTCAGCAACTTAGTGAGGCCCTAAGCAATTCAGCAAGACCCTGTCTCTAAAAAGTGAAAAAGGGCTGGGGATGTGGCTCAGTGGAGAGGGGCACTGGGTTCAATCCCTTGTACCCTGTCCCCCCCAAAAAAATCAAATGGAAGTTTCTGTCTTTCATTCTGGGGGGCATTTTTGCAGGCTTTCCTGTCTTGTTTTGTGTCCTTCTATCTATCTCTGAGGGAACTGCCCACCCATTTCACTGCCTCTCTGGGCCCAGCACTGTGCCCCCTGCTTTGCCTGAGTCATTCAATTCCTGCCAAAACTGGTGGGAAGAAGATCTCTCCCCCCAGAGTGGCCACAGGGCTGAAGGTCACAGAGCCAGTGAGTGGTGGGGCCTGCATGGGGCTCATATCCATGACTCAGGCTTCTGAGCCTCCTCCTACCACAGCTGACCTGCCACCGCTGGGCACGATGCTGTCATACGTGGTCTGGGGAAGCTCATGGGGGCCGTGGGGAGGTGGAACAGGGAGGGCCCAGAAATGGTCAGGAGATTCTGGCTTCCTGGGTTACCAGCCACCTGGGCCAATCTCCTGGCCGTCTGAAATATCCCAGGTACCAGGGCACACAGATGGTCCACCCAATGCTGCAGCAACTACACCAGGACTGGATTACAGACAGGGAAACTGAGGCCTGCACAGGAGAAGGCCCCTGCCTGAGAACCTGCCTTATGTGTTGGAATCATGGGAGTTGAGTGGAGTGGGAACGAAAAGGTCTACTTCTATGAATTTATCTTGAAAAATGAGAGTGCCTGCAGGGTCCGGAAGGCCACACATCAAGTGAGTATCACCATAATTGTCTTTTGTCTCCCATTATTGAGTTTCAGACATGAGGCTGTCCCTTCTATAAATGAGGAAATGTCAGAATGGCAATCATCAAGAATATAAGCAACAATAAACGTTGGTGAGGATGTGGGGAAAAGGTACACTCACAACTTGCTGGTGGGACTGCAAATTGCTGCAACCACTCTGGAAAGCAGTATGGAGATTTCTCAGAAAACTTGGAATGGAACTGCCATGTGACCCAGTTATCCCACTCCTTGGTTTATATCCAAAGGACTTAAATCAGCATACTGCAGTGACACAGCCACATCAATGTTTACAGCAGCTCAACTCACAACAGCTGAGCTGTGGAACCAACCTAGCAGCTCTTTAACAAATGAATGAATAAAGAAAACGTGGTACATATACACAATGGAATAGTACTCAGCCATAAAAAACAAGGACTTTATGACTTTTGCCTGTAAATTGGATGGAGCTGGAGACTATGATGCTAAGTGAAATAAGCCAATCCCAGGAATCCAAGGCCAAATGTTCTCTCTGATATGCGGATGCTAATATACAATAAGGGGGAGATGGAAGAATAGAAGTTCATTGGATTAGACAAAGAGGAATGAAGAGAAGGGAGGGGGATGGGAATAGGAAAGATAGTAGAATGAATCAGACATAACTTTCCTGTGTTGACATGTGAATACACAACCTGTGTAACTCCACATCACGTATAACCTCAAGAATGAAATCCTAATTTGAATAAGTTATGCTCCATGCATGTATAATATGTCCAAATACACTCTACTGTCACGTATATCTAAAAAGAACAAATAAAAACAAGAGAGAGAGAGAGAGAGAGAGAGAGAGAGAGAGAGAGAAAACTGTAGCTCAGAGAAGTTAAGCCTCTTGTTGATGGTCACACAGCCACTTAAACAGACCAATCAGAACTAAATTCAGTTCTAAGTTGATGCCCACATTCCTGACCACTTGGAATACTCGTATAATAAAATCAGCTAAATGAAAACAGCAGTTAAGTATGGATTTGTGTGTGTTTTAGCGACTTTAAACCAATAACTGTGAATTTATGCAGTGCTAAGTGTCCTCATGCCCTAATCCAAACCAGCTGTCTCAATTCTGTAAGCAGCAGCCCAGAGACATCATCACAGAGACACCCGTCAGCCCTCCTCCCCACACTGACTGTGGAGTCTGTGGACCCCACTCCTGGGACGTCTCCACGTCCTGGGCTGAGTCCCCAGAGAAAGTACAGACCTGGGATCTGGGATCCCGAGGTCTGGCCTACTGCCTGCTCTGCCGCCCTGAACAAGCCACTGTCCCTCTCTGGACCTCACGAGGGGCTTACCAGCTGAGTACTGAAAACCCTTCCTTGCCCTCCTGGTACTGTGTGCAGAGTGTTCTGTGAACCTCAGGGCCAAGACAAGGAGGAGGATGCCTTAGATCATCCCAAGTCACCATGATGTACAGAATTTCAAATAACTGCCCCACCCAGCAACAGGCGAGCAAGGCAGGCCACCCATTGCTCCAGCAGAGTGTTGGTGAGCAGAGCCCAGCAGGTGTTGCTTTGTGCAGACTGAGTGCGGGTATGGTCACCCTCCCACACCACAGCCACAGCCCTGGATGCCTGCAGGGCGTCAGGTGTCACTGATCCATCCTCAGGGTGGATCTCTAAGGGGCTCTCGTAAGAAGTCACTGTTGGAGACATACATTCTTTTTTGGACTAAGAATTGAAACCAGGGGCACTTAATCACTGAGCCACGTCCCCAGCCCTTTTTTGTATTTTATTTAGAGACAGGGTCTCACTGAGTTGCTTAATGCCTCACTAAAATGCTGAGGCTGGTTTTGAACTAGCGATCCTCCTCCGGCCTCAGCCTCCCGAGCTGCTGGGATGACAGGCGTGTGCCACGGAGCCCAGTGGAGATGCACATTCTTTTAGTAGAGTCTGCAGTTTATCAGGGAAGATGGGAGGATGATCCATGTCAGAAAGGAGTGGCCAGCCAAGGGGCTTCCAGGATAGGAAATGTGCAAAGGGATGTTTCCCTGAGGCCCCCCCAGCACCCCATGTACCAATTTTGTGGGCATGAGGTCACCTGGGCAATGGGGATATCCCCCCTTTAAACAGGCTTCCCCAGCATCCCCTGCTCTTCCACCCTGCGGCTGTCTCTGATGTCCCTTGCTTCTGTGGCATTGACTCCCTTGGCCAGATCTGTTAGGCCAGATCTCTCCCCCGGGGCAGCCCTGCCCATAGAGGGAGAGCGAAATCCTGGCTCACCATCCGCCCCCGACATCATGCTGGAGAAATGCAGGGGAGACATGCAGCCAAGAATCAAGGGGGGCTTCCTGGAGGAAGGGGTGTCCGGGCCATTTGTGGATGACCAGGCGGAAGAAACAGGAAATCAGGACTTGGTTCTAAGGCTGATGGGGAACCAAAGAACCCACACGCGGGCGCAGAGGAATCGCTGTGTCTAGAAGGGCAAAGCCGCGGGGAACGCCCCAGCCTTCGCACAGCTTGAGGGGCACAGGGGGCCAGGGCCGGGCTCAGGAGGGATCCGGGGACCCATGTTCCTGCCTTGGAAGAGGCTGGGGAATCTCAATGTGTCCAATCTCAATGTGGGAAGTGGTTCTCAGGGAGGCCAAGCTGATGTCTGAGCGCAGCCGTCTAAGGCAGGTGGTGCTGGAGGCCCTTGTGTCTGGGTGGTGGCTGAATCTGTGAGTCAGTGGGGTTGGGGACACTGAGATGGGAAGAGGGAGTGGGAAGCCGGGTATCCCTACATTAGGGGCAGAGTGGAGGACAGGTCCCTCTTTAGGGGACACTGGGATGGGGTGTTCCAGGACCTCACTGCAAGGGCGCTTCAAGGAGGGAACAGCCAGCAAGGCCCCATAGCATGAAGGATCATGTGCACTGGGCCCCATGGAGGTCACCGAGGAATCTGTCAAAGCAGCTGGACAGAGAGATGACACAGATGAGGCAAACCAGACGGGCCCACCAGGGCCAAGGCCCTTGCACCCCTCTCATAGACACCTGCCAGAGCCTTCCCCCCGATCTCCCTGCTTCTGCCTCAGCCCTTTAGTGCATCTCCAGGCAAGGCCAGAGGGCTCTGGCAGACACAGCCAGGCCCCCTGCTCCTGGCCTCCAACTCTCTCAGGCCTCCCCAGCAACAGCCTTAACACGGCCCGAGGCCAATGTGCTTCTGCTCTCCCCTTTTATGTCTTGGGTCCCGGCTCTGAATGAGAACCCTGCTTCTACTTCTCCAACCTGCCGGTGGCCTCCTGTTTCAGCACCTCTGCACGGGAGACGCCATAGCCCACAGCCTTGCTTCCTGGGATGGAGCCCGCCCTCTAGCAGTGCCTCCCAAAGGAAGCTTTCTGGAACACCCCTCCCAGCCCCAGGCATATCAGGTTCTCTTCCTTTTTTCAGGGATTGAACCTAGGGGTGCTTAACCACAGAGGCACTTCCCCTTTTGATGCTTTATTAAGAGACTTGGGGTCCTCCTGTCTCTGCCTCCCCAGCCTCTGGGAATACAGGTATGCACCTCGTCGGCCAGGTTCTCTTCTTTGATACCTGTAGTCTCACAGTCCTAAATGCTCCTCACAGCCCTAAATGAGTGTTTAATTGGGCTCCTGATCTGTCCTCCTCATTAGAATGTGAGGTGCTGCGATGGGCAGCAGTTCTGCTGTGTCCACCATAAACTGCAGCCAGGCCTGCTCAGAGTGGGCACCTAGGAAATTTGAATGAACGAGAGCTACTGAGTGAGAAACATGGAAACAAATGGACTGAAGGAAGTCTTTCTTCCTTTCTCCTTCTCCTTCTCCTTCTCAACAGGGATTGAACCTAGAGAGCTTAACCACTAAGCCACATCCCCAGCTTTTAAAGATGTGTCTTTAAAATAAAGACAGGGTCTCACTGAGTTGCTAAGTGCCTCGCTAATCTGCTGAGGCGGGCTTTGAACTTTTGCTGGACTAAAGGAAATCTCTAGAGCAAATATAGTCCGTCCACTGAGGTGCAGGTCGAGATGGGAAAGGGGTGTGACAGTGGGAGGGCAGGGGGCACAGCCACTGTGCCAGTTTCTTAGTCTTTCTGTCTATAATAACAGGATCCTGGCAGTGATCGCCGGGCACACATGAGGTGGTCAGTAAATACTAGTACCCCATCTCCCAAGTCTGAAAGTGCAGCCCTGTCGGGCGCAGGCTAGGTGTGGTCCACCAGGGCAGGGGGAGCCTCCTGGACCCCAACTGGACCCCCCCAGCGGGGTCTCCCAGGACCCCCTCTTCACGCCGGAACACCCAGGGGCGAGTATCCGTTTAGGAGTCAGCAGCGTTGCGACTCCCTGGCGCCCCGGAGGCGGGGCAGGGTTCTAACCCGAGCGCGCAGCAGGGTCGCGGCAGCCGGTGCCGCCCGCCGCCCGCCGCCCGCCGGATGTCTGAGTTTGGTTTTGGTGATGGAGCCGCCGAGTGCCGCCTTATCGG
>NW_026000229.1:14908710-14945328 GCF_001458135.2 Marmota marmota marmota | reverse complement strand
AGGTCTCCGAAGTCCCCCCCCCCCAGAGGCAGGGGGTCCTTATTTAAGCCCCTTTGGCAATGATCCGGAAGGTACTGACTGGCCCGCCTTTTGGACTGGTTCCCTGGTGCGAGTGGCAAAGAATCAGGCCAGAATGTGCCACCCCCCAGCGAGACCTGTGGGGACCCTGCTTTTACTCTGCAAAAATGACGGGTTGCCTCAGCGGCTGGGGCGGAGGCAGCCGAGTCCCTGTGGGTATCAGGGACTTTCTGTTCCCAGCCACACGGGTCCCCTTGGGCTCTGGCTGGCACTCCAGGTACAATGTTCTCTCTCTCTGCCTCCAGGAACGCCTTCTCAGGATTGCGCCCTCTACACCTTTGGGTCTGGTGACCGCGAGCTAGAACCTCACTGGCCAAAAAGAACGAGCAAAACCATAGTCAAGGAGGGTGTTGGAGCTAGTGCTGCCTCCTTGGGGTGGGCAGCCTGGTGGCCAGGACAGCTTTCTGCCCTAGGTGTGGCAGGCAGGCATCTGAAGCCCCCGGGGGGTTGAATATGAAGACACTTGGGATGGGGAGGAGGATGTCAGCCCTGCAGGGTCCCTTACCTCATGGGGAGTCTGAGCCCAGATTTCCTGTAATCACTCTGCAAACTCCAACTGAGCTGGGAGATGTGGAGCTGGGAGTCAGGGAAGCCCCCATTGTGGAGCCCTGGGGGAGGAGAGAAGCCCCAGACTCCCAGGCGTGGATCATGAGCTAGTCTGGGGGCCAGGAGGAGGAAGATAGAGAGGAGGAAGGCCAGGAGCCTGGCACAGGCACAAGCCTGGAGGTCCTTGTGAGGAGTCTGGGTTTTTTGCACTACAGTGGGTGGGGGAGTGGGGATGCAGGGGTAAGTTGGGGTCTCCTTGAGAAGACTCTCACACCCCAAGGCAAGGACGGAGCAGTGTGGTTCAGACTACAAGAATGTTACTTTACCGCGTTTACAAACTGATAAATCATGATGAGAGATGTCATGCCCATTTTACAGTCAAGCAAGCTGCATCAGAAGCTGGGAAAACCGGATTTTGAGGACATCATCCTGGTGCAGAAGCCCAGGCTGCTGTCTCCCTGCCTCAGCCTCCAGGAAATGGAATTATGGAGGGGCCTTTGGGTTCACTTGCTCTGATCTCTTTCCTCCCTGTTTTTATGAAAGAAGACACTGAGGTTCCCAGAGGGGCCAGGCTTGGTCCCACCATCCTCCTTCTTCATGTGACCTCCCTGACATCCTCCCAGTGTTCCCAGACAGGAGTTGGTTAATGACACAATGCTCTTCCCCACCCCCAACTGCCCCACCTCCTGCCCTCCCGCTTAGTGGGTCTGGGCAGGGCCTGGGGATCTGTATTTTTGGCAAGCATCTTGGTGGTTCTGGCTCTGCCATTTGCCCTTAGGCATTTGGGGCTCATAAAGTTTTCCCTGCAGCTTCTCACGGAGCCCCTTCTCCACTGGCTTCCTCCCTCCCCCCTCAGCTCACCCCCTAAGGACACCCCCCCCACTCCCTCCACTTCTGTGCACCCCAGGCCCTTCCTCTTCAGGCTCCCCCTCTAGAAGAAAAGTGAAAACACATGGTTTCCTGGGCAACCGCATCCCTCCTCCCGGCCTGCCCTGAGACCTCCCAGCGTCTCTCTAGTGTTCAGAAGAATATTTCAAATACCAGCCTCACCAGGCCCCAGCCGACAAAGGCTGATTCCCCTTCAAACCTTTCTCTCTGAGGGGCAAGAGCTCTGTTCCCCTCAAACTTGGAGGCCTGAGATCTCAGTGAAAGTTCCAGGCCATCACCTTGGTTACCACTAGGTTTACTTTGCTCACTAGTTAGAAGAGAAGCTCATTGCTTTTTGGCCTTAGGGATCTATTTAGATGGGGAAGCTAGAGCTCAGAGAGGGAAGGGACTTTCCCAGGTCATACAGCAAAGCTGTGGTCTGACTAAAGGGTTGAAGAGTACCATGTCGATCACCTACGTCTTCTAGACATGGTACGGGAATGTCTGGAAACAGTCCTTCCCACAATTCTATAGGGTCAGTTTTTATTCCCGTTTTAGAGTCGAGAAAACCAAGGCTCAGAAAACTTCAGTAATTGTTTGATTGTATGTGCAGTTGTGAGCAATTAGGAGAGTGTGTGTGGGGTGATTACAAGTGACTCTGTGTAGTGAGGAGTGTGTGATTATACGTGGGGGACAAGTGACGCATGGACATGATTCATGTGTGAGGGGTGTTATGGTTGAGGGTGCGTGTGATTGTGATTTTATTTGGGTATGGGGAAGAGTGATTTGGATGTTCGTACATGTGTGTTGGTGTGTGTGTGTGTCTTCGGGTGTGTGTGTGAGTGTCCACGTGTGGAGATGACTGTGCTCCATGAGCTGGGCTGCCTGGGACTGTGCTATTGTGCATATTTAGATGTGTCAGGCCTGTGGGTCTGGTGAGTGCGTGTGTGTGATTCTGTGTGGGTGGTTCGGGTGACTGTGTGTGTCACTCTTCTCTGCCTTCAGGGCTTGGGGTGAGCATGACCCCTCCTCTTTGGACTCCCCGTGGCAGTCGGGGGGGACCCTGTAGGATGCTGGAGCATGTTCCCCGGGCACTGGGCTCTAGGGCTGCTGTGGTCCTCTCTCTCTCTCTCTCTCTCTCTCTCTCTCTCTCGAGCTAGGAGGGTGCTGGAAATGGGTTCCAGCCGCAGCCAGGTCTCTTTGGAGAAGGGGAGGGAAGAACTCTCAAAAGGCAGATCTTTATTGAAACATTCCATGACACGCACACCATCTAATTGATCTCCTTATTAGTAGCAGATTTTTCTCTCGGCCTCTTCTCCTTCCTGAACTTACGAAACGAGAGGGGCAGGATCCAGCTCCTGCCTGTCCTTCTATGGGTGCACTGCTGCCTTTCCAGGTCTGAGTGTAGGTAGAGGGGCTGTGGTCCCCTGTGGGATCAGGTTTCCAAAGCCCAGAGAAAGGCCCTGGCTGTCCTCCAGTTCCTCCTCCTCATCGATGGCCACTGGCTGAATCCCATCGTCCGTGAGTCCTTCTGGTTACTTTGGGCCTTCCTTTAGGTCACAGTGAAGTGTGTGTGGGCAGGACCCCCGGGACTCCTGAGTCATTTGCTCATGGCTCATCCTGCGGGACTCTTGGAGCCTCCTCCTTCCCACCTATAAGAGGAGATTTCAGATGATCAGTGCTGCAGGTGGCCGTGGGGATGGGTTCCCATTAGGTGTGCAACACCTGAAACCCACTGTAACTGTGGTGGTCCCCATTACGACTCTGATGAATGGCACACGCAGAAGGCACAGTTGAAAGCCTAGGAGTTCCCAAGAGGGAGTCGGCTTTGCATTAGCAGAGCAGGAAGGGGCGGGGCAGCAGTGGGACACAGGTGAGGTCACCATGCTCCCCTCAGGTTGCTTTCTGCCCCCCTGTAGAAAGCCAACGACACCGTCTGGGTGGGCCTGTGCTAGGTGACAGTTCAAGCTTCACATAAGGAGCTGTGAAAGAAGACACTATTCAAAAGGTTCCTGCTGATGCTTTAGGCAGCCATTGTTGTCCCCATTTGTCAGAGAAGGAAACTGAGGCCCAAGGAGGTCTGCAGATACACCGAGAGTGCCTAGCTCAGGAAGGGAGGTGGGCTTAGACCTGTTTTGAGCCCTCTAGTCATTCAACAAACACGATGGTAAAACAGCCTCAGTCCCTCTGCCAGGAAGATCTTAAGGGACAGAGGAGTGAATAGGCATGGGGACACTAATGTGACAAATGCTGTGACAGGGCAAGGCCAGCCACTGACTGGTGGTACCAGGGAGGGTGGCCCCTGAGTAGGTGGAAGGCACTGGACCGGCAGGGCTGACCTGCTGGCATGCATGGGCAAGGCCACAGGAGCAGTAAAAACATGGATGCACTTATTATGCAACTACTGTTAATATCTGCTGCCATTGCTCCCCTGGCCCCTCCCCCCATCCAGAAACCATCTGGCACAACAGGGGCACTGCTGTGGCAGTGGGTGAGCTTTGTGCCTGGGCTGGGGTCCTTTGCTCTGTCTTGTTTTTGCTCGGACGTGGGGGAGGGGGTGGGGGCTGGAAGCTGCAGTCGGGGCTGAGCCAGCGGGCCTGCTGCTCGACACGTCTGCTTCCATTCCACATGGACTTCCTGGGAATGACCAGGGCCTCTGTGCAGTTCCTGTTCCCAGCGGCTCGCAGTCGCCAGGCCCAGGGAGACAAACCGTCCCTGAATGTGGTGGGGCAGGGAACAATATGGGGCGGGCGGAGGAGGGCCACAGGAAGCGTGGCAGGGACAGCCGGGGAGCTGGCCTCGGGGCTGGGGGGTGACTCAGGGACTTGTGACTTGATAAAGTAAGATGACTCCTAAGGAAAACAACCAGAGTCCGGGGAGGCGCCGAAATGGCGAACGAGACGGATTTCCAGCTCCCAGTCAGACATGAGATCCGGAGTCCCCACGTGTCTCTCTGCCACAAAGGATTTTAAACACCAGCAAACCAAGCACGTAGTCATGACTGTCAGGTAGGCATCATGACCCTGACTTCACAGAAGAAGAACTGAGGCTTGGAGAGGGGAGATGGAGAGCTGGGGAAGGCGCTGTGTGGCCAGGATCTGCCCCAGGCCAGTCTGACTCCAGAGCTTGTGTGTCTGCTGCCCCAATAACCAGGCCACCAGTGGCTCAGCCAGGGCCCTGTGTGGGCTCATGATATCCTTGCTGCCCAATCCAGGGCCCCCATCACTTTTCCCAGAAGACCCCCGACAAAGAGAACCATTTTGCCACTAGAGCTTAAGAACATGTCTGAAACTGGGAGGGGGAACACAGCTCAGAAATGCAGCAAGAAATCTACAAATAAAATGAACAATCAGGGTAAAAATCCGAGTCCCTGTAGATCCGTGGTTTAATAAAATATGGAGCAGGGTAGGTGCAAGATGGCCCCCGTGGTGGAGAGGCCTCCCACAGTCTGGCAACGATGGCCCTCTGGCCCGTGTCTGCATGTGAGCACCGGCCACAGGCACCGTGACTGGGAGGTCCCTGGGTTCCTGTCCCTGGGACCGTGGATCCATCTGTTTACTTTCCAAGCCTCAGTTTCTTTATGGGAAAAGAAATGGGACCATGATGGCAGGCTCACACCGGCTGGTGGCAGGGTTAACTCCAATAACGTGCGCAGGGAGCCTGGCCCGGTGTTGGAACTCAGCTATTGTTCATGCCTCTGCAGGCTGCCCTGCCCAGTTTCAGGAAGTCCTTTTTGGCTGCAAACTTCTTAAGATGAAAGAATGTTGGAGAAGGCCATTCGAGATAAGGCAGAGCCAGCCTCTCCTGTGGGAGGGTGATTTTGGGAATCCAGGAGGCTTTCTACCTTTAGATCCATCCCTACCCAGCCTTGGGCTTGGGTAGGTTACAGTGCCCATCCCCCTTCCCCTCCCCATGAGGGAGAGGGCGCTGGAAGCAGAGTCCAGGTCAGATTTATTTCTCTCTTTTAATATTTATTTTTTAGTTGTAGTTGGACACAATACCTTTATTTTATTTACTTATATGTGGTGCTCAGGATTGAACCCAGGGCCTCGCATGTGCTAGTTGAACGCTCTACCACTGAGCCACAACCGCAGCCCCAGATTTATCTCTTTTTTAAAAAAGCTCTATGGAGGTGTGGCTGACATACAGTAAAACATATGTACTTAAAACGGTGTGATGAGTTTTCACATATGCTGACGCTTGTGAAAATAGCACCAGAATCGAAAAAACTAGGCATGCTCATCACTGCCAGAAGTTTCCTCATGCCATTTTGTTTTCCTTTTGGCTCTCTCTGCAAACTCACCCTACCCCACCCCAGTCCCTAAGCTATCACTGATCTGCTTTATGCCATCATTCAGTTACATTTTTCAAAAATTTTATGTAAATTTTACAGCACGTACTTTTGCATTAAGGCTTCTTTCACTTAGCATTAGTATCTTAACATGGGTTCATATCATGCATGTATCAATCGTTTACTCCTCGTTGTGGCTGAGTAGCATTCTATTGTGTGAATCCTTGAATATTTTTATTCATTCTTCTGTTACAGGCATTTGGAATATTTCCAGTTTTTTCGGGGGGATAGGGATAATGAGGATTGAACTCAGGGGCACTTGACCACTGAGCCACATCCCCAGTCCTATTTTGTATTTTATTTAGAGACAGGGTCTCACTGAGTTGCTTAGTGCCAGGGTCTCACTGCTGAGGCTGGCTTTGAACTCACAATCCTTCTGCCTCAGCCTCCCAAGCTGCTGGGATTACAGGTGTTCACCACTGTGCCTGGCTTGGAATATTTCCAGTTTTTTACTATTATAAATAAAGCTTCTATGAGCAGTCCCATGCAGATCTTTATATAAACATAGATTTCATTTCTCTTGGATAAACACCTAGAAGAGGGAGCATGGATGGTGTAGGAAATGTAGTTTAACTTTTTAAAGAAAGCTCTAAATTGTTTTCCAATGTGATTGTACTATTTTCATTCCAACAGAAGTGTAATAGAATCTCAGTTGTTCCTCCTCCTCACTAATGCTTTGTGTGATCAGTCTTTTTTGTTTTGGACATTCAAAGAGGTGTGCAATAAGATCTTATTGTGGTTTAATTGACATTTCCCTTACGACTAATGATACTGAGCATCTCTGTGTTTGCTGATTTGCCACCTGTATATTTTCTTTGGTCAAGTATCTGTTCAAGTCTTTAGTCATTCATTAACTGGGTTGTTTATTTTCTCATTATTGAGTTGTGAGAGCTCTTTATGTTTGATTTCAAGCCCTTAATGAAATATCTGGTTTGCAAGTATTTTCTCCCAATTTGTGGCTTGTTTTTTTTTTTTTTTCATTCTCTTCACTGTGTCTTTCAAAGAACAGGAGTTCCTAAAATGATGAAATACAACTTATCTTCTTTTTTGTTTTTCCTGTATTGATTGTGTTTTGGTATGTATATAAGAAATCTTGGTCTAATCTGAGATCACAAAGACTTTCTTCAAAATTTTATTAGTATTAGATTTTACATTTAAACCTATGATTTTTTTCATTCTTTTTTTCCCCCAGTACTGAGGATTAAACCTGGGGAGTCTCTACCATTGAGCCACATCCCTAGCTCTTTTTTTTTTTGAGACAGCATCTTGCTAGGTTGCCCAGGTTAGCCTTAAATTTGTGATCCTCTTCCCTGAGTCTTCCAAGTTGCTGGGATTACAAGTGTGTGCCACCTGGACTGGCTAATTAATTATTTTTTCTCCTCCTCCTCCTTCCCCTTTATTGATCTGTTTGTCTCTCTTAAGAGCAATGCCACACTATTTTAATTTCTGTAGCTTTATAATCAATCAAAATTGTTTTGTCTATTTTAGGTCCTTTGCCTCTTTCCACATGGGTTTTAGAATCAGTTTGTCATCTTCAACAAAAATACCTTCTGGGATTTTGATTGGGATTGCATTGAATCTATGTGTCCATCTGGACAGAATTGACATTTTAGCAATACTTAAGTCTTCTGGTACATGAAGACGGTGTACCTCTATTTATTTATGATTTGTTTCTAGAAGCTTTAACTTCCTCTTGGCAGAATTCTGTAGTTGTAGTTGTCACTGTATGGTCTTGCATGTCTTTCATTGAATTATCTATATTTACTATTTTAATGCTACTATAAATAGTATTATTTTTGTTTTAAATTTAAAGTTCTGATTATTGATACTTTCAGACAACAGGAACAGGACCCACCACCTGAAACAACTAAAAAGCCACACCTGGGCTGGGGTTGTGGCTCAGAGGTAGAGCGCTCGCCTACCATGCATGAGGCACTGGGTTCGATTGTCAGCACCACATAAAAATAAAATAAAGGGGCTGGGATTGTGGCTCAGCGGTAGAGCACTCCCCTAGCACAGGCGGGACCTGGGTTCAATCTTTACTCAGCACCACATAAAAATAAAGGCATTGTGTTGTGTCCATCTACACCTAAACAAAAAATAAATATTTTTTAAAAAAAGAAAATAAATATATTGTGATTACCTATAACTAAAAAAAAAAAAAAAACATTTTTTTTTAAAAAGCCACACCTAATAAAAAAGAATAACTCCAAAAGTATGAATAGCAATGAAGGACAGTGGTCTCTGAATGACAGAAAGCAGATAAGATGAGCTACGATTGCCCCAGTTTACTGACTGAAGAGCATTTCTAAGCCACAGCAAAGGACAGTGGAACCAAGGCAGAGCCCAGCAGTGGCCTTGAGTTGAGGAGATGGAGGTGGACACCCAAGAAAGTCAAAGTAGCTAGAATTTGCAGAATTTGAAGGGTGCTGGAGAGGAGAGAGCTACATAGAGAAAATAGGAATCCCTTCTCCTATTTGAGTAATGATCAGCACACACATGTGATAAAGCCACCTGAGGCCTGAAAGGAGCTCCAAGAGATTAAAGAGAACATCCCCCAGAGCTCTCATGGGTGATGCTCTCATGAGACACAGAACAATGCCTATTCCTAACAACCAAATGCAAAACATCACACAGAGCTCATGGGACTTTGTTAGAAGTCCCACCTCAGTAGCTGGGGAACAACCCTAGATTAAATGCTACTTAAAAAATATATATTTTTTTAGTTTTAGATGGGCACAATACCTTTATTTTGTTTATTCGTTTTTATTGTTTCTAAGGATTAAACCCAGTGCCTCACAATTGTGAAGCAAGCATTCCACCACTGAGCTACAGCCCCAGCCCCAATGTCACTCTTATTCTGCCTAATAAAGCTTAAAATCAAGGCCTAAAAGGATCAAACTCCTTTCAAATGACTTAACCTCATCATAGAATTAATCTCAAGAATAATTTTAGAACCACAAAAAGAGTTTACCCAACAAGATAAAATTCACAATGCCTAGCATCTAATCAAAATTACCAGGCATTCAAAGAAGAAGGAAAATACAACACAGAATGAAAAGCAGGTCATCAATGCATAATGAAAAGAAGGCATTAAACTGCTGTTATGGGCTGGGGATATAGCTCAGTTGGCCTTGCATGCACAAGACCCTGGATTCAATCCCTAGCACAACAACAACAACAACAACAAAAGACTGCTGTTATAATTATTTTCTGTTCATTCGAGTAGCCCAATGAAAGCCTGGACATGTGAAGTGGAGATATATAAACCATAAAAAAGGTCTAAACAAGCTTCTGAAGACAAAATTCACAATATCTGGGATGAAAATCTGCTTGAAAGAAGACAGATTTGACACTACAGAATAGTAAACTAGAACACATAGTAAAAGAAACTACCCAAAAGAAAACATAGTAAGAAAAAAATAAGAAAAACGAACACATATCAATTTATGAGGCTGAACATATGTGTAATTGGAATCCTTGAAGGAAAGGAGAGAAAGGGTGGTATCAATAAAAGATTTAAAGAAACAATGACTGAAATTTTTCCAAATTTGATGAAAGCTATAAATCCAATTCCAGCAAAAGCAACATAGAACTATGCCAAAACACAGCATAATCAAATTGCTTAAAACCAGTGATTAAGAGAAAAATTTAGGAGGAGCCATAAAGGGAAACATATATACCATACAGAGAAACAAAACTAAAGATAAGCAGATTCCTCATTCTAAATAATGCAATGTAGAAAACAGTTTAACACATTTTTGAAAAAAAAAAAACCAGGGGGCTGGGGATGTGACTCAAGCGGTAGCGCGCTCGCCTGGCATGCGTTTGATCCTCAGCACCACATACAAACAAAGATGTTGTGCCCGTCGAAAACTAAAAAATAAATATTAAAATTATAAAAAAAAAAACAACTAGAAGTCTATATCCAGGGAAAATATATTTCAAAATTACAAGTGAAATAAGGACTTTTTCTGACATATGAAAGTGGAAAAAATTTGTCACCAGCATATCTACCCTTCAATTTTTTTTTTTTTTTTTTTTTTTTTTTAGCACTAGGGGCACTCAACCTCTGAGCCACATCCCCAGCCCTATTTTAAATTTTATTTAGAGACAGGGTCTCACTTAGTTGCTTAGTGCCTCACTATTGCTGAGTCTGGCTTTGAACTTGTGATCATCCTGCCTCAGCCTTCTGAGTTGCTGGGATTACAGTTTTTCAGGCAGAAGGAATAGGATGACTAAAGGAAACCTAGATCTACACAGACGATGAAGAAAACTGGAGGGGTTGGGGTAGAGTCAGTGATAGAGGGCATCTTAGCAGGTTTAAGGCCCTTGGTTTGATCCCCAAACACTACAAAACAACAAACCAACAAAGCAAAACCTGGGGATGGTAACTACACCAGTAAGTATACAAGACTGTTTTTCTTATTACTTAATATCTTTAAAATACAGCTGACTGTTAAGGGAAAAATAATAACAATATATGGTAGATTTTAAAACAAATCAAAATTCAAAATGTGACCACAGTAGCACAGAGGCCAGGAGGAGACAAATGTAAGTATACTTGTATAAGATTCTTGTACCCCACGTGAAATGGTAGAGTATCAATTGAAGGTGGACTATGATAAAGAGATGTGTTCAAGAAACAACTTAAGCCAACACAAAAAAAGACATTGCTAATAAGCTAGCAAAGGAGATCAAATAGAAGCCTAATAAAATATTCAACTAATGACAAAAAAGCAGAAAGGAGGAATAAGGAACAAATAACAAACAGAACAAATATAAAGCATATAGCAAAATGATAGCTCTAAACCCAACCATAAGCCAGTACGTCATCCCATATGTGTAGTCCTAGTTTCTTGGATGGCTGAGGCAGGAAGATCCCAAGTTTCAGGCCACCTGGTTAATTTATTGAGACCCTGTCTCAAAATAAAAAGGGCTGGGGCTATAGCTCAGAGGTAGAGCACTTACCTAGAATGTGCAAGGCCTTGGGTTCAATTCTCAGTACAGGGAAATAAAAAGGGTATTAGAAGCACATTATGGTGGCAAGTGCCTGTATGTAGTTCCAGCTACTCTGGAGGCCAAGGTAAGAGGATCACTTAAACATGGAGTTTGATGCCAACCTGGGTAACAAAAGAAGATCCTGTCTAAAACAAAACAAAACAAAAAAGTAACTTGAAAAGAATGTAAATGAAAACACAGCATATCCAAATTTATGGGATGCAGCTAAAGCAGCACTAAAAGGAAAAATAGGCTGCTAAAATGCCTTTATTAAAAAGATAAGTGCTTTCAATCTAGTATTTCAGTGTCTACCTAAAGGAACTAGAAGAGCAAATGAAACAAAGGAAGAAGAAGGGGAAGGAAGAGGAGGTGAAAGAAAATTAAAGTGTAAAAACAAAATAAATGAAATAAAAAAACAGGAAAACAATACCAGGAATGAGAGATATCACTACAGACTCTACACATACCAAAGGCTAACAATGTTTGTTTGTTTGTTTGTTTTTTTAATGTGTGTGGTGCTGGGGATTGAACCTAGAGCCTTATGCATGTGAGGCAAGCACTCTCCCAACTGAGCTATGTCCCCAGCCCCAATAATGGAATTTTATGTACGATATCTGCCAATAACTTGACAGCTTAGATGAAATGAACAAATTCCTTGACAGACACAAATTTCCAAGACTCACTCAAGAGGAAAGAAATCATTTGAATAGCCCAATATCTATTGGACATTGGATTTATAGTGAGGAAGGTAAAATCCACTCACTGGAGATGACTTCTCCTTTGAAGACATTAATGTCTGAGACCTTTTATCACTGAGCATACGGTTCCTCAGAGAGAACTACTTGGTGACACAGAGGAATTAGAAATGGCCTATGTGTTATTGCTTGTGTCTATCCATCCTACACAGGGAGAGCTGAGGTCACCATCTGATAAATGGACATCATGCTAGCCAGCAATAGCAGAGCCAACTGCAGCAGCTTCAGGAGGAGAAAGAGTTGGAATGGGGAGGCAGAGAGTACACGCTAAATATTGTGAACACCAAGGAAACCTGCATTTGTTTGTTAACACTGTGATAACAAAATATCAGACTGTGTGGCTTAAGTAACTGGAATAGTTTTGGAAGCTGCAAGCCCAACATCAAGGTGCCAATGGGTTTGGCTTCCTCCAAAGCTTCTCTCTAGGCCTGCAGATGGCTGCCCTTTTGCTGTCTTTTCTCTGTGGGTACTCATCCCTGGTATCTATTAATGTGTGTCCAAATTCTTTGTTCTCTAAGGACACTAGTCAGATTAGGTTGGGAACCACCACAATAGCTTCATTTTGCCTTAATCACCTCTTTGAAGGACATGTCTCCAAATACAGTCACATTCTGAGGTCCTAGGAGCTGGGGTTTCAACATGAATTTGTGGGGCAGCAACACAATTGAACCCGTCACAAAAATAAACCACCAATCAATGCTTATCCCTGTTCAGGAGTACAGAACTGGGACTTCTAGGAGGGCAGCATCCTCAAGGGTTGAAGCATTCTGGGAAGATTTCCTAGAAGGGAAACTGGAAATTTTGGTCAAATGGGAATTATAAGGAAGAACATTTCAAGCAAAGGGAACATTAACAAGGGCTTGGAAATATATTTTTGGGGAAAGACAAGTTATGCAGTGGTTTAGATGAATCACAGGGGCTAATTCTGGGAGTGGGGGTGGAGTTAAGTTGTGAAAATTATGGGATGTTAGGGGAAGGTCTTGGACTTGATTCCATGGCAGTAGGGAGCCATGGATGGTGTTTGAGTTGATTCTATTTTGGGGACAGAATCAGGGAAATGACTGTGGTCTTCAAATTTGAATGTACTTCAGAAACACCTGGAGGGCTGGTTAAACTAGATTGCTGATCCCCATTGCCAGAGTTCCTAACCAGTGGGTCTGAATGGGGCCTGAGAAATCTCATTCCTGACAAATTCTCAGGATTGCTGCTACTACTGGTCTGCGGAATTTGAAAATCACTGGAAGCTTTGCTAGAGGGTAAGAGCGGTCCTGGGAGGTGATCAGAGGTTTGGCTCATCTGCAGAAGCCATACTCCCAAATCCCATACTTTAAAGGCTTGGGAACTGAAGCCCCAAAGGAAAAGGCCCCAGCAGGGGATCCTTTCCAGGCCTTGAGCCTATCATCTTGGATCTGGGTTGCCATGGCATCCAGCGCCCCGCGCAGGAAAGCTCCTCTGGCACCTCCTCTGGCATCCACCAGCCCAGGACCTTTCAAGAATACCGAGGGTTTTGGTTGAAAAACAGGCCTCAAATGGCTGGGTCTCCCAGAGCGAGCGACGTGCAGACAGAGCGCGACGCCAGCATTTTCCTGTCGGCCCTGGAGCTGCAAGTTTCCGCCCGCCCCGGTCCCGCCCACCAAGGCCCCGCCCCGCCCTGCCCTGCCCCGCCAAGGCTCCGCCCATCTGGCCCCGCCCCACGTGCCGCCCCGCCTCCCCCACTAGGAGTACCTGTCAATCGCGCTCCCCCTCCTACTGACTGTACCTGGGGAAGATGCTCAATTTCGCTGTGCTTCATCTTTCTCATCTGGGAGCGAAACATCCGTCTCATAGGGCTGATAGGAGGATTAAATATGTACTTACAAAGTCCTAGGAATGCGGCCTAGTAAGTACTATTATTGAGTGCATCAGCCATATATTACTATTATTTTTGTTAAAGTTTTTTCATTGTGATCTATTTCTAACATTAAAAAAAACATAAACACTGTGTACCCATCTTCCAGTTTAAGAAATAAAGCATTATAAATGCAATTCCTTGCTCAACTTTAATCAGGTCCTTATAGCTTCTGTCCTGGAGCTTCTAGAATCTTCTGACTCCTACCCATCCTCTGCTTACAGGACGTGAGAGATCAATATAAAACAGGTAACTTGCTTAGAAGCCTCCACCTATAGTATAAAACCCAAACATATCCTTTGATATCCTTTTATATCTGACCAGCACTGAAGCTTCCTGTTTGGTCTCTGTATTCAAGACTGAAGCTTCCCTTAACACATTTACACCCCCTGCTCTTTACATTTGTTGGTCTCTCTGCCTCTCCTGTGTAACCATTCTTTCTCTTTTATTCACTCCAAGAGGAGCAATGTCAAGGCCCCTGAACACTGTCCCACTGAGATTTGATTGTGTGTGTGTGTGTGTGTGTGTGTCCTGTGTTGAACTGTAAGCACCTGACAGCAGGCCCACAGCTGACTCATGCTCTTCTGCTCTCTGTATAGGGAAAGCATGCACTGCACAGTTGTAGTTGAGTGTGTTGGAGTACAGTGTAAGTTATGGCAGGGGTGGCCATCAGTGCCTTAAACTCTGTCCTTTTCATGGGGAACATAAGGTCCATCAGCTTTGAAAGTGCTGAGGAAGAATATAGAGGTCATTCAATGGGGTCTTCATTCTAAAGAAACTCTGCAAAGTGTCATTTTCTCTATCATGCCCACTTACCCCTTCCCAAACCTCTTTCTGCTCCTTCCCCTTTCTGCTGTGGTCCCTGTCTTCTCTCTCTGAGAATGGTTAGTTCCTCATGGTGAGTCGATCTTCCCAGGAACTTTCGTGGGAGACATGCAATGACCATGTCACACAGATCCAAAAGGTTTGCAGTTTGCGGGGAACCAAGTAGATGGGAAGCGGGGGCCCCAGCAGTCTGCGTGTTGGGAACAAGGTGATGAGGAGCAGAGGCGAGGCTCCCAGCCTGTTTTTCATTCTGTCAGATGCACTTGCAAGACAGAGGAGAGCCTAAGTTTCCATTTCAGTAAAGTGGAAATAAACTGGTAAGTGCACTTAGACTCGGGAGGGACACTTGCCACTTGACATTTTGAGTTGTGTACTATGCTTGCATCCAACCTATTTTTTATTGGACAGTAATCAGAAGCACTCTTTCCAGTATTACAAATACCAATTCCCAGCCTGCTCACCTTGGTCTCTCTGAGCCTCACATTTATGAACACTCAGTTCTCAGGCTGAGAGAAGGCACAAGGGAGGCCTTTGTAAATTAGATGGAGCTGGGTGCACATCATCATTATTATTATTATTTTAATATTTATTTATTTATTTTTTAGGTGTAGATGGACACAACACTATGCCTTTATTTTTATGTGGTGCCGAGTATCGAACCCGGGTCCCGCCCATGCTAGGCAAGCGCTCTACCACTGAGCCACAATGCCAACCCATGTCACTATTATTTACTCCTGATTCAGATCATCTCAGTGGATAATAACTGAGGCTGACACTATTGGCCATAGTGTCTGGATCTCAGTGTGTGTTTGGGCATGAATATGTGGGACTGAGGGTGTGTGTATGTGCAGACATGTTTGTGGCAGTGGGGTGATTGAAGTTGATCATTATAGGGTCTTGGCCCCAAGGATCTCCTGCACAGGTAGCCAAGTGAGCAATTCCTCTAACACACTCGACCTGTACTAATGGCCAAATAAAAGGCTGAGAACTGTGTGTGCACAGAGGAGGGAGTGCAAATTCTCATGGGGCCTTGGCCTGGCTCTTCCCTCTGCCTGAGATATTTTTCTCCCAGGATCAAGGCCCATCCCCTTGCCTTCTCGGACTCTTTGAGCAAGTGCCACTTTCTTAACAAAGCCCACCTGACCAACCCTTTTAAATAGCAACTCCCAGCCATGTATGGTGGCACATACACCCCTGTCATCTCAGCTACTTGGGAGGCCGAGGCAGGAGGATCATGAGCTCGAGGCCAACCTGAGCAACATATGCAATATAACAATAACCTTTCTCAAATATAAATAAATAGTAACTCCCCAAACTCACCCCTCCTTTGTTTTTAGCCTGTTTATTCATTTCTGGTGCTGGGAATTGAACTCAGGGTCTTTGGTTGAGATGCCAGGCAAGTGTTCTACCACTGAGCTGCATCCTCAAGCCCCCCCAAACATTTACCTTTAATAATAGTAAAGCTACCTACATTAAAACTAACTTCGCATGTTGTAGTTTTACTCACATTAACAAAAGGACAGTCGGTTCCTTCCCTTCCTACAACAGAAAGAAAGATCTGTGAGGGAAGGAGCATGTCTGCTTTGCTCACTGCTGTATTCCTGGGCCTAGAACTAGGCTTGGCACACAGTAGGTGCTCAGTAAATATTTGTGGCTATGGTAGTGAGTGGGTGCGTGTTGGAAATGAAGGACACTGCCATGCCTGAAAGGGCAGCTGGAGGGCTGAGGTGGCAGCAGGGGACTGAGGGGCCCCCCAGGAAGTGTGTGGATATGTGGGGATATGGGTGGTGGAGGTAGGAAAGCCCCCGGGGCACAGGAGGAAGGTGTGGCCTGAGAATATCTGAGACATTTGTGGGGTGTAAGCCCCAAATTCCATGTTGGTGCCCATCCCCTCCCCTTGCTACCCCAAGAACCAGAGACTGTTGGTATGGGGATGGAAGATCCGGGGCACAGCTGAAAGGCGAGTGTCCCACAGACACATTGGGAGGGTGCGGAGGTGATGAGATGATGGTGGACCCATTGGTGAGAACTGAGGGCCACCTGGAGGTCTGCTGGCTGGGAGGAAGGACTGGGCTGGGGGAGGCATTTTGAAGGGACGCAGCCCCAGGTGTCCTAGTCATGGGAACGGGACTGCAGACTGAGAGCACAGTGCTGGAGGAGCAAGGGCATGACTCAGGACCAGAGGGTGCTCACGGGAGCAGGGCCCGAGAAGGGACCTGGCTGGAAGTTCCTGCAGGCTAGACCAAGGCGTCAGGACCGAATCCTGGGAGCTCTGGGGAGTACACATTTAAGAGTAGGAAGTGCCAGGCACGGTGGCGCATGCCTGTAACCCCAGCAGCTTGGGAGGCTGAGGCAGGAGGATCGTGAGTTCAAAGTCAGTCTCAGCAACTTAGTGAGGCCCTACCTAAGCAACTAAGTGAGACCTGTCTCTAAATAGAATATAAAAAAGGGCTGGGGATGTGACTCAGTGGTTAAGGGCCCCTGGGTTCAATCCCTGGTACCAAAAAAAAAAAAAAAAGAAGAAGAAGAAGAAGAAGTAGGAAGTGGTGAGGGAATGTTGTATTCAGGAAGAACTGCTGCTCAGGGTCTTTACCAGGACCAGTTGCTGAAGGGCAAGAGGAAACAGGCTCTCTAAACCCCTTGCAGAGAAAGAGATGGAGAGGCTCTTCCACTTTGGTGGTTCATTCCCTTGCTGCTTCTCTCCCTCTCTTTATTAAGGATATAATGTGTGCTGGACTCTTCTGGAATCTGGGGATGCTTCCAAGAGTCAGGCCTGAATTTTGACCCCAGGTAAGGGAGAGGGTGCTACAGGAGAGAGGCCAGCTCCCCAGAGGCTGAGGCTGTGCCCATCCAGAAGTGAATTTATGTAATGGAGTGTGGTCTTGAAAGATCTAGAAGAAAAAGCAGGGTCCACACGTAAAGCTGTTGACGATAATGATAAAGAGATCTTGCAAGCCGTGTAGTTAACACATTCATAAATCTTTGAGAGCAGTAGGGGCTTCGCAGACCGTGCCCTGGCCCCTTGACACAACTCTGCCTTTTGCTTCCTTCATCTGAGTGGCTCACATGATCAGAGCACAGGCAGCCAGCACCCCTCCCCAGTCCCAGCCCCTGCACGAGATATCCAGGCCCCATGCCAGGGCAGCCGAGATTCCTACTGCCTGGGAGCTGGGCTGCGGCCCCAGGAGGGCAGTCCACTGGGGGCCCAGGGGCTTATCGCTTTGCACTGACTCCCCAGCAGGCAGACTGTCTCCGCTGTTGCTGAGCGAAGCTGATAAAGAGGACAGACCCTTGTGTTTACTGTGGCCCAGTGTGGGGAGAGTCCGGCCTCCCAGGGCAGCCCTGTCTCCTCTGGGAACAGACTGTCTGCTGAGATACCATCGCATTCCTGCAGAGGCGGCCACCCTAGGATGGATGGTGAGGGGTGGACAGGGGAGGAGGAAGAAATATGACAGCTGCACCCTCTGTTCCCCTGGTGCCAACTCTGAGGAGGCCACACTGGGTCCTCCCTCCAGGGGGACTCTGGTTTCCCAGACTCATTGTCAAGCACTTCATAAAGGTCGCTCATGGCCAACACAGACATCATCACTTTACAGCTTCAAATGCATCTTTGTTGGTCTTCCAAATAACATTTCGGTAGTCTGGGGTAGTGAAGTTTGGGAGAAGAGAGATGCCCAGAAAGACTGGGATCGGGTGGGAGTCCGGGCGACCCTCAGCTGACCAGGTCAGCTCACGTTCATAGCCAGCACTGTCAGAAGCACTTGAGGTCTATTAACTCTTCATTTACTCTTCAGAACATCCTATGAGATGGACACCATAGTACAGATGAGGACATCCAGCCAGACACAGGCAGAGAATGGGAGGGCTAGGCTTGGAAGCCAGCAGAAAGCCTCCAGGACCCCCGGATTAACTAAGGTGCTACCCTACCAGCTTCAAGGAAGCCGTCTAGAAGCTAGACTAGAAAAGGAATTCTCCCCTCTGGCCTTCTGAGAGGTGTGTGGCCTGCCGGTGCCCTGATTTTATTTAGCCCAGTGATACCTATTTTGTGATTCAGACTTCCAGAATTATAAGAACCATATTGTTTTAAGCCACTGAGTTTGTGTAATTTGTTACAGTCACAAAAGGAAGGGGATACAGAGGGTATGCTGGGTCCTAGACGTGGCAGAAAGGTGACAGGGTGAGGTGGGCAGGATAGCACAGGATTTGTAAAGTGTGCAGCCCAGGGCCTCAGGCTGCAGGGCACAGAGCTTTCAGGAAACAGTGGTAAAATCTGTGTGCTTCTTTGCAAAACTGGACATGATTCTTCAGCCTCAATGAGCTGAGCAGCTGCCCACTAAGTACAGAGACTATTTCCCCATCGCCTGAATCTGGGATTGGCTTTACAACTTGTTTTGGCTGCATGTATGAGAGTTTGGAGCCTGGGCCTCTAGAGACTGCCTGCTGCTGTACTCCCTCCTGCAGTCCCGCAGTCCTGCGCGGGACTAAGCAGGCCTGATGGGGAGTCTCTAAATTGGCTCCCAGTGATTCCTCTTTCCTGATCTCAACACCCTGTGTAATCCCGGACACTTGCTTCTAACAAACGGAATACTGTAGAAGCGATGGTTGGCCAATGGCCAGGTGTTAGGACTGTGTGCCGTGCATCTTGCCCTCCCTGTCTCCTTGCCCTGTTCCTCACCCTGAAGGAACCTGGTTGCCACGCCGTTGTGCTGCCCCATGGAGAAGGCCAGCCAAAACCTACCAAAAGTCACAGGAGCGAACTTGGAAGTGGATCTACCAGTGCAAACTTGAGAGGACTGACTGACCCCCCCAGTGGAACTTGGAGTTGGATTTGTTGGAGACCCTGAGCCAGAGGACCCAGCTAAGAAGCATTCAAGTTCCTGACCCATAGAAACTGAGAAAAGACGCATTTTGTTTTCAGTTGTGTGACTTGTTATGCAGCAACAAGCAGATAACTAATACATCTCCTGGCTAGTCTGCTAGATGCTGAGTGACATGTGGCCCAGTCACTTCCTTTCACCCAGCCAATAGCCAGACAATTGTCAGTCCTGGGAGTGAGCCAGTCTTGGCCCAGAGCAGCAGAACAGCTGGCTGACCTAGACTTGTTAGCAGTAACATAAATTGTTTTAAGCTACTGAGATTTGGGGCAACCTTTTACCCAGCAATAACTGCCCTAGGTAGCCAGAGGGTTATGTGTGTGGCAGGAACCGAGGCCAGAAGCTGGGCAGGGGATCTGGATGTGGTGGCACTGATGCCAGATGAAGGCATTTAGGGGTTGGATTTGCTGGCAGTGGGAGCAGGTGTTGAGCAGGGGAATAACCTGAGGACCACAGCTGTGGTCAAGGAAGCTCCCTGTGCCTGGGGCAGCAGAGAAAGGCGGGGAACCACCTGGGGGGCTGCTGTCATGAGGCAGATGAGCAGCGATGAAGGCCTGAGATGGTGGGGCGTGTGGGAGACACAGAAGAGGTGGAATCAAGGAGCCTGTTCTGTGTGGGCTGGGGTTGGGCTGTGGGAGAGTGGTCCTGGGGGACGCAGCGGCTGGTGGTGCTGTTTTCAAAGATGGGCAAGCCAGGATGGGGCGGGGGATGTGTGCTGTTTGGGATGGACCTAGGATTAAGTGCCACATTAAATGCCTATTCTGGGAATAGGTCCAGGGACCATGATTCAAGACCACAGAGGAGGAGTTATCCCAGTCCAAATCGAGGGCAGCTCTAGGGAACAGTAGAGGATGGCACACGTGTTCAGACACGGTCATCCAGGGAGTGGGAGGAAGGACCGATTTAAAAGTGTGGGGAGGGCTTGCAAAGCACTCCGAGGGGTGTTGAGGTAGCCTGGAGCTGGCAATGGTGGGAGCTGTTACCTCCTCCTAGGTCTGAGGGGCAAGGGAAGGAGCAGGAACTGGGAACCAGAGGAAGGTGGAGTGTGGAGAGGGCTGCTGACCAGAGCTGGGCCTTCCAGACCCCACCAGAGGACCATGGCAACCCAACAGGGACGACCCAGAGGAATTCGTTCCTTGATCTCTCCCTCTTCCTGTTTTGTAAGAACCTTCTGGTAGCCTCCATTGACTAAGTCCAACCTGAAGTCAGAGAGTAAGGTCACCCATGGATACTGCCCTTACCTCTCTGCCTCTCAGGACACAGAAGGTGGAAAACGGGACGGACAGACCAAGGATGGCTAGTTACCAGACAAATGAAATTTCTTTAGTCCTTGGTGAGCCCATTCTGGCAAATGAGCTTTTAGAAGAATCAACGCGGGCACTAGGGGAAAGATTCTTTACTCTAAGAAGGACACAGCTAGAGAAATGTTTTTGGTTGTGTCTAATGTGTTGTCTGGAAGTGTAGCAGCCATTTTGCAACTGTGAGGGAAGCCAGGAGGCAAAACTGACCCACCGAGGATGGAAACACAATCAGACGGAAGGAACTGAGTTCTTGATAAGTTTATGGAACTGCTCCCATAGTGTGTCCTGCCTCCGGGTTTATTTTTTCATGAAATAAAGAAGACCACATCTTCCTGTTTTCCTCCATTGCATTGATTACATCAGATTCAGTTCAGTGTTTCAATGCTTTTTATATCTGAGAAAAGAGACTGAAGTAGGGCAAGGAAGTGATGTGTCCTAACCTGAGGAGAAGCCCAGCCAAGGGCAGTGGGGGATGAGGACATTGCCTGGGTCTCTGATGGTGGGGAGAGATCTGGAGGTGGGAGGCTTGTTCCCATGGTCTCATTTCCTGGGAGGCGTGGCTCATGCTCAGCCTTAGTTTTTCCTGTCTGTCCATTAAAGGGTGAAGTGGGCCCCACCCAACCTGGACATGTGTCATTAACACAAACTCTACCCACTGTCCACATGAGGCAGGAGAATAGGCTGCCCAGCCTCAGTGTGATTGTAACTCACAGGCTCTAGCTCTTTGCGGGGATGTATCTGGACATCAGGGGAGGTCAGGGAAGGATGGCCACCCCCTGGGGCCTTTAGAGAGAATCCATGGAAGCAGCCCAGGAAGCTGCTGTCACACCGCCCACACCTGGCTCAAGGGTCCAAAGCTGCTCTGCTGTCAGCAGCTGGTCAGGCGAGTTCACCATGCCATTGATGCCTCTGTTGGAGCCCCCAAAGCTGGCCACATCCCAGTCTTCAGTGCCTTGCCTTCTTTTCTGGACCCCCTACACCCATTCCACCCTTCTCCATCTAAGCTTGGTGCAGAATTCCTCCAGGGCTGAAGATGGACAGATGTGGCTCAGGGTCTCTGCTGACAGCAGCAACAGGGACTCAGCCTCGGAGACTCATTTTCTTCAGCTGTAAAAATGGGCTCTAATACTAACTGCCCGAATAAGTTACTGCATATTTCAAGTGAGACCCTGACTAATGTTTTCAAAGCCGACCCGTCTGGTGTCCCATTCTTTCAATACCCTTCTGTCCACTAGAGGTCAGCAAGACAGGCAAGCTGACAGAGACATCCATTCATGAGGCATACCGATGATAATAATGTTAAAAGCTAAACCTCAGTGGACATCTCCCGTGTGCCTCGCACCTCCTTAAGCACCTGACTCATATTGGCTCAGGAGGTCCAAGTTAATCTCCATTTTACAGATGAGGAAACAGGTCGGCTTGCCCACAGCCTCACAGGTGGGAGGGGTAGAACTGGGCTTTGGACCGGGGGTCTGGCTCCAGAGCCTGTGCTCTTATCTGCTCTGCTGCTCTCCAGCCACCACTGGAGTTGGCTGATGGCACTGATCCCAGCAGAGAGACTTCTGTGGGGGCGGCTGGTCTAAGGTGGTCAAGAGCACAGGCCTTGCAAGTTGTCAAAACTGGCTCCAAGTCCAGCGGGTCTGCTGCTTCCTAACTGTGATTTGGGGCAAGACTGTTAACCTTTCTGGGCCTTGGTTTCTTCCCTAGACCTGGGAAAGGTTGAATTAGATAAAAACAGAATGAAACAAACAACAACAACAACAAAAACCCTGATATAAATCCTAGTACAGAGACGCGTTTCCCCAAGGACTTCATCCTTCTCTCCAGTCCCAGAAGTGGATGTGAGGGAGATTAGGAAGGATCCCCAGGGATATTAGCAAGAGGAAACAACCCATGGAAGGAAAGATGGGTGCACTTGGAAAGCAGCAACTTGATTTGCCATATAGAAGGGTCCCCTATGTGTTTGTTGTTCACTGTCCAGATGAGAGAATAAGGGGAAAGACAGACGTGGAGGTACACATCTGTAATCCCAGGTACTTAGGAGGCTGAGGCAGAAGGATTGCAACCTTTTTTTTAAAAAAATAATGTTATTATATTTTTTATATTTTTATTTTATTTGTTTATTTATGTGGTGCTGAGGATCAAACCCGGTGCCTCACACATGCTAGACAAGTGCTGTACCACTGAGCCACAACCCAGCCCAAGGATAGCAACTTTGAGACCAGCCTTTGCAACTTAATGAGATCCTGTCTCAAAATAAAATTTAAGGGAGCTCAGAGTCCTAAGGCATATGCCCCTGGGTTCAATCCCCAGTACCACCAAGGGAAAGAGAGCAGAAGGCTGGGGAGTGCGGGTGTGTGTGGAGGGAGAGAATAAATGAAAAAGAAAGAAAAAGAAAGAAAAATGAATAGGTAGGAGGGCTACAAAGGGGAGGAAATTTCACCCACACCCAAAGAGGAAAAGACTGAAGTGATCAATATCCACGGTGCAGATGGCGATCAGTCAGGGTGGGCTGGGTAGTGCTGTGGTAACAAACATCCCCCAGATTCTCATGACTTTACAATCCCCATGCTTATTTCTTGTTTATTCACCATATGGCAGGTTATCAGGATGCTCTATTCTTCAAAGTCACTCAGAAATCCAGCTGGGGTAAGGTCCATGCCAACAAGCTTCCAGAATGACAGTGGCAGGAAAAAGAGAATGAAGCAAACCTCACTCTGGCTCTTCAATTTTTTGCCCCCAAAGTGTCTCACATCACTTATGTTCATATTTCATTGGTTAAAGCAGGTTATAAGTTTCACACTTGAGTTCAAGTGGTGAAGAAGTACAATCCTCTGTTATAGTCCCAGAAATGACAGACTGGCCATTTTCAGCAGTACCAATAACTACCAGAGGGGCACTTGGGCTGAACATAACTCATAGGCACGGCTTGTGTGATTTGCTCAGCATTTGAAATATTTCAATATGATTTCCAACATTTACGACAGCAAGATATGTCATATATGAACCTGCATATCTGGCTAGATTTCAAATTTGGACTGTCAGGTGATAGTAAATAAAGTTTCATGCAGGCTGTTAGAACAAAGTGCCATAGGCTGGGTGCTTATAAACAGACATTCATTCCTTATAGATCTGAAGGCTGGGAAGTCTGAGACCAAGGCACCGGCAGATTCAGTGTCTAGCGAGGGCCTGTGTCCTGATTTATGATGGCCACATTTTCCCTGTCTTCTCACATGGCAGAAGGAGAGGGAAGTTCTCTGGAGTGTCCCAAGTAAGGGTACTAATCCCATTCCCGAGGGTTCCAACCTCACGACCCAGTCACTTCCTAATGTCCCACCTACTGATGCCATCACCTTGCTGATTAGGCGTCAACATGTGAGTTTTGTGGAGACACAGTCCATTGGTAGTGCTCCGTTCTTTTAAGAAAGATTAATTGAGCAGATTAAAATAGAAAAGCTCAAAACAACAGTAGCTTAAATAAGCCATCTCATGTGAAAGAAGTCAGGGGAGAAATAGGCAGCCGAGGCCTACTTTGGTGGATCAAAGAGACCATCAAGGACTTAGAAGCTCCTCTCTGCTTCTACTCTGCTGTCTTTAGTGTATGATTTTTATCTGTAAAGGTAACTTCGTGGTCTATAGTGGCTTCCAGGGCTCTGGCCATCACATCCACCCTCTAGGCCAGAGAAGAGAAGACAGATTGAAGCAAAAAAGTCAGCCCCAATTCTGCGGCCTTCCCTGAAGTCTTGCCTCAGTCTCTGCTTACATCCTATTGGTGAGAATAGTCACATGGCTACATCAAGTGCCAGGAAGGGCAGGGATAGCCATATCTCTATGCCCAGGTCAAAGTAGTCTTTTTCACCAGGATAAAATTTGCTCAGCTAAAAATAAACCATTATTCAGCTATTAAAGAGAAAGGAAATAATTGAGGATGGCATAGGCACCCAACAGTCTCTGCCAGGACCCCATAGTCCTGATCATCTGGAGTGGAGGAGCAGATACCTCATGCACATTGGGCCTGAGTTTACTTGTTTGCCACAATCTCCACCACTCCCTAATGCCCTTCCAATGCTCAGTGTCGGTTTCTGTTTATCAGCAGGTTGGAGCTGGCTTTTGTTTTGTTACTGAGAAAGAAATATTTCCTATTCTTATTCTTTATTTCTTTTATGTATTAAAAATGAAAAGAGCAAAAGAAATGCTGAGAGAGCCATGCATTTCAAGAAAAGCAACAAAGACAGGTATCTTTTGGGGGGAACAGAAATAAATTCCTAGCTGTGCATTATGTAAGCAAGATGTGTTGAAAAGTGCAGCTTCCCTCCCTGTGGGGACACAGCCCACTTCCTTTTATGGCCACTATGGCCTGGCATGGATTTTGCTGGCTGTAGCTTGCTGGGAAGATAGGGGTCTCAGCCTCCACGTTCTGCACGACTCATCCTTCTTCCTGGGAGGAGGACAGCCCCTGTTGTCCAACCCCTCTTACCCCTCCTTTGGAAGGATCTTGCCCTTCTTTGTATTCAGGGCTTATTTTAAGCAAGTTCAAAACTGCCTTGCAAAGTTCAAGATCATTATGACAGGCAAAAATGTAGTGAAATAGCACACCACTGTCAGTTAATCACTAAAATCCTTTAATAGCTGACATTATTATAAATTATATACCCATTATGACAGGGACAATTGGGCTCTGTTTTTCTCGCCCTGCATTGGAACCCCAAACAATGCCGTCTTGTTGGACAGAATGACTTGGATGCACCTGGAGGCAAGTTGGGGGCTTCCCAGGACTACCTGTCCTGGCCACAGCCATCGTGGGCCTCTGAGGACATCCTGTTCCTGGGTGGGGATGAGGCCGCAGCCTGAACGAGCCCCTCTCCATCTCCCCGATTGCTGTGGGTACAAGAGTCTCTCCCCCAAGGGCTCCTTCTGGTTCCTGATTGCTACCCTCCTCCCCTTCTAGGCCCAGCTCAAAGAGCTCCTCTTCTGGGCAGTCTCCCCTGATTTCTCCTTCCTGCAGCTCCAGACGCAGGTAGGGGGAACTCTTCTGTCTTTTGAGTCAGGTGCATCTTAAGTGTAAGATGTATATTTTCTGTGTGATCCCTCCCAGATCAAGAGGTAGAGTATGGGTCTTCCCTTAACTGAAAAAGGCTACTGTGCAGAGGAATCCCCTTGGGAACCTGTGAAAAACGCTGCCTGTGGCCAAACCAGTGGCTGACTTCGTGGGTCTGGGATGGCTCTGGCGTCTGCAGATCAGCGGTGCCCAAGGCTTCACGTGGGGAGACCTGCTGCCCATGCTTGGACGACCTCCCCTCCCAGGCTTGCTAGGTACAAAGAAGGGCAAGATCCTTCTCAGTTATTCCACTGTTAGGTAGCAGCCAGCATGCTCCGTTCACTTTATCTTGGGACCCAGGAAGGTTCTGGACGGAGAGTGGCTCCCACAGAGATGGATCCAGTGGAAGCAGCCTGAAGTGGCACCGTTTGGGAAGTTGTCTTTAAGAAAAATAATGTTCTGTTGGGCATGCAGCTAAGAAGGGCTTCCAACAAGTGGTGTTAGCCCCACTTTCAATCCACCTTTGGCAGCCACTAGTTCATGGTCTTATAGGTCCTTGAGGTGAGAAGCTGTGCAAGAAAGATCAAGAAAGACAAGAAAGAGCCTTCTCCAGCTCATTCTGCTTCAGCAACAGTAGCTATGGGGATGCTGAGCCTGGCCCATATCACAATCACCTGAGGGAATGGAAAAAAACAAGACCAAAACAATCATGCAACTACACCAGACATGCTGAGAAAACTGGTCTAGGTGGGGTTTGAGCTGTAGTTTTTTTTTTTTTTTTTTGGTTCTGGGGATTGAACCCAGGTCCACTTAACCACTGAGCCACATCTCCAGCCCTTTTTTATATCTTATATAGAGATGGGTTCTCACTGAGTTGCTGAGGCTGGCTTTGAATGTTCCATCCTCCTGCCTCAGCCTCCTGAGCTGCTGGGATTACAGGTGTGCACCACCTCACCCTGCTGAGCTGCAGTATTTTTTAAAATACCCAGGCAATTCTGATTCATAGCTAAGCAGAGAATCCCCAGGAGAGGTTTGACTCTTAAAGTTACTCTTTTGCTCCAGACTCATACTAAAAGAGGGCCAGGTGACAGTCTCTCCCCCAGAAGGGGCCATGACTCCTGGCTGTGGTCAGTGTTATCAATGTCCACTGTGTACCTGGCCCACCCATGGCACCCCTTCCATCTTGGGGACAAATCGGTCACTAATAGTGGGTAGTTACTAAGCATCATGTCATCTGTGTGAGCCTCAGGGTGTCATGACATTCCAGCAGAGAGAAATGGAAGTCTGGGGCATTAGCGGTGGCCTTACAGTGGTTCAGTGGGTAAGCACTGACGCCCAGATTAGATTCAGGTCTTCAAGGCTCCAAAGACAATATGAACTTCCCTGAGCCCGGCTGCCCTAAGAAGCAATGCCTGTGTAGTAACCATCAGCCATGCTCAGGGACCAGGCCCAGGCCCACTCACCCCTCAGGTACAGCATGCATAGTGCCAGAGCCCGTGGCACCTTTAAGGGGTTATGAAATATTTTAATTTTCTCTAAACTCAAAAGAAACAAAGTGAATTATAACAAATGTGTAACAATAAATCCAGCCTGGATGATATTTGTCTTTACATCTATACACTTATAGAATGTGTTTTGTTGCTATATTTTTCTTTCATACCAGGGATTGAACCTAGGGGTGCTTAGCCACTGAGCCACATCCCCAGCCCTTTTTATTTTTTACTTAGAGATAGGGTCTCACTAAGTTGTTGAGGCTGCCTTGAATTTGTGATCCTCCTGCCTCAGCCTCCCGAGTCACCAGGATTATAGGTGAGCACCACTGCACCTGTACACATTGCTCTGCTTGGCCCTGGAAACACTGGTGACTGTCCCCAGCATGATTTGTGTTCATGGAATGAAGGTTAAAATAAAGTTTATGCCACTGCTTCTGATGCCTGGCTCTGGGAAGGAAACAGGAGCCAACAGGCTGTCCTGGTCTGGCTCGGAAGGGAAGATGTACACACAGGAAACTGAGAGCAGGACAAGACAGGATGCAGCCCCCACTGTCGTCAGCTTGTACTTCTCTCTCTTCTTGTTTTTGTCTTTTCACTTGTCACTTAGTCATGTCCTGCTTTGCAGGTAACTGTTTCATGTATCGAATTCTTCAATCAACAATTCTTTTGTTGATTTCTTCCCCTCTTCAACAAGTGTTTACTATTTTAGTCTTGTATTTATTATTTTTAAATATTTGATTTGCTTTTGAAGAGGTAATTCAGCCCCTGGTGCAAAAAAAACTCAGAAGGTGGGGCTGGGGCTATGGCTCAGTCCGTGGGTGGAGTGCTTGCCTCACACGCGCAAGGCCTGGGTTCAATCCCCAGCACAACAACAACCCCAAACTCAGGAGGTACTACAGGACATACACCCTGAAGACTGGGGACAGGAGGAGGGGAGGGTGTCTTTGGTCCTGAACCATTATATTGTTTAGATTTTGTACTAAGTTCAAGTATTACTGACTTAATAGAATAAACTAAAACAAGCGAGCAAGGAGACAAATGGCTGTGGGTTGAAAAGTTAGTTCACCCGCCTTCCAGCCCCCTTGGGCCCCACTCCAGAGACAGTCATCTTTATCAGCTTATTGTATATGTTTCCGAAGACATTTTGTGCATCTATAAGCACATGTACTTTTTAAAAAATGTATGCAAATTGTTCCTATTGTTGTTAGTCACTTTATATCTTGATTTTCTTTCTTTCTTTTTTTTTTTTTTTTTGGTACTGGAGATTGAACCCAGGGAGATTTTACCACTGAGCTACATCCCCTGTCCTTTTCGTTTTATTTTGACACAGAGTCTCTAAGTTGCTCAGGATGATCCTCCCGCCTCAGCCTCAAGAGCCATGAGGGTTACAGGTGTGCACCACCACACCCAGCTAACCGGTTGATCTTTTCCTAGAGAACTGCTCTTCTTTCTCAACAGCTGCATGATATACCACAAATTATTTAGCTAGAATTTATATTGATTAAGTCAAGATTGCTTCCAATCTCTTTCATTTTTTAAAATAAAGTAACCTTATGGAACATAACACTCCACTCAGTTGTGATATATAAAACCATATGTTTATGCCGGGAGCGGTGGTGCAATCTCAGCGATTCAGGAGGCTGAGGCAGGAGAATCTCAAGTTCAAAACCAGCCTGAGCAACTTAGTGAGACCATGTTTCTAAATAAAGTATAAAAAAGGGCTGGGGATGTGGCTCCCTAGTTAAGCACCCCTGGGTTCAATCCATGTTGCCAAAACCAAATAAACAACCCCCCCCACAAAAAAAACATGCAAGTTCTGTTTTCGCTCATGTGCAAACACATCTCTATGGTATGTCGACCACTATAATCCTAACCACAGGGTCAACCACTGTGGGGAAGCTGCTCCAGCTTCCTCTGGGTAGTCAATTTGGCCAAATCTATGAAAAATTTGCAATTTGTCTCCATTTCCCCTAAATTTCTGGAGTACCTCCTGGTCCTGGGTAGGGGTACAAAGACAAGGAGGACTCAGATTTTTCTCGTGAGGGTCTCTCCGATGTGGACAAGTCATTTCCAGCCTGGGGAAGAAGGGATATACCAAGGCCAGGGCAGGGCAAGGAAGGTAGCCTCAGGCCAGTCACTGAGGGAGGGAGAGAGAAAAAAAGATTTGTTCAGAGGAAAAGGAGGAAGGACATTCCAGGCAGATGGAGCAGCATGTGCAAAGTCTGGGGTGTCAGAGAACAGGATACAGGTGGGGTGTTCTGGGGTGTTCTGAGAGCGGGCATTCTCTTTTTCAGGATCTAGGCAGTGAGAAGGGGGAAGTGGAAGGTGACAGGTAACAGGCACCTAATAGGGCTAGAAGGCCCCTCTTGAACCTATTAAGGATCCATTGACAAGGGTCTCAGTCTGGCAGCCTCAAGGTCATAGGAATGCTAGAAGGCTCTCTTCAGTCATGGTGTGGAGGATGAATGCAGATGTTCCCTAAATAATTTCCTAGATCCTGATGACAGGGATCCCCACACTAGGGGTCTTTGGTCCGCAGGAAGTACCTAGTGGAAACGCTTTGTTAAATTATAGCCAAGCACCTAAATCCAAATTATGCCTGGCCTTGTTTCTCAAATGAGAGTTCCTGCATTTCCCTGAAGTTTGGGGGAGACACCTCCTCCAGGGGGGCCTGGAGTCAGGTCTGAGGTCAGGGTAGGATCATGATCTGTTGCTACTCACAGCCAGTGATACCTTGAACAGTCTCCCATCTCTGTTCAGAAACTCTAAGGACTTCTGCATTCTCTTCCCTAATATATCTGAGTCAGCTTTAATATTAAAAATGAAACATGTTCTTTACCCTTTGGTAGGTGCTTATTCATCGGCTTGCTGAGTTGCTGAGTCCTAAGTGTGTCAGAATTTGACTCATTCAACCCTCACCTTGGCCAAGTCAGCCCATTTTACAGATGAGGAAACAGAGTGTCCCAGAGGTTAAGTAGTTTGCAGGGTTGTCATTAATTTAGTGGTTCAACTTGGAAATGACTTGGTAATGACTGACTCCACGCTCATTTCACTAATAATAGCTACCATTTATTGAACACTTATCAGGTGCCAGACACTGGGCATTTTGAACTTCAAAACAAACTTCTAAGATCATGACCAGTTAAGACTCAGGAAATGCATCTCCAGTGTATCACCTGGGACCAATACTAGTGTCCCTACTGTGGGTTGCTGCAGGAGGTGAAGGAAGTCACCCAAGGTCACACAGCTAAGAGTTAGACAAACAGTTTTGCAGCCCAGTTCTGCTGGATCCTGTGGCCCAAGTTCTCAACCTTGTACTGCCCATGACTGTACAGGTTGCCTTTGTGGCTAAAGCAACACTAGTGACCTGTTCAGAGGGCCATGGTGAGGTCCCCATAATTTAGAGACAGGACCAGGAAAAATCATCCTGCCTGAGAAAAAGTAGTAAAAGGCAAGCAAACAAGAAAACATAAAAGTGGGTGAAGTTAGGAACTGGTTAGACCAGTGTTCCCATGTCTAACCATGTCTACTGCTGAGCCCCAGCATGATTTCAGGTGATGCACAGGTACATAGACTTATCTATTTAATACATAAACAGATTTACATATTTACCTATTTCTTCTTCTTCTTCTTTCTTTCTTTATTTTTTTGTCAGGGGAAAGCACAAATGCAGCCCCCTACTACCACAAATTTTAGGTAGTTGAGTTTCCTGACTGGATAAACCACAGGGATCAGCACAGCCTTGAAGTGCACTGGCACAGTCTTGCCCTAGAGAGCCAGCTGCTGCTGCTGCTGCTGCTGCTGCTCCTCCTCCTCCTCCTCCTCCTCCTCCTTCTTTCTCGTTATTATTTTGGTACCTGGGACTGAATCTAGGGGCACTTAACCACTGAGCCACATTGCCAGCCCTTTTTTATATTTTATTTAGAAACAGTGTCTCGCTGAGTTGCTTAGGGCCTTGCTAAGTTGCTGAGGCTGGCTTTGAACATATGATCCCCCTGCCCTAGCCTCCCAAGTGCTGGGATTATGAGAGCCAGCTTCTTGATCATGGTATCTCCCCTGCCAGGTAAGTATGACATATTTATTTTAAAATCATAAACGTAATTGGAACATTTGTGCCTTTGTGGATTTTAGAGTTTAGGACTAGGCTAAACAAAAGTTGTGAATCAATTTAAAAGATTTAAATAAATGTCAATATATGGTTTATTTTTGACCTTGGCACTTTTATCTTCCACTACACTATCCACTCTGACCATTTTGTTCTGGTCTGTTTCTCTTCCTATTAGACTGTTTGAGCTTAGGAATTGTGCTTTGCTTCCTATAGGTTCCCTTCCTATAGAAGAGGGGTGGGTACACAGAAGGAGCTCAATAAGTGAATGAACATAAATTTTAATTAATGTGACTGTGCATTTTTTAAAGGAAAGAGGGTCCATAGCATTTATTAGAGTTTAGGAATTATTGTCAACGACTGCCCAAGGGTACCCCAACTGTCCCTTTTAGGGTCATAGTGACCTATAGATTTGCCTTCCAAAGGGGTGAACACTGCCACTTAGCCAGTTGGCCCTATGGTTGTCTATAAAATTTGAGCCTAGGGCTGAATTAACAGGTGGGACCCTGCTTATCCATCAGTCTTCTGTGAAGTGGGTTATGATGAGTCAGTCTCCTTGTCCATTCACATATGATCATGGCGAGGGATGACCCTGGCTTTCTTTGTGATGTCTCTGTAAGCAGTGGCCCCTAGATCCTGCCCTCTTCCCACAACCCACAAGCAAGCTCTGCCTTGCACAATTTCTGCTCTTTCATGCCCTTCCAGCTAGTGTAGAAACTTCCCAAGGGCAAAAAAACAGTTTTCTTTTCTAGGTCTGAGTGTTAAGATGTGCACTTACCTGAAGAGCCCTGGGTTCAAGTCTCAACTCTGTTACTTACTGGCTATGTGACCAGAAACAAATCACTTCTGTGTTTTCTCTAAAAAAAAAAAAAAAAAAAAGAGTCAAGGAAGAATGAGACTTCGTTGGGTTATTTGGGAGGACTGGGGGGAGGCAGTGCCTATAGTTGCTTGGCACAGGGAGAAGCATGGAGCTCCATGAAGTGAGGGAATTTCAACCGACTTCTCCACAGGTACTTAACGGAGTATCCATTACGTGACAGGTGTAGTGCTAGGGACCCTGAAAACAGCAGGTGCTCTCTTGTGTGAGTTAGCCTCTTCAGTGGCACAGCCAGAATGACATCAAGTGGCCTGCTTCTGACTCCCCTCCCTACACACTGCTGTGGTGAGCTGTAACTGCAGCATTGCCATCTTTGCCCTAGTGGGACTTACTTTCCAGGGGAGGGGGGAACAGATCACGAAGTGTATGGTTATGAACTGTGGGACATGCTCTAGGGTACTTTTTGTGCACAGAGTACTTTGAAGACCGAGTGGGGAGGATTCAAATCAGAGGGGTCAGTTACTTCTCAGTGAGTTACACTTTGTGAGTAAACTGGCTGCAGAGCCCTGAGGATGCGCAGCTGGGACCCTACCCTGCTCCTATCCTCTCCTTTCCTTATGTACCCAGGGAATTGGAGCTTTTTTCTCTAGAGTAAGAGTGGAGGGTGGTAGGTGAGCTTAGGCTGCAGCCCTGTGGCCTGCCTGCCCTGCTGGGCCCGGCTGCACACACCCTCTAGTGGCCACAATGCAAGCCAGGCACCAGGCTGCGTGAAATCCAAGGACAGTGGGACTGTCACTGACCTTCCCTTCCTGACACTGTGTCCATTCAGATGCAGTTTTCCTGTAATGAAGGCCCATTCTGGGTCCTCTCTCATTTAATTCTGGCAGCCATCTCTAGCATGATTCCCACTCCCAATTTACTGAGGTGAGCCCCAAGGCTTATAGAGTTAAGGGAGGTATTGAGGGTGGGCACTGAACTCAGGCCGACCAGACTTTGCTTTCAGTGCTTTTCAGGTGGCATCTTTCTCTACCCCATCCACAATGCCACATCTCCCAATGGCAAAAACTGAGGCCAAATTTTGCTAAGTTAGTGCCCAGAAACGAAGGTGGTCCTCCCAGGCAGGCCACTGCTTCAGTGTCTCCTGGGCTGGAGGCTGTGGAAACACAGGCACAAACATTTCTCAGAGTGCTCCCCAGGAGTTCTGCAAGAAGGGATGCCATTGTGCCTCAGGGAAGTACAGAGGGTGGAAGTGGGAGAAAGGAGCCACAGCTCACATTTTTGCCCCAGAGATATGAACCAAACATTTGTGGCCAAAATTTGTGGCCACAGATCTAGCTGTGCCCTGAAGGGAGGCCCTGCAGGCTACCTGCACCTAACCCTCCTCTTCTGGCAGTCCCAACCCCTTTATTTCCTATCACAGCACAACTCTTCCCCAGTCAAAATGGATGGGTTCAAATTCTGCTGCTGCCACTAATTAGAAACTTGTGTGGTTATTTTGTGCAAGGCTTTGTGTATGAATGCCCTGATGTATAAACTGGTGGTTCCAACCATCCCCATCCCTAGTGTTGAAAAGGGAGCTGGGGTCTCTCCCTAAGACATGTTGATTCAGTAGGTATAATATAGGTGGACCATATTCTGAAAATTGTTACTCATAAGCGCATGTGCTCGCCCTCCCCTCCCCACATCACTTCCAGCTGTTGGGGTGATGCATATGCTGGTGTATGCCCTTCTGATTTGAGCACATTAACACACTCATCAATATCCTTATTTCAATGACAAACGAAATGGTCAAGCTCCTGTGCCTCAGTTTCCTTATCTGTACATATATACTCGTTAGGATTGTGTGAGTTATGAGACTAATTCCTGGTAATCCTTGGAAAATTGCCTTGCATAGTAAAGATCCAATAAGCATGTGTTATTTTTGTAATCCACTACCAAAGAAGCAAATACCTTTATAAAAGAAAATACTTTACATTTTGTTTCTCTTTGTATTTTAAGATGCAGTAATTTTCCAAGGGGGGGAAAAGTGATGGAGGGGCCACTAAATGGGCTTCTGGAATGCACTTCTGGGATGCGGGTCACGTTGCATTTGGGGTGTTTGCTGTTTACTTGCGATTCGTGCATTTCGCAAGCACTATTACTATTACCTATGATCTCCATGGTTCTGTGAAGCACGCAGGCAGGCATCGTAACCCGCATTTTTCAACTAAAACTGAGGGTCAGGGCAGCTATTTTCGATTTGATCAAAGTAGTACGGGATGGGTGGGGCGGGCGTTTCTCAGTTCCGATTCTTCATTCAGGAGAGTAATAGCCTCTACTAGAGAAAACGGTGTGACTAGTACCTGGCTCCAGGTAAGGTTCAGCAATGGTTCTGAGCCTTTCCAGAGAATCCCGCCCTCCCCGCCAGAGCACACGGAGACCCGGGGACGGGACCGGGGTCGTACCGCCACACATTCACTACGCCATCCCCCAGCGTGGCACCCGAGGGAGACCCGCGCGCCGGCGCCCCTGCGGCCCCGCGGGGGAATGGCGCCCAGCCCCGGGCCAATGAGAGTAGCGGAATTTCTTTCATTCAGCGCCGGGCCCCCGCTCCTGCCCGGAAAGGGGCGGGGCGCCGCGCCGGGGGTGGGGCCGCCGCGCGCCGGGGAGAGGGCGGGTGCCGAGCCCGCGGTCCGGCCAATCGGCGCCACGCCTGGGAGGGGGAGGGGGAACCAGGCCTTTTTTCCCCTCCGCGCGGGACCAATCCCGACTTTACAAGCTTGAACTTTTGCCACCCTCGGACGAGCTAGCGCGCCCGAGGAGGTACCCCGCCGCGCCGGCTCCAGGGCAGGAGCGGCCTTAACCCTTCCCGCGCCAGGCGTCCGCAGTCTGCCTCCGCGCCCTCAGTCCCATCCCTAACTCACCTGCATTCTTATGGTGAAACATTGCTGGGGAAAGCACGACCCCCTACCCACGCCCCTTTCCGAGGAGCAGAGAATAAATGGGGGAAAAGCGAGAAGGGAGCACCCAGTCTCGAGGGGTCCGGGGACGGCAGGCGGCCCGCCTCTCTCGGAAGGAGGGCAGTGGCGACTTAGAGGAGCCATGGAGGATAACACTCCTTGCCTCTACCCCACCCTCTCCAAGTCCCTACCTCCCTCGTGCCTGCCTGGAGCCCCCTTGCGCTTAGCGTCCCACGCCCCGGGTTTGGCCCAGCAGAGCAATACCCGACTCTGCTCCGGGAGTATGGAACCTTGGCATCTTCACGGAAAACCCCGATACCCCAACATAACCGCCCTCAACTCCCCAGAGATGCAGGGCAGGAAGGCACACATGCACACCCATTTTTATTATCGTGCATTCGGATGGGGGTTTGAACTGACTCTAAAGTGCAATGTGGGTTTGTAAGCTTGTGCATAAACCAGAGAGAGGCAAAATGCCCCGTTTGCGCTAGAGTCTTGGTGGGTTCGCCGAGACCTCACGCACCCACGAATGGTTTGTGTACCCCTCTGTGTGTCCGTGTACTCCCCGGTATCCGTGCCCCGGGCGCACCGATAGCTGGAGAGCGAGCCGCGGGCGCTGTCAGGCCAGGGGCGGAGGTGCTGGGGCGGGCGTGGGGCGGGGGCCGGGGCTCGGCCCGCCCCGGGAGCCAGCCCCTCGGAGCCTCGGGCCCTGCAATGGGACGTGTTCTCCTTTAAGAGTTAAGAAACTTGAAACCTTGTTTGCGCAACAATCAGCGCCGCGGAGCCGCCAAAGTGTCTAGACTGGCATATGATGGGAGGCAGCCAATGACTCCGCGGCGCTCCTCCGGGGGCCCTCAGTGTGCGTTTGAGGAGAACAAAAAAGAGAGAGAGAGCCGAGCGGGGGAGCGAGCGAGGGAGCCGAGCCGAGAGAAAGAGCTGCCGGGCGCTGCCTCGCCAAACCTCGCAGGGACCGCGGGGCCACCGGGAGGCACTTTTGTGGAGGGGGGAGGGGGGGCGACCTCGGCAGCCGCGGCGCCCCAAGCGTCCGAGCGCAGCGTGGGGCGGGCTGCGACCTCTGCCTCGGTGGATTGCGTTTTTAATTAAGGATTCCCAGCAGCTCTTTGGGATTTTTACAGCTTCCACTCATGTGTTGACACCCGCGTTCAGGAGAAACTCGCTCCAAGTGCATCTAGCTCCTGGGACCTGAGACGGAGTTGGCCTTTCATGCATGCAAATCCAGGGATTTGGATTTTGTTTGGGATTTTTCTTTCTTTCCTTCCCCCCACCCCTTCTTTCTTTTTTGCAGGGAGTTGAGGGTATCAACAAGCCTACCTTTCGGATCCTGCAGGAAAAGCCCATGTAGTTACGCGCTTGGGTTTTAAAGGCAGGGCTTTCCAGACACATTTGGGGGTTCGACGCGAGCGCTTTGTGCTCATGGACGAGCCGCGCAACTTTTGAAGGCTCGCCGGCCCATGCAGGGTCTTTCTAACTGCGCGCTGCCTGCAGCCCCCCTAAAGCGCGGGGGCTGGAGTTAGGCCGGCCGCCGAGATCCATGTAGCCGCTGGCCAAGCGCGGACTGCGGCTCGGCGCGCGCTTGTTCCCGGCTGTCCAGCCCGGGCGAGCTCCCTCATGTTGCAGCCCTGCTGTGCCCCTTCGACGACAGGCTGTGCGCGGTCTGCACGGCGCTCCGCGGCGGAGCTTCATGTGGGGCTGCGGCCCGCGCAGCCGGCGCCTCGCTGA
>NW_026000229.1:14789133-14908697 GCF_001458135.2 Marmota marmota marmota | reverse complement strand
AGGGGGCCCCCCGAGACCCATGTCGGAGCCGGGGGCCGGCGCCGGGGGCTCCCTGCTGGATGTGGCGGAACCGGGAGGCCCGGGCTGGCTGCCCGAGAGTGACTGCGAGACAGTGACCTGCTGTCTCTTCTCGGAGCGGGACGCCGCTGGCGCGCCCCGGGACGCTGGCGACCCCCTGGCCGGGGCGGCCCTGGAGCCGGCGGGCGGCGGGCGGAGTCGCGAAGCCCGCTCGCGCCTGCTGCTGCTCGAGCAGGAACTGAAGACAGTCACGTACTCGCTGCTGAAGCGGCTCAAGGAGCGCTCGCTGGACACGCTGCTGGAGGCGGTGGAGTCCCGCGGCGGCGTGCCGGGCGGCTGCGTGCTGGTGCCGCGCGCCGACCTCCGCCTGGGCGGTCAGCCCGCGCCGCCGCAGCTGCTGCTCGGCCGCCTCTTCCGCTGGCCTGACCTGCAGCACGCCGTGGAGCTGAAGCCCCTGTGCGGTTGCCACAGCTTCGCCGCCGCCGCCGACGGCCCCACCGTGTGTTGCAACCCCTACCACTTCAGCCGGCTCTGCGGGCCAGGTGAGCGTGCCTCGCGGGGCCAAGTGGGAGCCTAGCCTTCCCCCTCCCTGCACCCTCCTCTGGCCTCTTCTCTGTGCTACTGGGGCGGGCGGGCACAGCGGCTGGCGCTCACCCAGTGCCCGTGAGCGTGAAAGCTTCCAGGAGAGGTGCCTAACCTGGCTGAGGGGAGTGAAAAGGAGAGCCAGAGAGTGGATGTCTGAGTGCACAAATCAAATGGCAACTTCATTTTAAGGTTCCAGCAATGGCTACCCATATAATGGGTACAAGTTGGAGTTTTCTCTGTGCAGCTTCAGCTTCAGTGAGAGGGGAGGGCAGACCAAAGAGAGCCCCCCACCCCCTCCAAAAAATGGATGTCAGTCTTCCCACCACCCAATATCAGAATTTACTCCATTGGGTACCCAGGCTTCCAGCATTTGTATGCGCATGCACATGCCTATACCCAGGCTATACTTCTGTGAAGATACCCATAAGCTGTGAAATTTGGTATATATAAATTATGGCTAGAGTGGAAAGTATTCATAAAATGTTCCACTTATTCTTTAGTACACTTTGCAGCAAAGCTTTTGTAGGGTTACTCCTCTCTCATTCCCAGCATCCCTTGGGTGTCAAATGCCAGGGTTCTCCATCATCACCATTCTCATTCTCTTGTGCTCCTTTTTCCTCAAGAGTTGAGGGTTCCTGAGGCTTCTGTGACTAGGTGAGGAAGCCAGCTATTAAGTTACCTCCAAGAACTGCACTCCCCTCCTTTGTTCTCCTCTTGGGATTTCCCCTGTACACAGCATCTCCAGCCTTCCTTACCTGGGCAGCCCCTGGATGCTGGAGCAGAAGTGAGGAGGGGCAGAGCTCTGGAAGGCAGGGAGCTTGCCATCCCCTCGCTCTGACCTCTGCACTGTAGGGAACCTTCATTAGGGGTGTGTGTGTGTGTGTGTGTGTGTGTGTGTGTGTGTGAATCTGTTGGGTGGCATTGGGGGTTTTGCAAGAATGGGGCCAGTAGAATTCAGGCTGTTGGCCCTGGGAGTTCTTCCATTCTGACCTCCTGGGAGAGAGTCAGCACCAGCCTGGGGGCACAGAGATGATCAGATCACAGGACTCCCGACTCAGTGTGGAAGGGGAAGGTGGGAGCCTGGATTTGTCCCAGGTGTCTTATATGTGTGGTTTTCGGGGTTGAGTGGGGGTAATTGCTCGAAGGGAAAGGAAGTTTCCGCTCAGTGGTGATTCCTGAATAGAGGACATTGATGGGTGTGTGTGTGTGAGAGAGAGAGAGAGAGAGGGGTGGGGGGTGGGTGGAGAGACCTGTTCTCCGAATGGTCACTCCACACTGCCTTGGGCAGACCCTGAGTTGGGGTCTACACTGAGCTTCCTATGCCTGGCCACTCTTTTCAACAGCTTCCCCTGGAAGAGGCTTTCTCCCTTCAGTTATTCCTGTCTCCTCCCTGTCTTTGAAAAACGGGGCCCATATATGATGGTCTTGTTCCTGATTATTTTTCTAGTAGGAGATGGATAGTGGGGTCCACTCCACTCTTCTAGTAGGCCCTTGCAGGTACTTTCTCTTTCACCATGTCATTGTGTTGGCAAATGTTTGTTGAGCATTTAGTCTGTGCCAGGCACCGTGCTGGGTGCTGCAACTGGTGAAGTAGAAATGTGAGTAGGATCTACACCTTCAAGAAATAATCCTGGGGAGGAGAGAGAGATGGGAAGAGGAGAAGAAGCGCAGGGGGCAGGGGCAGGGTCAATGGTGTGAACCACTAGCAGTGCTGTAGGTGTGTTCATATAGAATCTGCCTTCAGGAGCTCCACACCTCTAACCTGGAGCAGCCTTGTAGGAAGGGTCAGAGGAGGAGCTGGCCAGCAGGGCCAAGAGGCCAGGCAAGCTCAGTTGGGTGGGCAGGAAGGCGAGGAGCAAAAAAACTTCGAAGGCAACAGACAGTCCCATTCTCACTTCTATTCCTTAAACTAGGATTTGGCCTGGGCTGTGGTTTGAGTTTGCTAGACAGTTGTAAGTTTGAAGGAGAACTGGAAACGGCAGTAGAACAGTTCTTAACCCTAGACTCTGGTCCTAGGCTCTGCCCAGCCAGTAACCAGCAACTTGACCTTGGATGAGTTACCTCCCCTCAAAGTCTCCCTATGGTTCAGTGGGGGTGGCTGTAGGAACGTTTCCCAAGTCTAATTCTGGACTGAGCATTGGTTCTTGGCTTGCTTCTGCCCCCCAGAAGGAGGCGCTGTTGCAGGGGCAGCAGTGTCCCCAGTCTGTTCCTCTGCTTCTTTGCTTGCTGCTATCGTGCGGGGTGGGGGNATGGCCTGAGGAATCTTCAGTGTGTGCTGGGTCGACCCTTTTGCCTTTCCTGGGACTGAGAACTGGGGAAGCCCTCTGCTGCCCACCCCACCCCCGCTGTCTGGCCGCCAGCCTGGCTCCTGAAGCTGGGCGGGTGCATAGCTAGGGCTCAGCCGTGCGCGCCCTGATAAGGAGACTGTTCTTTCCAGCTTGGGTGGGGGGAGGACTGGGGCATGGGACAGACAGACAGACAGACACTCACACAGAGCAGACACATGGCTAGAGTAAAGTACACAGGAACACCCAGCATGGAAGGACTGAGGAACACCCACCTGGCACCAGTCACCAGTGTTCCTCCCCACCCCAGCCAGCCCCACAAGGAGCCCCAGTGACAGGAGGCCATTTCCTGGGCAGTGTGGACCCCTGCGGTTCAGAGCCAATCCTGCTTGTCCATCAGCTTGCTTTGAGGCAGATTTCCCTCTCAAGGCCTATTTTCCCATCTGTAAAGTTGGGGGCTGGACAGAGCCCCTGAGGTCTGATGGGTGCACAGGCCTTCCTCCCCTCCACTTGCCCTGGCCCCTGTGCTTGTCTCAGAAACTGGGGTCTGGGGTGGAGGGCGCACCCTGTGTGCCAGGCTCTGTGCTGGGCACTGCGTGGCCCCTGGGAAGTCAGGCCCCAGCTCAGCCTTCTTCCTGCCAGCCTTTCTGCTCAGGGCTAAGGCAGCGCGCTGAGCCCGGTGGGTGCCTATGTGGACGGAAATGTGGAGAAATACTTTAATCACAGCTCTGACCTGTGTTTATAGAGCTCCTTTCTCCTGAAAGTATCCATTAACTTTGGAGTAAATCTCCTGCTCTTTGCTTCACCACTTTTTTTTTTTTCTTTCTGTAATTATATTCAGTAAATTACTATTATCCAAATTGTGCCCGGGAAAGAGACAGAGTGAGAGAGTACTTCTAAACGACTGGAGGAGGCCGCCTAGGAAAACACAGGGTTCCCAAGCCAGGGCTGAGGAATTAGAACGGGCTAGAAAGTTTTCCTTTTATTTGGCCTGGCATTATCCCTTTGAAATGAGATCAATTTCAAGTTGGGCTTCCAGGCCCCCGCCCCGCCCGGCTCGAGGCCCCTAGGCCTGCCTGTCTGCTCCTCGCTCCTCCTGGAGGTGAGGAAGGGGTGATAATGTGCAGTTTGCCTCTTGCTGGCGCCAGCCGGCCGCGCTGTTTATCTGGCTGCGGGGGAATCTGGGCAATTAGGCTCAGCCGGCCTTAAAGTGCCAGGAGCTCCTTTTCTGTGTCTCCCATCCTGGGGCTTGGGGTTGAGCCTCTAGGTTCTGGGGGAGGAGGGGAAAGGCGCCTGGGAAGCCCCCTCCAGGTTCTCAGCCACCCCTTGGGAGGGGGAAAAATTCAAGGCCACGGAGCTATGTGAATCCTTTCCTAAGCAAGATGCTGAGCTGTAAAGAAGGTATAGTCCCAAACTGCTGGAAGGTAACGTCCCAAACTGCAGCTTTGCCAGGTGCAGGGAGAGGCTGTGAACTTTCCTCTGGCTTCAAATGTAGGTCTAGATCCCAGAAGGCTAAGTACCCCTAGGGGGCTAACCCGAGGCCTGTCTGGGCTGAGCTGGGCTGAGCTGAGCACCAACTTGGGTGCCCTCGGCCCCGGCTGACTGCTTTCCCTTCTGAAGGAAGTTGGAGGAGATTCCTGAAGTGAATGCCTCAGGCTAGGTGTCTGCAGGGATTGGAGTTTCTGAAGCCTTTCTCTTTTTCTATTAGGTCCATTTCTTTCAGAGGGGCCTTCAGGGCACTAGAAGTTCTGTTCAGGTTTAGAGCATATAAATCATTTTAAAATCACAACTTTCGCAAGTTTTAGTATCTCTCCTAAGAGGGCAATAGACAGAGGGCCTATGACTCACAGGATCTCTTCCTGATCCTTTGTCTCACCTCTCAAGTGTCCCACCAGGTAAGGGTCCACCTTATCTGCCTAAGACAGTGTCCTGGAGCCCCATTCTTACAGATTCAGGGGGTGGGGCCTGGTTCCATGGAAGTGGAGTGGGAGTGGCAGTTAAGAATGATCTAGAATTGTATATAGCACATTTTTCTTAATGGCAAAATGGGGAAACAACCCAAATGTCCATTAGCTGATGAATGGATAAACAAAATGTGGTTCATCCACACAGTGGAATATCATTCAGCTATAAAAAGGAGTGAAATACTAATACATGGTGCAACATAGGTGAACCTTGGAGCATTATGCTGAGTGAAAGAAGCCACACACAAAAGACTACAAACTGTATGATTGCATTTATTTGAAACTTCCAGAATAGGTATTTGTAGAGACTAGTCAGTGCTTGCTTAGAGCTTGGGACTGGGGTATAGGAAATTACTGCTAATGGGGACAGTTTCTTTTTGCACTAATAAAACCATCCTATAATTATATTGTGGTGATAGTCATACAACTCTGTGAATATACTGAAAATCACTAATTTGTATACTTTAAAAGGTTGAATCTCATGATCTGTGAATTATATTTCAAAAATGTTAAAAAGAATTATCTGGTATTGGTTTCCAACTGGCTTCCCCCTTTTTTCGTCAAAGTAGAATAGCAGCTGCAGTTACCTTCATGTGTGGCCTTGGGTAGGTCATTTTCCTGGCTGGACATCAAGTGTCCTATCAGTTAAATGGAATTGAGTAGACAGGCTCAGTGGTGCACACCTGTAATCCCAGCTACACAGGAGGATCACAAATTCAAGGTCATCCTGGGCAACTTACCAAGACTGTCTCAAAATGAAAAAAAAAAATGAAAAGCTGGGATGTAGCTCAGTGGTGGAGCACTTGCCTAGCATGCTCAAGACCCTGGGTTTAATACCCAATACTGAAAAAAACAAAAAACAAAGAACAGAAAAACAAGAGTTGGGCGTGGTGGGCCCCTAGGTAGGCCCCTTTCATCTCTGATGTTCTGGGTCCCAGTCTCCACTAGAGCTGGTAAACAATCTGTGCAGACTGCTTTGCTGGAGCCAGCAAGGGCCTGGTGAAGTTCCTCCTGAGAGCTTTTCTGTCTTTTGCTAGCTGGCATGTCTACATCATTTCAGGTTCATAGATTTTCTTTCTGTCTCATCGATGGTTTCAGAAACCCACAACCCAGGTGTGTCCCTGGGTGGTGTCAAAGCTCAAGGCCCAGGCGGCTTCTGCAGGGGGGGACTTCATGATTCTGTCCTGCCTTCCACCTTTTGATAAATAATCCCTGCAAGAGGTGCTAGGATTAGGAACAATGGCTTGACCATACCTGCCGCCTCCATTGCTTTGGGGATGGGGTGGGGATGAGGTGGAGGGTGGGACAGATGTCCTGAGCTCCATGTCGTGTGTTACTGGGCCTCAGCCAACCAGATGTTTTACCAAGTAACCCTAATGTAGGAATCACAGGCTTCCTGATAAATGTGTGGGGTAGTGAAAAGGTCATGAGGCTGGAGGTCAGAGACTTGTCTCTGGTTCTGGCTCCACAACCAGGTCCCCAGGGAGGAACCTCCACTGGCCTGGCCTGTCTCCTCTGTATAGTGGGAGCGCTGGCCTCAGTCCTATTTTCCCTGTGGAGCTCCAGCCCTTCCTGTGACATACTCTTGTCCTAAGAGGCTGGCCCTCGCTCAGGACTGTCCTATGGGCCTGTGGACCAATGCAGTAGGTGGCTCTTGTGGAAAGCAGATAGCCCCTCTCGGTGAATCTTGTTTGGGGTCTCTTGTGGGCCCACCTGGCCTTGGCCCTCAGCTTCTCTCTCTCCACCTCTTTATCCAAGATGTGCCCAACTTCACCATATCCCCATCACTGATGCTTTTGTCCTCAAATATTACGTGAGCACTTTCTGTGCAGGTGGTGTGCTGGCCCCAGCAGGGACCAGGGCTGTGAGACCCGGCGCCGCCTCATTCCCTGGCTCATGGAGCAATGGAGCAGAGTCTGGCCTGGGCACAAATCCCACCTCCACCGTGATTGGCTGGGGGGCATGGGCAGGTCAGTTTCCTCATCTGTAAAACAGGGATAATAATGCCATCTAATTATTTATTTTTGTTTTTGAGGAAGGATTAAATACAAATAGGTGCCCAGCAAGCAGGATTAACCACTCTGTGCAAACTGTTTTGCTGGAGCAAATGGGCTACTCCACGATTCGCCCCCTTCCTTCTCGCTAACCCCCATCCACAGAGAGTCCCTGTGTCTAGGCCTCTGAGCCTCCACTGTGTAGAGGCAACTTCTGGCTGGAAGGCCAGGGTGGAGAAGAGGTGAAGCCTCATTGGGTGTGTGGAGCCCAAGAAATGCTCCTAGGACTAATTGTGTCCCATTATAATTGCGAAAACACTTATTACCCCTGTGTCATTCCTGATACCCGCCTAATAATAGTTATTACCCCTTTATTACGGCAGAGTTTGCTTTCGTTTGCGATTTGATGGTGTTGAGTTTCATTTACGGAAAATGAAGGGTCATTTCATTCATGCAAATTGTTACTTAGTTTAGCAAATTGTTACTTCCCCATAATGCAAGAGGCTAAGAAATTCTTCTGAAGGCAAAGTATCTGTTTTTAAGGAGGATTATTTTAGGCAAATGAAAGGAAACCCAAAGGAAACACCATAGACAATAAGGAACCCAGGATCTGAGCTGGGAAGCCGAGTCCCACCCCTGCCTTTCCCTTCCAGAGTGGGAGACTGAGGCCGAGAGCTGGAAGCAATGTTTTGAGGCCTCCAGTTGAGCTGCCTGAGCTAGGTTTGGCTTCCTGGGCCACAGCCAGCCCTGGGGTCCTCCTCCCTACACCCAGGAATGTCAGTTCTTACGCAGCTCATCTGGAAACAGATTTCATGTCTGGGCCTTGGGATTCACCCTCAGCTCTGACGAGGCTTGCCAAATTTAGCCAGTAAAATGCAGGATGTCCAGTTAAATTTGAATTTCACATAAGCAACATTTTAGTATAAGTATATCCCCAATATTGCAAGGGATATACTTATACTAAAATACTATGTCATGTTTACCTCAAATTCAAATGTAACTGAGCATCCTGTATTTTATCTGTCACTTCTATCTCTGACTTACCCTGCACCCATGTTTCTCTTGTATAATAATAATAATAGGTACTATTTATGGAGGTGTTTTTCTACAGTGCCAAGAGCTGTGCTAAGCATTTTATATACATCATCTTCTTTTGCCCTCCCGGCAAAATTGGGAGGTCTCTATGATTATTATCCCCATTTTATAGCTGAGGAAACAGACTCAGAGAGGTGAGGTAACTGGCCTGAGCTCACACAGCCATAGGTGTCAGAGTAGGGATGGAGCCCAGGTCTTTCTGCACCCCAAGCCTCTGGCCTTAACTCATCCAGTAGATTTGGACAGTAGAGGTGGTGAGGGACATGGAGGGCTTCCTGAGGACTGAGGAAACTAATAATGAGCCACAAGCAGAGCTCCAGGTGTGACCCCCCAGCCTCAGCAGTGACATGCTGTCTCCTGTCTTTCAGAATCACCACCCCCTCCCTACTCTCGGCTGTCTCCTCAAGACGAGTACAAGCCACTGGGTAAGTGTGCCCCTCAGCCCTGGAGGGGAGGGTTGGTGGCTGGGTGGGGTCCTCTGAAATGGGATGAAGTTTTAGGAACACTCCCACCGTTGGGCCAAAGCCGACCCAACTTCTGCAGCCGGCTATTTACATCTTGAAATTCCAGGGCTCATCATTAACCTTTCTGTGACCTTTAAACATGGGCCTGTCAGAGATGAATGAGTTCTGACTTCAGCCTGTCGTTGGAGGTGGATTGGAATTTCTGGGTTTCTTGTCCTCTCTCTCCCTCCCCCTGCCGGGGCTGTTCTGCTGTAGTGTGTATTAATTAGGAGTGTGACAGATAAGTTGGACTTGAAGTCCTTCTTGAGAGGAGCTGTATGCCTCCCCACCAGCCACGATGTTCCCCGGGACAAATAGGACAGCAGGAATAGGTAGGATGAATGTGTATTGGCACAAAAGGCCCTGACAGGCGCTGTCCCCTAGGTGAGCTTAGTGAAGGTGGCAGTGTCATTTTAGATAATTCCCCTCAGAGCCAGAACATGATTTCTGAAAACCTTAAGACTAAACTGTTAGCCTATCTACTGGGGTGGATGCCTGTCATTTTAAAAGTAGATCTCGCTTGTTGCCTGGCCTTCTTGGCTGTCTCCAGTGGGACTCAGAGCACGCAGTGGGAGCGCTGGACCCTGCAGGCTCCGGTGGCAGGTGCCGTAGTTTGGCCTTAACTGTCCAGGAGAGCTACTCTGTGACCCAGGAAGTTTCTGGAGGACGCCGGCTTTCGAAGCCAGATGGCTAAAGCATTCCTGAGTGACCACAAAGAGTGGGTTTTGTTTTGCTTTTGGTAAAGGTATCTTCCCAGTGGTATGTGTCACCGCCATCTGGGAGGTCACTTCTTTATATCACAGCCTCTCAGGGACTCACCCCAGTTTCCCCCCAACCCCTAACTTGTGAGGTCAGAAGTGCCCACAAGGTACCCTCAGAAGCTTGACCTCTGGCATGAAGGGCAGAGGCTGCCGTGGAGGGCGTGCAGATCCAGGTGCACCGTGGTGGCTTCCCCACTTGTTCCAGAAGCAGGATCATCCTGTGGATGGGGGACCTTATGTAGTTCTTCAGGGACCTGGCACATTCACCTGTCGGGATGATGAGGAGGGGGGCTGAGTGATGGGGCAGGTCACCCTGCCAAGGGGCAACAGGGCTCAGGCCCAACCCCAGAGCAGTCCCCATTCAGGTCCAGAGTGTCCCGTGCGTCACTCATAGGCTCGCCTCAGCGTCATCGTTCGTGCACTGGTTGCTTAGAAGACCCCTGGTCCCGTTAGAAGGAAGAAAGAAAAAACAACAACAACAAAAAAAACATGCCTCAAAAGTTTGTAGTGAGTGTGGCACCTGGGCTTAACCATCCAGACCACTGCCCCGAGGGACTGTGGTCAGGAGCCCAGGATAAAACAGCAAAAGCCAGAACACCACCCAGCCCTGTCGAGGGAGCATTTGGAAACCTACAAGTGTCCCCATTATTTTACAAATGGGACAACTGAGGCTCAGATGGAGGAGGTGACTTGTTGGGGGCTGTTGGAGCTCAGCCCATTGCCTGTTTTTATATGACTTGTGAGCTATTTAATTTTTAATTTTTAAATTTTTTTAAATTTTTAAATGGTTAAAAAAACATATCAAAAGAAGAAGAATAGGGGCTGGGGCTGGGGCTCAGCGGGAGCGCACCTGCCTGGTGGGTAAAAGGCACTGGTTTGGTTCTCAGCACCGCATATAAATAAATAAATAATAATAATAAAAAAGATCATCAACCACTAAAAAAGATTAAAAAAGAAGAAGAATATTTCCTGGCTCATGAAAATTTATATGAAATGCAGATTTTAGTGTCCAAAAGGAAAGTTTCACAGGAACACAGCCACGTGTGCCCTTTTCCACTTTGTGGTGGAGTTGAGTAGCTGTAACAGGCTGTAGAGCTTGTAAAGTTAAAGAAACACACACACACACACACACACACACACATTTGGTACCAGGGATTGAAAATTGAAGCTGGGTGCACTTAACCACTAAGCCACATCCCCAGCACTTTTTATTTTTGAGACAGTGTCTCACTAAGTTGCTGAGGCTGGCTTTGAACTTGCAATTCTCCTGCCTCAGCCTCCCCAACTATTGGGATTACAGGTGTATGCCACCACACCTGGCTAAGTTGAAGATATGTATTCTCTGGCCCTTAAAAGAAAACAGGTGGTGGCCCTGATATTGCCAACTATTCGCCGGTGTGGGGGAGACTTGAAGCTGGGGCTCCAGGTTCTGCCCAGAGCCCCTCCTCAGGCTTGGGCAGTGTTGGAGCTCGGGAACGTCCTTTATTTAACAGCCCCTGTGTCATGGCTGCCCACCTCCGAGGCCCTCATTGGAAATGCTAGATGAGAGGGTTTGGGAGGGTATGATAGCTGTGAAAGGTGGAAGGCACCTGCCTTTCCAATTCCTCTGGAAACTTCTCTGTGGGTCGGTCAGGACAGGCCAGGGCTCAGGCCATGGTGGTGCTACTTCAGATGTAAAGTGGCAGCAAAGCCACCGAGCACTTGGGAACATTAGGTGCTAAAAGTCCTTTAAGAAGTTCCCACCTAGGCATTGAGGTATTTTTTTTTTCTGTTTCTTTGTTTTTTAAAGATTTTCCAAGGGCATTTATTTTCCTCCTAATACTACTAGCAGATAACTTTTTTGTTCCCTGATAAATAGTCTGAGGGTTTTTTTTTTTTGTATTATTTTCTCTTCCTTGCATTGTTGCTTTTTCATAAACAAAAAGTCAGTTCACTTCTAAGCCTCTGTGATCACATGAAACCAAGAAAACAAAATAAAACCCAGAGTACTCAGTCAGCATCTGGCAAGTGGGAAACAACAAAAAAAAAGGCCAAATTGGTTAATGTTTCATCTTCCCGCTCCCCAAGCCATGTGGTAAAAGGGAAAAATTCCTGCAAGATGGAATGGAATTGTAGTTAGCTCAGGCCTAAGCTAATGGTTTTGTCCCAGGAACCCCTGGTCCCCGAGTGGCTCTGCTGGGCCAGGTGGGGCCAGGTGGGGCCAGCAGAGCCAGATCCAGGTTGTGCTGGGTCAGCGGAAAATGAAAATGCTGCAGGTTCCGGGGACATGCCTCCCAACTCCTGGACAGGCCTGTCCCTTAATGGGGACAACACCCAGTCACTGGTAGCAGAGGCCCCGACCTGGGAAAAACTTCTCAAGTCTACTTGTCCCAAAAGGCATCAGTTTGTCAAGGTAGCAGCTCAGTGTTCAAGAGAAAATGTGCTAAAGAATTTCTCTTCCCATCTAACCGTACTGCAGACGGGACAAGCCAATAATGAGTGCCATATGAAGTCCTTAAACCTACCACAAATAAAAATAAAAAACAAGAAGGCCTTAAAAAAAAAAAATCCAGGCATTGAAAATCACATGGTGAGCATGTTAGGGAGCAGGAGAGAAGAGAGAGAGCAAGGGGAAAAAAAAAAGTTAACCTGGGAGCAAATGCTTGAGCCCTTAATTAGAGGGGTGTGAGTGGGACTGAGAGAAGATGGCTGCTGACTTGTTAAAACAGTTTCCCCAGTGCTAGCAGGAGGGAGGAAGGAAGGAAGGAAGGAAGGAAGCAAGAAGGAACAACTTCAAGAATTTTAATGGTTGTAATTAAGTACAGCAACTATGAATTGTTTAGGGGCTTAATTTACCCTTACCCAAGAAGGCTCCAAGTTGCTACTTGCTAGGTCCCCCGAACTTGGCTTATTTCTGTGGTCAGAGCAATTGGAACTTTTCCAGGTGCCGGGGTCAACAGCATCCAGCCGTTTCCAGAAGAGTTCCAGGGCTGGCCAGCCTGGAATGGGGTTACAGAGTAGCCTGAGAAAGCTGTGGGGGACACACTGCCCTGTGCATGGACACACATGCCCACGCCAATGCACGCTCGCAGGTCCCTGAGAAAGAAGAGGAGAGCGCACGGAGCCCAAGGCCAACTAAGTTCTCTTTTCTCTTCCCCCCACAGATCTGTCCGATTCCACATTGTCTTACACTGAAACGGAGGCCACCAACTCCCTCATCACTGCTCCGGGTGAATTCTCAGGTTGGCATTGTTCTCCTGGCGTCGCGGTCTTGTTGAGCTGTGTCGCGGGATGGGTGCAGGGAGCTGGACGGAGGTCTTTGGATTTCTTCTCCCCTTTTTGGTTCTTTTCCTCTCACCCCTTGGGTGGAAAACGGCCAGTGTTTTAATTGCTAGTGTTCTTGGGCTTACGAGCTTCTGCGTGAGTGAAACCTGAAGCTGGCAACTGTTAAAGAGCCTGTCGACCACGTTTTAACCGGTTGCGTCTACCTTGTCTCTCAGGGAAATGATAACAGCCAGCAAAGCTCCATCGCTCCCTTGAGCAAGGGATCCTGTTCCTCTAGCTGCGGGAGGCAGCCAGGCAGATATTATGCCTTTGTCTTCCTCCTGTTCCTACTCCTGGGGAAGAGCCCATGTGAAGGGTCAGCAGAGGGAGAATGAGTAGGTTTGGGTGAACTTGCAGGAGGGTCGGGCCAGTGAGGAGCTAAGAGCCCGTGGCTCCAAGTTCCATCCTGATCAGAGGATGCTAAGATAGGAAGTGGAGGGAACCTTGGTTTAGTGCTATCCCCTGACTGTCTAACGGCCCCAGCCTCTGTGTATTTCAAAGTCCTGTGGGGACCCCCACATTTGATAGAATAAGGTGTCCCTGAGTCCTGAGAAGTTGGTGGTGAACCAGGGGCATCAGGGCAAGAGGGGACTCAGGTGGCAAGGTCTGCAGGGTCCTTTGGGAACTTGGCAGGTGAAGACAGCTGGGATTGGGGCCTGGCTTTCTGCTGGGCGGGGCTGACAGCCCTTGGGCTGGGTCTGTTTGTCTGCCTCAGAGCTGTAATTCCCCTTACCCCACGTCCATGTCATACAGCAGTGCAGCGGGAGTGACCGTGCTGTTCATGGAGTGTTTACTGTGGTGGCCTCCACTCAGCTACTTTACATGTATTATCTCAGAACAGCACCAGGCTTGGGGGACTGAGGGTAAAGTTGCTCACCCAGGGTCACTCAGTGGCACAGGCACTTATGTCCAGGGTCTGTTCCTCAGCACTGTTGGGGTTCCCTACTCTTCTGCAAGTGGGGACCAGTGTGCCTTCACTAAAAGCATTTCCCATAGCATTCTGTCTATGGTTCCCCCTGACTCTAAGGGTGACACATCACTGGCTGCTTACAGCCACCTGACTGTTCCCTAGCCAGAGCCCTTCCCTATCCATTCCTGGTTTTCACCAAAATTGTGGGAGACCACAAGAGCATGGCTTTCTCAAAGACCAAGACACAGGGAGCTGAGGCAGGAATGTGACTTGCCTGGGATCACGCGGTGGGCTCAGGGCTCAGCTGGTACAAGAGTCCGGGTCTCCTGGGTTCTACTCCTATCTGCCTTCTGGTCTCTGGAAACCCCTTTATTTGGCTGCTTCATTCTCTTCTCTGCATTTTAGGCCTATTTGGTTGTAATCTCTTTCCCTCAAAGACCAAGCCAGATGAGCACAAGGAGTTAACATTGCAATCCATTCTTTTCCCTCTGCACCTATGCAGGTGAAAACAAGCAAGGGGCTTAAAAGTATTTTTGAATGTATGATTTTGTATCATTGCCAACCCCGAGGGTAAATTAAATGTCAGTGGATTGTGCGGGCAGCAGGGGTCTGGATGGATGGGAACTTTCTTGTTCCCTTTTCCCCTGTTGTTAATGGTGGGAACTTCCATGTGTATTTCACAGTGTTTGCAGATAAAGTCTCCTTTAATCTAGTTGTCTCTGCTGGGGCCTGGGGTCAGCTCTGGCTGGAAGGAGCAGACCCCAGAGCACCTACAGGAGGCTCCTCCCCTAGTCTGGTGTCTAGGAGAGAGCGCCCTCTGGAGGTTGGGAGGCCTGCGGAGACTTCCACTCTAGACCATTAGGTTTGTCTGCTTTGGAGGCCCAGTGGGACTGTGTTTGGGATTTCTGCACAGATGTCTCAGAGAATAGTCTTTAGTGCTGGACAGTGAGAATTCCAGTGATATATCTTGATTGTACGGTTTTCATGCAAAAGAAATTGTGTTCAGGGGCTGGAGTTGTGGCTCAGTAGTAGAGCACTTACCTGGCATGTGCAAGGCCCTGGGTTGGATCCTCAGCACCATATATAAATAAATAAATAAATAAAAAATAAAAGAATTCTAAGGGGTGAAAGATTTGGGGGCCAATCTGGGATTTCCTATGGCAGGGGATGGAAGGAAGTCTTGATAGGCATTGGTGTGAGTTCCAGGTGGCCCTGGACGGTGGGTAGAGGGTTCCCCTCTGGGGTCATGCAGGCCCTTTCAGGTATGACATGAGTCCTGTCCAGACTCATGGCCCTGGAGCTGTGCTGACCATCACACTGGAGGACAGGCTCAGGGAGACTGGCAGGTCTTGGTGGATGGTGAAGTTCATGTGGAAGATGAAGGGCAAGGAGGGGGTGGGGTCAGAAAGGGGAGGGGCTGAGGGGGGGGCCCAGTGTTTGGGGTCAGGCCAGGAGACTGGATGTTCAAGAACAGGTAATAATGCTGATGGTGCTGACGATGACAACAGTTGACACTGGCACTCTGTGACAGCACTTTTATAAGTGCCAGCCATTCTCCATTTCATTGATTCCTTGCTGCAACCCAGCCAGACAGGTGTGATTCTTCCCATTGTACGAAGGAGGTGACCGAGGCTTATTGCTGAGCCCCTGCTCAAATTCCCCTATTGTAGGTGTCAGGCTTGGGAGGTGAGCCTAGGCAGTGTCATTGCCCAGCCTTCCATAGCAGGAGCCCTGTCCCCTCCCTACACCAGACCCTAGTGGGGATTTGGGCAGAGTAGAGTGATCAGAAGGAGCCCGGGGGCACCCTGACTGATTTGAGTACCAGGGACAAGGGTGAGGGACTGGCAAGAGGCCCAGGGCTCGGGTTCACCCAGGAGTCAGCTGGGCACCCTTATGGATCACAGAGACCCAGACCACCAGCCAGGGCCCCTATGTCTCCCTGTGCCCCGAGGAAGTCGGTCCTTCTCCTTGTCTCAGGACAGGCATCTTGTTCAAGCAGTGTCTGAGGCCCCAGGACAGAGACCTCCCTGTTTGTCTTGCACAATGACAGTCCCAGTGCCTGGCCTGGAGCTGTCTATGCTTCACTCTTCTGTCCTGCTGTTGAAGCTACTTGGGGGAATGATGGGGATTTTTTTTTTTTTTTTTTTTTTTTTGGTACTGGGATTTAATGAGAGTGAGTGCTTAACCCCTGAGCCACATTCCCAGCTCATTTTATTTTTTTGTTTTGAGACAAATTATAATAATAATAATCACTAAATTATTTTGGGTGTGGCTGTTTCAGAGGCTGGCTTTGACCTTGCGATCCCACTGCCTTAGCCTCCAGCGTCGTTGGGATTCCGGGAGTGCACCACTGTGCCCAGCCATGATGGGGATTTTGAGGCTCAGTCACAGGCCTGGGAGGGCTGTATTGGTGGGCAGGGTGGGGGCATCAGGAAAAGAGACTATCTCATGTCAGCTGTCTACTGAGAAGTTGACAGAAAACTCATTCCACATCTGCATCAGCTCCTAATCTGGGTCCACGATCCTCACTAAACAGACCAAAATTTGAAAGCCAGAGGGGGCAAGTGACTGTGGGCACAGAGCTTTACCAGATCTGAAGACCCTTAAAAATGGAGTCTCTGGTGGGATTTGAGTAAATTGAAAGCCGAGAGGTCTCTTTGGGGTGCCTTGGACTCTGGTGCCTAACTCAGTGTCTAGAGTACTGTCCTCTAAAGTCCCCTCAGGCCAATCTTCTTCATTGCAGCATTAATACTCTTCTCCCATTCCCTTGAATTCCCATTCAGTCTGGGGAGTCAAGCAAGATGTACCAGTTAAAGAAATTCATACTGGGGCTGGGGCTGTGGCTCAGTGGTAGAGTGCTTGCCCCTCATGCATGAGGCACTGGGTTCAATCCTCAGCACCGTATAAATGTAAAATAACGATATTGTGACCACCTGAAACTAAAAAATAAATATTAAAAAAAATAAGGGACTGGGGTTGTAACTCAGTGGTACAATGCTTGTCTCACATGTGTGAGTCACTGGGTTCAATTCTCAGCACTGCATATAAATAAATGAATAAAATAAAGGTCCATCAACATAAAATATATTTTTTAAAAAACCAAGAAATTCATATTAAGTGTGAATGACTGGTAGGATTTTTTCTTTTTTTAATTTGAAGACAGAACTGTAGGTTGAGAGACCCTATGGGACAGAGTGGGCATGAAACAGGAGCTTTATGTCCTGAGTGAGAGTAGAATCCTGGCCAGGCAGGGTGGGTGCTGGGTGAGCTCTGGGTCATATATGAGAGCCTGAGTTGGTGGGACATCCTGAGAACCAGGCATTCCTGACTCCATGCTCTGGGGCCTGGTAGGGCACTGGGCACATTTTTTTTTCTGTAATGGGACCTGAACTCAGGGGTGCTTTACCTCTGAGCTATATCCCCAGCCTCCCCAGCTTTTCTTTTAAATTTTGAGATAGGGTCTCACTAAATTGCTGAGGCTGGCCTCAGACTGGCAGTCCTGCTGCCTCAGTCAACTAGGATCACATGTGTGTCACTGCCCCCTGGGCAGCCTTCTTTAGGACCCGTGGTTACTATCCAATCTTAATCTCATGCCTATTGGACAACCAGTCAGATGCTTTGTTAAGCACCCACTGTATGCAAGGCATGGTGTAAGCTGTTCATCTTGGAGACCAGGTGGGCTCCTCTGGTGACCTTGGCGCTGTGTGTTGGTTGCTCAGTCCCCACGAAATGCTGGATTCTTCAGAGCTCCATCAACGAGGGTATGTCCCTGGTTTTACAGAGCAGGCCCAGGGAAGGGAGGGAGCCACGCATGACTGGTGAGCTGGGCATGGAGTCTCTCCTCCACCAACTTGACGGCAAGCTCCTTACGGGCACAGGTCTGCCCATCCATCGTTTCATTCTTCAGGTTGACAGAGGCTCAGAGAGGTTAGGAGACCAGCTGAGGACCATGGAGCAAGCATAAATAGGTGGATCCAGGTCCCCTCCTAGTTGGGTCCGTGCTGCTCCCCCATCTGCCACCTGGTAGGTACACCGCCTGCCTCCTTACCTTTGGAGCTTGGTGTCTTCCAGGTGCTCCGTTCAGTCTAGCCCTGCAGCAGTGGCAGGCTGATGAACATGGGCTCTGGCCAGCGGGCACTGGATTCATGCTTTGGCGCTGCCCTGGATGAGTTGTGTGACAGCCACTTAACCACTCTGTTCCTGTGTTCTTACCTGTAAAATGATGACAGTGACAACATGTCCCCTGTGGTGAGGGTTAAAGGAGATGATGCCTATGAATGAGCCAAAGGCCGGGTCCTGCTTGGAGGTGTGACCATTACAGTGTTCCAGGCACTGTGCTGGGGCACAAGGTGGACTTACGCCATGTCCACCCTCCAGGCAATGCACAAACAGAAATGGGAGGCAGTCTGGAGGAAGAAGGGGTTAGGACCTGCTCTTGGCATGGTGGGGAGGCAGCCTGGAAGAGGTGGTGTCTGAGCTGGGGCTGGGGTAGCTCAGTGGAACAGCTGCTTGTGAGCATGCCCGAGGCCCTGGTTTGATCCACAGTACCCAGAGAAAACCAAACCAAACCAAGTCGGGTTTTAATGGATGAATAGAAGTCTGCCAAAAGACACAATTTGGAGCATTTCAGAAAGAATAGCAGGTTCAAGGGCCTGGAGGCATGAAAACAGCTTGATTTTGAGAAAGCATAGTTTAGAGGGGACTGGGAGGCCAGGGAACGGGTGCTGGTGGGAGACGAGGCCAGGGGATCAGGCCTGGGCAAGATTTGGGAAAACCTTTTTACTAAACACAGAGTGCACAGATAGCGTTAGGCTCAGTGAATTTGCACCGACAGAACAAACATACCTGGTGACTGTCAGGGCCCGGATGTCATTGCTGTCATGAGATAATGCTCATTGCCCATGGGTCTGAGGGTGCTTGGTTGAGGGGCTTGGAAGGGGAACCGGGAGAGCAGGAGATGAAGATTTGGCTAAAGGGGGTTTGTTTGGCTTTGGAGAGGTGCCGCAGTCTGGCTGGGCACAAAATCACGAGCCACCACACAGCTTGTAGATTCAAACAGCTACTCTTTATTCCCGAACTCACACCAGCCGTCTACAAACACGTTCTGGGGAAATCCACGTTCTCTACCCAAATCCACCTCCACTGGGCTTCTGTCTCCCCAAAAATACTGTCTGAATCCGTGAGAACTCAAGGGGAACTCAGGCAGCAGGATACGCCCTATTCCCAGCAGGAATAATCTTAAACCTTAAACCTGGAACCTAAACCGGGAACGCCCTAATCCGCCTTGGTCCTTGAGCAAGATCACCTACATTCAATGTCACTGCAACATGGGGTACGCTGGCAAGGAAATTGTCATACCTACTTGGCTAATGGCTCCCAGCAGAGAGGGAAAGATGTTTTACCTGGATACCATCAGATTTGAACCCAAATGGTCCCATGGGCTTAAGAGTGGGCCCTGTGGTGAGGCCCACCCCCTCTGCCTGTGCTCAGGCTCAGGTCTGCGGGTTGGGCCTGGGTTGCCCGACTTGGACTGAGCTCAGGGGCCAGGCCCAGCCTGCCACTTCCAATTCAGACATGGCCCGGCCTCCATTTCTGAATGGGAGGGGAGTGGAGGAAAAGGGTGCTCAGCTTCTGTCCACAAATCCACAGCATTTGCTACTCACATCAAACCCCTGCCTTTTTTTTTTTTTTTTTTTGGTACCAGGGATTAAACTCAGGGGCACTCACCCACTGAGTCATTCTCCCAGCCCTATGTTGTATTTTATTTAGAGACAGGGTCTCACTGAGTTGTTTACTGCCTTGCTTTTGCTGAGGCTGGCTTTAAACTTGTGATCTTCCTGCCTCAGCCTCCTGAGCCTCTGGAATTATAGGTGTGCACCACTATACCCAGCTTTTTTTTTTTTTAGATCTTTAACCAACCAATGGGACAAAACCCCTTGTGAAGCCTTCCCAGGATCTCGCTGAGGAACCCATCTTCCTGGGCTGGCCAGTTGAGGCTGGGTAGAGGTGGTGAGGGGAGTGACACAGAGTACTCCAGCAGTCCTGGAAAGATCAGACTGTTGCAGAGAGGGTCTCGCCCACCTGGGTTTACCAAGGAGCAGTGTAGGGTGGTGGTCAGCATGGGTGGGGGTGGGGTTGGGGTGGGGTTCCAAGCTCATCTTTGCTCTTTCTTTGCTTGTGACCTCAGGCACGGTTCTCACCTCTCCAGACTCAGTTTGCTCAGCTGTGCCCTGGGCTATTGGGTCACTGATCTCAGAGGTCCCTTGATGCTGGGTGTCCTGGCTATAGGTACCAGCTCCCTGGCCTTAGGAGACGAATGGCAGAGAATTGGGACTTCTGGCCTGCAATATCTTAGCTTCTCTTCTCATTATTTTCTGAATGCATAAGTATGGCCAGGGACAAAGTTGGGTAGAGGGAGGGGACTGGTGTTCTGGATGACTCTGTTGGAGTGGGAATGCGGGTGTTCAGGGAAAGCCTCATGGAGCAGTGATTCTGAGTGGGGTTTTGTAGAATGCCTAAGAGCTCAGCAAGATGACATCAGGGTTTAAACATCCTCTCAGGTAGAAGGTACAGCATAGCAGGGAGACATGCATGTGATCTGAGTTTTTTGTGGCTCTGTGGTGAGTGATGGGAGAATGGGGAAAGATAAATCCAGAGAGACTGTCCTGAACACCAGAGTTATAGGCTGGAGCAGAGGGATTATTGCTCCTGGGACCAAGGAACCCTGGAATAAACCTGGTCCTGAGGGACCTTTACTGGCACCCAACCCTGGGCCTAGCCATAGCAGGGGGGTCATTGTGGAAGAAATGAATGAATTTTTGTCTGGGTCAAAGAGATCAAGGGAAAGTGCACGAAGACAGAAGGATCATCATATGTGATATTTAATAGTTGTAGTGAACACAGAGCTCTGTGCCAGACCTTTTTTCAGTGCCACACACATTCATAAAATCCTCCCAACAAGGGCTGGGGTTGTGGCTCAGTGGTAGAGTGCCTACCTCACATGTGTGAGGCCCTGGGTTTGATCCTCAGCACCACATAAAAATAAAGGAAGATATTGTGTCCATCTACAACTAAAAAAATATGTTAAAAAAAATCCTCCCAACAACTCTCTGAGGTCGCCACAGATTCAAGGAAGAAGTAATGGAGGCTCAGAGAGGTTAAGTGACTTGTCCAAGGTTACCAGCTGGAACGCACTAGAGCTGGCATTGGAATGCAGGCTAGTCTGGCACGTGTTGGCGCTTCTCGGACTCCCCATTGTCTGGTGGGATTCCCTGGAAGATGTAGGATTCAAATACGGTCCTTGAGCTCCCGGGGCTTCTGTGTCCCTGGGAATCCAGGATTCAGCATGTACAGCTCTGACATGCTCCAGAGCATCTCTGTCTGTTGGCTGAATGAATGAAGGACCAGGGAGAGGGAGGGTGGGTGAGCTTCTGGGAGGAGGCTGCTGGGCTTGGGGTGTTGAGGGCCTGTCTAGGGCTGTTTGAGTGGGAGGTAGATGTCCCCAACCCCTCAGGATGCCTTGACAGCCTGCATCACCCAGGAGCCAGCAGGTTTTCTGAGGAGACCTGAAATTCCAGAAAGTGTACTTGACTGATGGAGCCTAATGACAACCATCTGTCTACGGCCCCCATGGCCCCTCCCCTGTCCCCTGGCATGCTCTCCCCCGGGCACCCGTAACAATCGGGAGCCGCACTAGAAGGTTCCCTTGTCAGGGTACAGTGGTTGTTGCCAAGAGCTACTTCTTTGATGCAGAACATATATCCTGAACGTACTTTGTCAGATGTTTTTATATTAAACATTTTCCCTCCGTGGCCCTGGACTGCCAAGGGAAGCAGAGACCACATCGCTTTTCCATTTGCCCTTTGTGGAAAGAATTCCTGACATTTCATGGGCCATTTCCCTATGCACCCCATGCAGGGCTCAGCACCCCTAGCCAGGGAGGGTAAGGCCTGGGGGCTGCACCTCTGTAAAGTGGTGGGGGACACTGGCCTTTGGAGAGGACCCTATGTTCACCTTGTTGTAGAAGCTTCTGCGTTTGAAAATTAAAAAAACAAAACAAAACAGAAGTCTCATATCTGTAGCGGACATCAAAGCCGCTGGCCCAGACTGCAAGGTGAATCATTGCCAAGACTTTAATTGACCTTTAGACGGGGAGGTGGGAGCTCACAGATAGGCTCCCGGTAGTGACTTGACTCTCTGAGCCGTCCAGGGCAGTGTCAGTGCTGGACAGAAGAAGGGGAAGCAGGACTTTCTGTGCCAGGGTGGGGGAGGCTCGGGAGGCTCTTGAGGACACATTGGGGCTCTCCCATAGCTGCCCACCGGGTTGCTGTTTCCAGAAGGCAGGTGTTGGGGTGGCAGTGTGCGCTCTGGACTCCAGGGCCGGCCCTCCTCTTCCCACTTTGCGCCCAGGTCAGGGCCTGCTGTGCGGTGGCTGGGGGGATGAGGCTTGTGATTCACACAAGGACCCAGCCTCTCTGCCCGTCTCCGAGGATTCATAACAGCTCAGCCATCACCTAGAGGTGTGGCTTCTTGGTACCCAGGGACTCTCAACTTCCTTCCTCTGTCTTGAGCCCAAGGAACTCTGTCTTGGTTTCAGGGGGCTGGACAACGCAGTCTCTGGGGTCTTCACTGCTGTTTGACCTGAGGGAGTAGCTGAGGAGGGTAGAAATGGCCCAGCCTCTGCAGGAGACAGACTCCATCTCCTTCTGCCTGTCTGCCGTCTGCCTTCTCCCTCGCAGGGCAAAGGCCAGAGAGAGCCGCAGGGATGTCCCCTGAGTCTAAAGGCAGCACCACCCGTGGCCAGGGGGCTGGGAGACCCAGGTCCCAGTCCTCACCTGTCCCACATCTCTTAGTCATCGCATGCTGCTTCTACTCCACCTGCCTGATGGACCTCTTCCCTGCTCGTCGGTCCTCCATCCTCTGGGCACAGTAGAGCACCTTGGAGAGTTTTTGACGAGCTCCGACTCCGTTCCACAAATGGTTGGGATGGGACTGGGCATCAGAATTGGTTTTGTTTTAAATTCCCCAGGTGACTTGGATGAGTAGGCTGGGCTAAGCACCCAGATCTGGATGGACTGCTCACAGGCCACCTTCCCCTGGGGACCCTTAGGTTGTGCTTGGTGACTGCTGGGCTTGGGGGTATGTGGCATCTTACAGCAGCCTGTGGTGTGTGTGAGCTGCCCTAGTTCTAGTCCCCTCCGCAGTGATCAGTGTCCTGAGGTTAGACACACTGCAATACCAATGAGGTCACATTTGACTGTCCCTCTGAGCACCTCCAGGCACTGACACACCCTATTCTCTCACTTGATTTCAGCTCCCAGGTGAGAAACTGAGCCGGGGTGGTTATGTGCACTTGCCCAAGACCCTCAGCCCAGAGCTGAGCCTCTGACCAGCTCCTCTGTGGGGTGTGGTCATTTTCTCCGTCCGGGCAGGTGGATTTTCTGTGATTGCTCAGGGAGGCCGGGGCAGCCCCGTCCAAGCCCTGCTCCCTTCCTTGTTGCCCTCAGCCTCCTTTGGTTCTGAACAGCTGCATTAAACATTGCAAAGAGCCTCACAGCTCTGCCAAGGACTGCTTCTAGACCTTGAAATGGACCATAAAGTGAGGGCTACAGATGACAGGGACACTTGGGGACCTGAGAAGGCAGGAGTTAAAAGCTTAGGCTTTGGGGCCAGACACACATGCAACCTATGTCACTTAACTTTCCTTTGCAACTTGCCTCTCTCTTGCGCTAAGTGGGCGTGGCAACATCTCGCGGGACGTCACAGAGATCACATACACGTAGTAGGACATAGCACTTGGGCCTGGTGCATATAGATTTTCAGTGAATGGTAATTATGTAAATTGATGACCAGGTGCTAGCATGAAGGTTAGGAGTGTATGAAGGAGAAGAAGGTAGGGTGTTCTGGAGAAACTTAGAATCTAAAAAAGCCTTCCCTCCTAGAGAGCAAGGCACATGCTGTTTTCTGAATGGCTGCTGTGGGCCAGGAGGAGGCTGCTGCCCTGGGAGGCTTCAGGGCTGCTGGGGGCAGAGCAGGCTTGAAGGATGCCAAGGTGGGAAGACATCCCATGCCTGCGTGAGTGCTGAGCAAGGGCCAGGGGAGGTGAAGGTGCTTGTCCTGGGGATGGGGAGTGATCCTGGCAGAGCCACAAGAAGCAAGGCTGACCGGGCAGGCCTTGACCGCTGCTTCAGAGGGGCTTTATTTTTACCTCTGTAGTGGGCCAGTGATATGCATCCCAGAAATACTCTTGGTTGACAGAGTATTTGGTGGACAGCAGGTTGGTATGGCTCCTCAAGCGCGTAGAATTTTTTGTTCATTTCATGTAAGCTTCTAGTGATGCATAATATGTCACAGATCACAAGTGAACACTTTTCACAAAGTGAACATTGTTGTGTAACTACGGCCCAGATGAAGAAGCAACATGACCCTCCAAAACCCTTCTCAAGTCGTGGCCTGCAGTCCCCCAGGGTAACTGAGTTCTGTCTTGACTTCTCATACCATACTCTTTCTGTTTTAGAACCTGATACTACTAGAGGCATATACCATGGGCTCTTTGAACTTTCACTTCTCTCACTCAGCAGAACATTTGTGAGATTCCCCCATATTTCTGCATAGACGTTGGTTGCCGTTCTCATGACTGGGCAGTGTTCTATGGGAACATGCCACAGTGGTATTAAACTGGCACATCCAGTCTATTACCCATGGTTCCCAGCCATGATAGTTGCCAGGTTTGGGTTCCTACTCATGATATTACAAGAAATATTCTGTACCAGCCTTTTAATGGACACAGGGACATCCTCCTCTTGGGCACACGCACGGGAGTGGATTGCTTGGCTCTCCGATACCTGTGTAGTCACCCTTACTAGATACTCTGCCAGACTCTTTTCAAGGCATGGTGTTTTAGTCAGGGGCCCTCAAGGGGGGATTTTGGTTCAGTCCACTCTGGAAGGGACAGCACCTGTCCTTGGCCCCGGCTCCAAGTGGCAGAGCTCATCCTGGTCCTGGGATTGCCCCTCTGTCCAGTGCCTCTGCCCACGTGGAGGTAGGACCCAGGCAGCTCCTCAGACGAAGCTGGGAGTCCCAGATCCCATGGCCCTCATCACCCTGAGGAGGGATTTTTAGCTTTACATCCTCTCCTAAGGCCCAGGGCAGTGCACTCTGGGAAAAACAAAAAGGAGAAAAGAGTGAAAGGAAACTAAACATTGGAAAAGCAGTGTGTTTCCAATAAGCTGGGCCTTTCACCGGTAGCCAAAACATTACATTCCTGGACCCTGGGAGCAGCCGGCCGGCTTTGCCTCTTTGGGCCGTAAATCTTGCTAGGAGTCGGGTCGGGACTGTCCCCGGGACACACAGAGGGGCAGTGTCCTTGGGGCGTTGGGTCCCTGGACTGGAGGTGACCTGGTCGTCTGGTCAGCGGGTTGGCTGAGGCCGAGGTGCGGCGTGGGGCTGGCCACGGGGTCTGGGCCTCCCGAGGGAGCAGCGCCCCTTTTCCCGGGGCCTCCCTTCCCCCGCCACCCCGCCCTTCTTGGGTGCTTTGATGGGCTTGAGGTGTTTACAGGCTTCATTCACGACCAGTTACCAGGGTTTTCCACGGAAATAACTTATTAAAGGGGCCGTGCACACAGCGACATTGAAGTCTGCAGGGTGGTGCTCATCAAAGGCCACCGCGGCCAGCAGGCTGAGTTCCACTGGGCCCTGCGTCCAGATGAGGCCAGGCCAGCGGGAGGGGACAGGAGGGAGGGGCGGCCAGGGCGGCCTGGGCTGTGGGGAAAACACTTGGGCTTAAGAAAACACTGCCCAGATAAACCGAAATTCAGGTTCATGGAAAAAATAGTTGGGGGGTTGTTAAAACCCAAGACCCCGACCAGCCCCGCATCAGACCTCTTGCCCAGGTGTGGGGACACATGTGGGTGCTGGGCTCTCTGCTGTCATGCCCACATCTCCCCTTGGCGCAGGGCTCTTCCTTGGAAGGAAATGGCAAGGACGTGGACTGCCCTCTGCCTTGTGCCAGGGTGGATGGAAGGATGGGCTGGGTCATGGGGGAGAAGTCAGGGGTAGAGGGATTTTCCGGCTTCTCCCTTCCGGAGAGCTCCTTTCTTTAATTCCATCTGATTTATTTTTGAGGTTCACGAAAAGCCTTCCTTTTCCAGGAAGCCTGTGGGGATTAGGCAGGCCACAGTGGCCTCTCTCTTTCCGGAACTTTCTGTGGCTTTCATCTCTGTGTTGTTTCCTTGCGTGGGTTGTCTTTGCATTGATTATCTGCTGTCCCCAGCCAGGCAGACAGGGAATGGATTTTGGGCAGGACCTAGGTCTGCCTCTGCTTTGTGACCAGGACACCCCCTACCCTGATATCTGGTACAACCTACCTTGTGCAGGAAGAGGGAGCTTAAAGTCAGTCCCTGCAACTCAATCCTGGCTCTTCCCTAGTAATAATGGCAGTAGCAGCAGGACTGTGACAATCGTGGCTAAAATTTGAGTACAGAACACATGTGCACATTACTCTGTGTTTCTTACCTCTTAGCTCATTTCATCCTGAGAAGGTAGATTCTCTTATTATTTGTCTTCATTTTACAGATGAGAAAACTGAGGCTCAGAAGGGAGAAGTAATTTGCGTAGGAGTAACAAGCTAGTAAGTGGCAGAGCTGGAATTTGAACCCAGAGCTGCCTGCCTCCAGAGCCTGCATCTTTGGAAAGCCACTTAATCTCCCTGAGTTGAAATGGCCCCCACATCCTATCATTGCGTTTACAGGCTGGCTGAGAAACCAGTTAAGCCCTTATAGGGGTTGTTGTTTATTTTGGTTTATTAAGATACAGTCTACATATTTTTTAGAAAGTTTTTGAAAGTATACTGTTGTGTTGGGTGCAGTGACTCATGCCTGTACTCCCACTTACTCAGGAGACTGTGTCAGGAGGATTGCAAGTTCAAGGCCAGCCCAGGCAACTTAGCGAGACCCTGTCTCAGAATAAAATAAAAAGGGCTGGGGATGTAGCTCAGCGGTGGAGCACTTGCCTAGTATGTTTGAGGCCCTGGGTTGAATCCCCAGTACGGCCCGCCACCCCTGAAAAGACAGGAAGTATAGTGTTGTGTGAAGTTTGATAGTTATACAATTATTATCTTGCCGTCAAGATAGAGAACCTGCCTGGAAGTGTGTGAAGTGTAGCTCAGGGGTAGGGTGCTTGCCTAGCATGCATGAGACCCTGGGTTCAACCCTCAGCACTGCAAATAAGTAATTAAATAAAAGATAGAAAATATTTTTGTTTGAATTGCTCCCAAGTTTTTTGGTGCATTTTGTAGTCAGCTTACCCAGCCTTCAAGCTGCTGGCAGTCATCAATGTGATTCCTATCTCGGTAATTCTGCCTTTTTCAGAATACCCTACAGAAGTGATTATATAGCAAATAGCCTGTCTTCCCTCCCTCCCTCCCTTCCTTCCATCTCCTTCCCTCTCTCCTTCCTTCCCTTCCTCTTTCTTTTTTTCTCTCTCTCCCTCTCTTTCTCTGTCTCCCTTTCTTTCCTTCCTTCCTTCCTTCTTTCTTTCTTTCATAGTAGGGATTGAACCCAGACCTTTTTATTTTTAATTTTGAGATAGGGCCTTGAACTTGTGATCCTCCTGCCTCCGCCTCCTGAGTACCTGGGATTGCAGGTATGCACCCCTCAGCTGCCTCCATTTTTCTTGAACTCAGCAAATGACTTTGTGACTCATTCATGTTGTTGCCTGGAAAAATAACTGGGCTGCTTCCAGTTTTGTGTTTTTTTTTTTGTTTGTTTGTTTTTGCTATAAACACTTATGTTTGTTTTTCTGTGAACCTATTTTTAATTCACTTGAGTATACACCCAGTAGGATCACTGTATGGTTAGTTTTTTTATTTGAATTATTCTAATAGACATTGGTTTTCATTTGCTTTTTCCTAATGACTAATGATGGTGAACATCTCTCCATATAACTTATTTGCCCTCAGTTTATCTTCTTTTGGGAAATGTGTCTTCAAATCTTTGCACTTTTTTTTTTAATATAAGGTTGCTTGTTTTCTTATTATTGAATTTTGAAAATTCTTTGTATATTCTAATTACCACTCATGTAAAAGATATGTTTTGCAAATGTTTTCTCCCAGTCTGTGGCTTGTCTTTTCATTTACCTAATGGAGTCTTTTGAAGAACAGAAGATTTTAATTTTGCTAAAATTCAAGTTATTGGTTGTTTCTTTTCATGCTCTTCCTGTCATATGAAGAACACTGCCAAATCCAAGGTCACAAAGATTTTCTTCTAGAAATTTTATAGTTTTAGGTTTTACCCTTAGGTTTATAATATGTGTTGGGCTAATTTTTGTGTAAGTTTTGAATATGAATCTAGTTTTATTTTTTCTTTTTCTTCTTCCTTTTCCTCTTTTTTTTTTTTTTTTTTCTTTTTCATTATATGGAGGTCCAGTTTTTCTGGTACTATTGGTTGAAGAAACTGTCCTTTCTCTTTGGAATTATATTGGTTTCTTTGTTAAAAGTCAACTGATATATGTGTGGTTCTTGTTCTGGACTCTTTATTCTGTTTCATTGTCTGTGTGTCTGTCCTTGTACCGATACTATACGGTCTTGATTCTGTAGCTTTGAAATCAGGTAGTGTGAGTCATCCAACTTTGTTCTTTTACAAAGTTGTTGTGGCTATTCAAAGCATTTATAATTCTATCTATGTGGGTATGTTTTTTTGCACAGTTTGGGATTGAACCTAGGGCCTGGTCTGTGCTAGGCCATTTACCATTGAGTCACATTCCCAGCCCCATATAAAAGAAGTATGCCTGTTGACTTCCACACACGCCCTGCTGTGATGGTGATTGTGATGGCGTTGGATGGTTAGATCAATATGGGCAGGATTGTCTTTTTATGATATTGAATCTTTCAGCCAATGGATATGGTAGAGTTCTCCATATATTTAGAATTTTCATATCTTTCAATAATGTTTATAGTTTTCAACATACAGATCTTGCACATTATTGTTAACTTTATTCCTGTGTAGTTCATAATTCTCGGTGCTGCTGTAAATGGTACTTTAAAACCTTTTTCTGATTACTGATTGTTAGTATGTAGAGATAGCATCGGTTTTCATACATTTACCTGGTGTGCGTAGAGTTCTTTAAACATTTTTATTTGTTCTTTTTAGATATTCATGACAGTAGAGTGCATTCTGACATAGCATACATACATGGAGGATAACTTCCCATTCTTGTGGTTGTACATGATGTGGAGCTACACTGGTCGTGTGTTCATATATGAACATAGGAAAGTTATGTCTGGTTCATTCTACTGTCTTTCTCATTCCCATCCCTCTTTCTTTCACGCTTGGGGTTTTAATGGCTCAGATGCTTGGAGTTGGGTGCCATGGTTCAGAGGAAGAGTTGTAGAGTGGAGAATTTATTTCTCCTGGACTCCCGGCCACATCGCCTCTGCCCTGTGCCATTCCTAAGATAGTCAAGTGTGAATTTCTCCCGTGGAGATGGAAATGACATCTTGGGCTGTCGCCTTAGCCGTTGGGTGTTAGTTTCTTGTCTGTGCAGTGAAAGGTGGTGGAGAGAGCTGGATTTGATGACCTGGTGAGGTCCTGTCCACCTGGAGCCTGACGTTCACATGGATTGCAGGTTAGGAGGTTTGGAGGAGAGAGGAGGCCTATCACCCGGAGTCCTCTCTCTTCTCACAGAATTGAGAAGGCAGGCACTTGCCTAGGCCCGCACAGCTGATGGGAAGACAGGGCTCCTGGGGCTGCCCCTGGGCCCTGCACTCCTGGTCTGGACTGGGAAGAGTAGTCTAGTGACTCCAGAGTGGGAGGAGAGAGAGGCTGGAGAGGCAGCCATCAGTGCTGGCAGCTGGGAGGCCCAAGGCTCTTCTGGGAGCTCTGACCCTCAGAAGTGGCCAGTTCACGTTGGGCTGTTTTCAAAATATAAAAGTGCCGTGCTTGGAAATGAGGGTTCTGGCTGACCTCACCCTGAGGTGCTGAGTGTGGAGTTTAAAGCCCTTTGTAACTCTTTGGTTTGGAACAGGGATCTGGGAATAGCTGGAGAAAACACTGGAACCCGTTAGAGCTTGCTGCAGTCTCTTCCACACTCCCACAGGCCCAGGAACCCGACAGGATGCACAGCAGGGCGCAGAGGGCCAGGAAGGGCCCCGGCCTGGCCTTTACTGAAGAGAGCCAGGAGCAGCTCTGAGCACTTAATGTCCATTAGCTTTGATTTCCATGATATCTTTGTGAGTTATCCCATTTTACAGGTGAAGGAACCAAGGTTCAGAGAGGTATCACCTATCGGAGTCGCTCAGGGAACAAGTGAAGGAGTTGGGATTCAAGTCCAGTTTTTGTCTGACCTCAAAAACTGGTGTGAGCTTTATGTTATATGTATTTTACTATAATTTGAAAAGTTGCCCTTCTCCCTCCACCATCCATGGGCTCCCTCCATGGTGTGGGAGAGGGTGGACCCGGGTGGCAGTGTCTCCTGGTTGGCGGGCAGGAGAGCAGGCAGGGGCTCTGGCCAGCAGGATAGCCGTGGCTGGTTTGGCCTCTCTGAGTCATCTCCCTCTTTCAGGATGGAGACCGTCCCTGGCAGCATCCCTATGAGGATGCCAGGACACTGTCCCTGAGCACTTGATTCACACAAAAGAGGTGGGACCTGGGGTGACCATGGCTCGCTGGCCACCCAGACCGCACCACAGACCAGGGCTGGGCTGGAGCCAGAGTGGACAGCCTGGTGCCTGCCTGGTTGGCCCCTGGGCTCTGTCCCCTGGCGCTGCTGGAAGTTTTGGCTCTTCCCCCCACCACAGCCTTTTCCTTTGAGACGGACGGAGATCAGGGAAGGACGTCAAAACATAACCACCCATGTTTTTTAGAGATGCATAATGAAGGATGTGGAGGGGAAATGATACGAGGGACTTCAGCCAACACAAACAAGCAAATAACCAAATAAAAGAGCTACATGAAGCAAATGTGGCAGAAATCTTGATAATTATTGTATCTGGGTGAGAGTTAGCTTCGGGTGAGTTCTCAGGAGCAGAGCCCGAACCCAAGTTGGGAGGCGCATGGTTCTGGGGCGTGTTCTCAGGGGACAGCTGGGAAAGGGGCACAGCAAGGACACAGGCTCAGCCAGAGCCCAGCTCTGGCCTGATCCCACAGGACGGTGGGGCAGGAACTGCCCCTCAGTGGCCACACCTTGAGGCGAGGGGGCCAGTCTTTTGTTCCAGCTCAGTCATTGGCTGTAAGTAGGAGCGTGTGTGCATGTGTGCACCCCCCGCCCCAGCGTGAGAGCGCACAGTCACCTGGCCCAGGATAGTTCTGATAAAGGGACATCTGGGAAGCATCAGCCCCACACTCCCTGTATCTGGGGATACGAGAGGACCTGGACAGGCCATGTAAGAGCACCTGTTACCTGGACAGATGGGTGTTGGTTGTACTTGTCTATTTTTAGGGTGTGCTGTACATTTTTTGTCATTGTGGTTGTCATCATCATCATCATCAAAATCATTAAATCCTTGCTGGAACCAGTTTCTGGGGAGGAAGGAAGGAAGGAAAAGGGTACCCCCTGTCCCAAAGGCTGGCTTTACGCCAAGCATCTCACTGCCTTTCCTGCCTTGGTTACTTCACTGATACGGAAGGAGAAAGACTCGGAGAAGCTAAACCATTCCTTCTGTGTGCAGGATTGCCAGACTCAGCAGTAAGGATTCAGGAGGCCCATTGCGTTTGGATTTCAGATAATTAGTGAAAGAATTTAGGATAAGTACATCCTTCAATGTCCGGAACAGGCTCATGTGTAAAGGTTTTTTGTTGTGTATCTGAAACTCAGATTTTTGAAAAAAAACTTTTAGTTGTAGATGGTCACAGTACCTTTATTTTATTTATTTTCATATGGTGCTAAGGATCGAACCCAGTGCCTCACAGGTGCTAGGCAAACGCTGAGCCACAACCCCAGGCCCTGAGACTCAGATTTTAGCTGGGTGTCCTGTATTTTATCTGCGACCCCTACCTGGATCATGTGTCCTGTGAGTAGCAGGGCTTAGATTCACAATCAAGTGGGTGACACCAAAGCTGAGGTTTTTCCTACCCTGATGGGTGCAGCGCTACCAACAGGGTTTTGGAGGTATTCCCCCGCCAGAGCCTCAAAATTAGGATCATCTGGCAGCTTTGAAGAAATTCTAATGCCAGGCCTTCTGTGGGACACACTCCCCTCCAGCTCAGTCCATTTCAAACTCTGCAGGTGACTCTCCGTGTGGCCAGGGCCCAGGCTCTTTGCCTGGGTGCCCAGCTCTCATCCTTCATACAAAGGGACGGAATAACCAGAAGCCAAGAAGGATCCTCTGGCAGGACCCCTGCCCTGGCCCGAGTCCAGGAGTGTGCTGGGGAGGCCCAGAGCGCCAGTCCTGGTAGGGGCTTGCATTGCTGTCCCCTGCTCCGCTTCCTCCCAGCATTCCTTGCAGCCGGCAGGTGGAGATTCAGCCCAGCACATAGGCCCTGCCCCAGCTGCCAGCACGACAGGCTCTCTTACAGCACCCAGCCTTTGCTGGTCCCTCTACTTGGAATGCCCTGCCAGGCTGCTCTGTCCACCTGGCCAGCTCCTCCTGTGCCTTCTGAAGGTCCAGAGGACATGCCACCTGCTCTCTGGAGTCTGCCTGAATGCCATCAGCACAGCTGGCCACCCATCCTCCAGTGACTCGTGGTGCAGACTTTAGCAATAGCTTCACTTAGCAGAAGTGAGCAGGGGCCTGCTGACCCTCCCACAACCAGCTCGGGGCTTCTCTGTGTCTGGCGGCAGTGCCTAGCGTGGCAGGGTCACTTGGCAAATGGGTGCAGCAGTGGAGGAAGAAGGGAGGACTGTGTTGGGGGAGTGGGATCCCATTGCCCCTCTTCACCACTGTCCTCAGGAGGGTCCCCCTTTCGTGCCACTCTCCTTCCTGGCAGGCACTTAGAGTCTGTTTGCCTGGAACCCAGGCCCTCCGCAGCCCAAAGGGAAACAGGTTTATAAAGTGCCAAGGGGAAGAAAAGACAAGAGAGCCAGGAAATCTTGCCATGCTAGCTCTGGGCCTGGTTAAGTGGAAAAAGACCCCTATGGTCAACCAGAGCCTTGGAGCCAAGCGCCAGCCCAGCCTGAGCCTCTGCTTCCCAGCCTCCCCTCTGGATAAACATGGAAGTGAGGCCTGCAGCCTCCCCCCTCTGCAGTGGGACTGGAAAGAGGAAGGGAGGCAAGGACCCCTGTTAGGAGAGGAAGCCCTGGGGGCATGGTGTGGGGTTAGTAGAGCAAAGACTTTTAAAAAAATGATGATGCAATACCTTTATTTTATTTATTTATTTTTATGTGGTGCTGAGGATCCAACCCAGTGCCTTGCATGTGCTAGGAGCTCTACCACATAGCTCTACCACGGAGCTACAGCCTCAGCCTCTAACACATTAGGATAAAATGCACACCATCTCGGTTATTTCTGAATTCACGGGCATCAATCACGTACACAGTGTGCACTGTCACCACCAGCCACCGCAGAACTCTCTCCTGCAACAGGAAGCCTCATGTAGTGTCCTGTTGAAAATGTACCCTCAGCCAGGCATCGTGGCACATGCCTGTAATCCCAGTGGCTCCGGAGGCTGAGGCAGGAAGATTGCAAGTTCAAAGCCAGCCTCAGCAACTTATTGAAGCCCAGTTATAAGATATAAAAAGGGCTGGGATGTGTCTCAGTGGTTTAGAGCCCCTGGGTTCAAGCCCCAGTACCCCCCCCCCAAAAAAAAGTACCCTCAAGCTATTTTTACATGCATGGCTGGGGACAGAGGGAAAGAAAACAGCCCCTGCCCTTGGGGAGCTTCCATTCTTGAGAGGTAGATAGTCCCAGGACAGAAAGGACCCTGGAGCTCAGGGAGGCTAAGGGTGACAGCGGGCAAGGGCACACCTCGCAGTGTGCAGCTGGCGGACATTCCAGTTTCAGGCCTGAGAGGCTAGGGGACATGCTTACAGGCTAGTCTCAGAAATACATCATTTGTGTCACCATGAAAATTGTGGGGGTGGGCATGGAGCATGGAGGGAAGCCCAAGATATGACAGTGCAGGAAGTTTGGAAAACAGAAAAATATTTCCCAGTGTCCTCTGTGCCCTCCAGTTTCTCATGGCCACACTGTCGTGATGCAGTGGCAGAGAAGGCCTATTGTCCTCTCTGTCCTCTTCACCTCACATCATTTTAGAAACATGCTTCCTTGTTGGAGCCCAGGCTTCCAAATGTGTGTGAAACCCCGTGCTCTGCCCAGAGAGCCGGGCTGCCCGTGAATCTCCTCCAAGAGGTGGGGCAGCCTGGGAGTGGCTGCACCTGGCCAGAGAGCAGGTGCAGGTGGGGGGCTGACCTGTGGTCACAGTGCGGGGAGTCACTCTGGCAGCTTATGGGGGACATGTGGTCAAGGATGGTAGACACCAATGCCATTTGTGTGGCCTTTTTGAGTCCATGCTGTGGGTTCACAGGCACCTTCTCTGGATCCTGCCTTGTCTGTGGGTAGCTAAGGCCCTCACCTGGCTCAGAGGGACTCTAGGTGTGGCCTGCTCCACCCTGTGGCCTTCTCAACACTGGAGTTGGTTGGGAGCATGTGGTTTTAGTATCCATGTTCCTGGGCCTCCTGGAGAGAGAGCCTTACCCAGGCCTCCTGCCCGGCCCAGAGCCGAGTGCAGTGCTGGGGCCCTTGATGAGGCGAGGCAGGGGCTGGAGGGGCCTGGCAGAGGCATCCTTTGGGTTTACTTCTGGGTGCTTCTGTTTCTTTTTTCTTTTCTTTTTTTAATTATACATGGACACAAGATCTTTATTTTGTTTATTTATTTTTATGTGGTGCTGAGGATCAAACCCTGGGTCTCTCACGTGCGAGGCGAGCACTCTACCACTGAGCCACAACCCCAGCCCCATGCTTCTGTTTTTTAAAGAAGCACATGGGGTTGGGTGCAGTGGCGCTGTAATCCCAGCAGCTCGGGAGGCTGAGGCAGGAGGATCTTGAGTTCAAAGCCAGCTTCAGCAAAAGTGAAGCACTAAGCAACTCAGTGAGACCCTGTCTCTAAATAAAATATGACATAGGGCTGGGGGTGTGGCTCAGTGGTTGAGTGCCCCTGAGTTCCATCCCTGATACCAAAAAAAAAAAAAAAAAAAAGAGTACATGTACATGGCTCACTGTGGAAATTTTGGAAAGCCTAGAAACGTGCCAAGAGATATAAGGAAGGAACGACCACAATAGGACTCAGCAGAGACAATGACAGTGAATAGAGCACTGGTTAGCATTTTTTTTTTCTGTTAAAAATAGTAGTTTTAGGTGGGATTCTGTAGTAGTATACTTCCCTAACATGCATGAGCCTCTGGCTTAGTTTGTTTGGTTGTTATGTATCAGGGATGGAACCCAGGGGTGCTTACCCACCGAGCCACTTCCCCAGCCCGTTTTATTTTTTATTTTGAGTTAGGGTCTCGCTGAGTTGCTTAAGGGCTCACTTAGCTGCTGAGGCTGGCTTTGAACTCACAATCCTCCTTTCTCAGCCTCTCGAGCTGCTGGGATTACAGGTGTGTGCCACAGAACCTGGCTTGAGGCCACGGGGTTGATCCCCAGAACTACAAATAAAAAGGAAAAAAAGAGAGAGTTAAGAGAAAGAAAAAAAATGTTTGTATATATATATATATATATATTCTTTTATTTGAATGCTGCCTTTTCTTCTTAGCACTACATAAATATTATTCATGTCATTTAACATTCTTCTGATACCTTGAGTTTGGTTCTGGCCTATGGAATTACCAGGGCTGACTTAGTGTGGGAGCTGGACGCCTGGGTCCTGGGTGGGAAGAGGAGCCCTGGCCGGGTGGTGGTGCATGACTCCTCCAGAAGGCGGTCTCTGGTCACCCCAGCTTGGTGTGGTCAGTGGGAACTTATCCTCCTCTCCAAACTCCCAAGGAAGAACACTTTTGACCTTTAATGCATGCTGCCTAAATGGTGGGGTGGCATGTTCCCTGCATGTTTCTTTTCCCTGCTAAATCTGGCCTCTTTTTCTTCTTCTCTTTTTTGGTAGAGTATTAGTTTTAGAGTTAAGACCTTGCTATTCACTGCTGTGTGGCTTTGGGTAAATTCCTCCACCTCTCTGAGTCTTGGTTTCTCTTCTGTAAAATAAGGGTGATGAGAATTGTCTGTCTGCTTGGTTGTTGTGAAAAATAGAAAACATGCCCAGTGCCAAGCACTGTGTGTGCCAGGGACAGGGAGGCGGTTCCTTGGTAGGTGGTGGGAGCCTGAGTGTCGTGGGAGAAATGGGTGCCTTGCTGTCTCCCCTTTCACCCACAGGAATGGGCAGCCCCGTGGCCGGTTGACCTGAACTATAGTTGACTCGTCTACGTGTCAGTGAACTATCTTTGCTCCCTTTTCTTCTGCCCACACTTCAGTGGGGGAAACTGAGGCCACCCTGAAGTTCCGCCCACATCCCCTGACCCTCCCAGATCCCTTGAGGGTGGCTGAGGAAGCATCTTTGGAGATTCAGGAACACACTGGATCCATCAGTTGGTGAGCCAGGGAAATCAGCAGTAACAAGCTCATTTCGATAGCAATGAGCTGAGTCTCCCTCCAGCTGCCAGACATTTACGAGGCTGGCTGGGTGCCGGCCCTCATCCCTCTGCCTTCCGGCTGGAAATAATTCGTATTTGAAAAATAACAATAATAAAAAAAAAAAAATCTCCATCTCCTCTGGCCTTCTGGTTCCTCTAGGGCCAGGTGGGGAGATGGCGGAAGTCTTGGGGCTGTAAGCTTTGGTCTCTCAGGGCAGGCAGGCAACAGAGGTTCCCTCCACACCCCCCACTACTGCCAACCCTCTCTGGGTTGGGGTGGTCAAGGTCAGACCTCGGACCCTGCCTGAACCAGATCACCAAGGACTTGGCCTTGGGTCTGTGGCAGACCACCCGATGCATGCCCACCTCTGGTTAGGGAAGGATTGTTTGCATCTTGTTAGGACCCTCCAAGGACTTTTGCTCCGGACCTGTATTCCCCCTGCAAAATGAGGGTGGCTGACGGGGGGCGGGGGGCGTCATCCAGACTTGAGCAGCTCACAGCAGCCACCATAGACCTGACAGATTTGGTGTTGTCCCTTACATCCAGGGACACTCACCTCTCCTTTCTCAGCCCAGCCCTCTCCATGCTCTGACCCCTTGCTGCCTTGAGCACCAGGCACTGCTGCCTGTAACCCCCCTCTACTTGCCAGATAGTCCCCTTAGAGAAGCTTGGTGCTGGAAACCTTGACCCCTAACAGGCAGATCTGTGTAAGGACCAAGAGCCTCAGGGTAGAGAAGTCCTGTTAATCACCACCTCGTCAGTGGCATGCATCTCGTGGTCTTGACCAGGACACTCCCCCTTGGGTCTCTGTGGGCAGTGAGACTCTTACACAAAGTCCTCTGTACCCTAAGGTTTGTGGTCTTGAGGCCCCTGGGGTCCCTTAGCCCCCTGGATGGTATGCTTACTGGTTGACTCTCTTTCTAGGGGAGGGATGGCCAGTTGGCTTGTGTCCCCTTATGGCTCTTGGGGTCACCACTGACATCTCTGACCAGTTTGCAGTCAGCACCCCTTCCGGAACCCCAGGCCTTACTTAAGAAAGCTGATTGGCCAGATGTGGTGGTGCACACCCGTAATCCCAGTGGCTTGGGAGGCTGAGGCAGGAGGATTGAGAGTTCAAGGCCAGCCTCAGCATTAAAGTGAGGTGCTAAGCAACTCAATGAGACTCTGTCTCTAAATAAAATATAAAATAGGTCTGGGAATGTGGCTCAGTGGTTGAGTGCCCCTGAGTTCAAATCAGATACTGCTGCCGCTGCCACTAACCACCCACTGGGCTCCCTGGCCCATCCTGGCTTCGCTCCCAGGTTTGGGTACTTTTAGCTCTTGCCTGAATCCTCAGCCCTTAAGTCTTTTCTCCAGAGCCCCCTGCCTCCACCTGGAATCCAGTGTCCAGAGCAGCTGCCCTCCTGGGGTCAGTGTGTAGTGGGGGCCCCCACCCTAACTGTGTGACCTTCCCCTCTGTGGGCCTCAGTTTCCATGTCTGTGAAGTAACAGGTTCTTTCTAGCCGTGCCCTTCTATGAGTCACTGCTGCCCTGCTGTGGAAGGGGCCCCGGGAAGGTGGACAATGGATGGCTGTTCCCGCAGCCAGAGACACTAAAAGGCCCATTCCCAGCAAGTCCCCTGGGCTTGCAGTAAGAGAGTGGCAGTGGAGAGTTTGTTTCTGATAAGGGTTGGTAGCTCCGAGGGGGGTAGTTTTCTCCCAGGACCCTCCACCAACCCATCCCACAAGGCTGGCTTGTGTGTGTTCTTTGGGGGAACAGATGGTTGAGCTTATACGGCCAGCAGGTGGCCTCTTGGCTGGCACAGAGTCAGTTTCTGCATCTGTGAAATGGGTATATATCCAAAAGGGCTTCGGTGAGTGTGAGTGAGGTGATGTGGGCCAGGCCCCGCACAGGTGCTGTCTACCTGAGGCTGTCACCCCACGCCCTCATGCACACCTGATTGGAGGAGCCTGGCCCAAAGCACACTCCGATAGCATTTCTTCTTTCTTTTTTTTTTTTTTTTTAAAAAGAAAAGAAACAAGATTTAATGTAGAACATTCAGAAAACAAGAAGAGCTAAAGGAAAACCAAATTACCCTTAGTTCTACCTCCCTGAAAGCAACTAGTTTTATTGTTATTTGAGTTATTGGGATGATTACTTTTCTTGTCATCGTGTGTCTTAGCAAAAAATAAAGGAAAAAAAAAGGGGAAATTCAGTAAGAAAATGAGATACACCTGTTTATGTAAATAAGCTCGTACCTGTCTCTGCATATGTGCATATGAAGGAGTCTAGTGAGAAGACAGGGGCTCTAAAAGCCCATGTGAGGATGTTTCCTTGATTTGACACAGATTCCAGGTGATTTTTAATGGCATGCATCTCATGGATGTGGCTTATTAACTTAAGCAGTCCCCTGGTGCTGGACCTTCAGGGGGTTGTAGTGATTTTTAAAAAGCGCCCGTAAACACTGCCGGCTGGCGAGCGTCCCTGCGCACATCCGTGGGCATCACCGGTTATTTCCTTAGGATAAATTCCTAGAAGCGGGATTGCTAGGTCAAAGGCCACACACATTGAAGGTCAAAGTGGCCTCCGGAAAGGCTATATCCGTTTTTCCTCCCAGAGGCCGTGGAGAAGGCCTGTAACTCACAACCCTTTGCTATTTCCAAACCATGAGCCCAGAAAGTTGGAAAAAAAATAAAAAAATAAAAATACAAACCACTGCTCTGGGAGCAACTTCCTGCCAGAGGAAGGGAGGCATTGGGTAAATAGTCCACTCCCAGGTTTTGAGGGAAGGCGCTGCAGCCGGCCTGGCCTGGCCCTTGGGGAAAGACCTAGGAGCCCTGATCAGGCCTGGGACCTCAGGCCGCGTCACCTGCCTGCGGGTGACGATGGGGGAGTCAGGTCTGCTGGCACCCACTTTGCTCACCTCCATCCCTGGCATCTGGTGGGCACCACATGCACCCGATGTGCTGGGAACGTTTGTGACCACCCACAGGAGCTGGGGCGAGCTCTTGGAGGGGCAGTGGGGTCCTGTCGTGGCTCGCTAGACCTCCAGACCTAGAGCCCAGTCACTGCCCACACGTTTGGCCAAGTGAGCAAAGGCAGCCTGGGACACAGGAATCCCAGCGCAGGGAGGGGGTCTCGGTAGGAATGGGAGGAGCCACCCTGCTGTCCACACAGATCCGCGTCCCCACCCCTCTCACAGGCACCAGGAGCCTGGGCTGGTGCCCGCCCCACTCTGTGGGGTCGGCCTCCTGCCTCACCAGCCTCGGCTTTCTTAAGGACTAGACTTTGTTCCTGGGGGCCCTCTTTTGGTTCTTGGGCCAAGAATGTGGGTGCCTGTGCTCAGGATGAGCGTGGGAAGGAGTCGTATAACAAGATTCCAGCCACACACCTCTGCCAGGGGCAAGGGTTGCTGCTGCCTGGCCCCGGTCCCTGCCACTGCCCCTTGCCCGCTCCAGCGGCCTCCAAGGTGGGTGACCCCCTCCCAGGGATTATGAAAATCAGGTGATCCAGCTTCTCTGTTTTGAATAAGGTTGTGGGTTGTTTATTCCAGAGACAGGCCCCAGCCAAACATCCTGCTTTTAAAATCTGGAGCTCGGGACCTGCAGCCCCTCCTCCCACCCCAGGCCCTCTCGCAGCCCCCCAGGATGGCATGCCTTCTCGCCTCAGTTCCAGATGCCCCCAACACTGAGGGTTCTCCACTCACCCTCCTCCCTCCCTGGGCCCTCAGGAGAAGGGCTCTCAGTGGCTCCCTGCCCTGCTCCCCTCCCCATCTGTTCCCAGACAGCCCCCTCTTTAAGCCCATAGGAGAAGGGCTGCCATCAAGGAGGGCATTTGACTCTGGCCACTTTCCTGACTTAGGCTTTACTTGTGTCTTCAAGACCTGAGTGCTGAATCTATGTCACAGGCGAGGACACTGTGCATGAGAGGCAGGGTACCACTGGCTCAGGGTCCGAGGCACAGCAGCAGCCCAGCACAGAACCACCGGGAAAGCTGGTTCCTGCCCAGCCTCTGCCTCCAGCTTGCTGTGTGACCTTGGACACGTCCCATCCCCTCTCTGAGCCTCCCCTTGCTCATCCAGAGAGAGAGTGAGTGAGTGGCTGTTGCTCTCTGAGCTGTTTCCCTCTCTTTTTCTCAAACTCTAGGTGAGGATCTTTGGGCATCGGGTGGGGAGGCCCCTTGAAGTCCCTCTACAGCCCTATGACACCCTACCCCTTCCTTGCGCCCCACTTCCTGCATCTAGTTTGGAGCCAGAGACCCAGGCCTGCTCTGGGCAGAAGGTGCAGCTGCCCAGCGGGATGTGTGCGGATCCTGCCTCCCTGGTAGAAGCAGCAGGGACAGGGACACGGAGCAGGCTGGTGCTTGTTTGGCCAGCCTGCCTGAGCCTTCCAGGGCCTCCCCAAGCCCTATTGCACAGGTGAGGGAGGGGCTCATGACAAATGCTATACTTGCCAGGAGAGGGGGACACAGCAGCTATGCCACTTCAGCGACTCCTGTCCTATGATGTGTTTGCAGCTGGGGTTTTTCCAGCTGCAAACCTGAGGCCTTCAAAAAGCTTGTGGGACTACGTGTGGGATGGGACGTGAGTGGTTTCTGGAAGCTAAAGGTCTCCCTCCCTGGCGAGCCAGCTCTTTGTTCCACATCCTCAAGACCCTGACTTCAGCCTATTGTTCCCCCTGCTGACACAGAGCTCGAGTTCCTCTCTGGATTTGCACTGGGTGGGGGGTTCCTGGTGTTGACAGTGGGGGCTGGGGTAGGGCTCTGCACACACCTGCTTGTTCACAGTCATTTGCTCACTCAGGGAAGATGCATTTCAGGACACCCCTTGCATGTGGGAGGCTGAGACAGTGACTGCCTAGTTTTTTGTATCTTGAGTTTTTTTTTGTCAAACTGAGGCTCGGCTACCTCCAGCTATGGCTCTTGTTCATTGTGATAATTAAATTGCTCAGCAACCAGCCAGGGGCGAGGTCCGATTTGACAGGAGCTGATGGAGGTTGTGCTGAGAGGACTCCAGGGTTGACAGGAGCAGTCAGAGGAACCCACTGGCAAATCCTGCAGGAGCGTGGATCCGAAGGATGTTCCACTCAGAGTGTGAAGAACTGAATTCCCCGGGGAAGGAGGGTACGATCCAGGGTTGCAGAGACACTAGCTCGGAAGGGTTAATGTTATTTTGAAGTCTAAATAAGGGAAGGGAATGTTGAAGTTACTTTCCGGGACATTGTGCTTTGGGACATTTAGCATGTCAATTATTGGTATAATAATACAAAATTCCTTCTGGCCTGATTTTCATTTTATAAAGAATAATCCAATTAATCTAACTGATCCAATTGATCTTCCTAGAGAGGATCTAACTAAAAGGACAGAAAGTCTTTTTTTTTTAAACTATTTTTTCAGTTGTTGATGGACCTTTATTTTATTTGTTTATATGCGGTGCTGAGGATCGAACCCAGTGCCTCACACATGCTAGGCAAGTGCTCTACCACTGAGCCCAGGATGGAAATTCTTATCTTCGCTTGGTCAGAGGTTGCACAGTGTGCCAGGGTCGCAGGGCCAGGCCAGTGAGGAGGGGATGGTCATGGCCTCTGGCTGCCCAGGGCACCTGCTCTTCACTGAGCATGCCTACCTGCCCACCTTAATAGGCACAAAGGAGCCCAGCCTGTCTGTCCCGTCTGGCCTTCATGGGCCCCGGCCTTCTTCTCTTCTGAGTATTTGGAGCTTGGGGCCTTCATGGTCAGGGAGCCAGGAGGTGCTGTTTGCTGAGCCCACCTGGCCCATCTTTCTACCGGTATTGCTGCTTCTCACCTGAAGATTTTTCCCAGGTAGTTTTTAATTCCAGATTAGTTTTCCTGGCACTGACTCTGTGCTTTCCTCTTTGGTCGTGTCATTAAACACTGAAAATATGAGAAGTATAAATTGATCAAAGTTAAGCAGAGTGTCCCAACTTAGAATGCCCAAGCACAGGTAGCTTTCGGGTCATCGGACATCAGGAGCTGCCCTGATGTGTCACTTAGGCTCTGGGCACCATTTCCTTGGAGACTGGTTGAAGCCTGTGTCCTGCGTAGGTGCCAGCAACCCCCACCCTCCTCACCCTGCAGAGATGGCCCAAGTCTTCCCCAAGAGCCCTCAGGCACCCCTCCTCCTGCCCTGGCACAAGGCACACGGCCACCCCCACATCCTGACCTGCCCTGTTTGCAGCCAGACCCTTCCCCCTCATCATGAGCCTCCCTGTGCTCCATAAATCACCCTAAGAGCACATTCCTTGGGGGATTTGTAAAATAATCAAAATATTTGGGGAAAAGACCTTAAGATTACTTATGGCTATTAGTGGGATCCATATATTTTGGCACCAAGCGTGGCTTAATTGAAAAAATATGTGTGCTTGGTGATTTCTTTCTTTTCCATTTTTCTTTTTTTTTTTCTTTTCTAAGGAGTAGGCCCAGGGAGAAGAGTGGTTAGGGGAAAAAAACAGGGAGGAATTGAATATCAAAAGAGTTTGTGTGGAGGAGCTGTTTACAGAGTGGTGGAAAATATAATGCTAAATGGAAAGTAAGCCCTGCCTATATGGCCCGGGATTATTAATAGGGCCGAGTTACCACGCACATAATGAACCTTTTAAGAGACCTGGGACAACTTTCCCCTTTGCAAAACAAGTTTCCCTCGAATAGCACCATTCACGCTGCCCAGGGCATTGGGTTACAACAATAAATAAAAATGAACAGTGCCCTGAGAAATTCAAGGAATGCACGAACGTTTCAGTGATTTAGTATGAGAAAACACTATTTCAACATTTAATTGAATTGCAGACTTTCATCTTTTCAAACGTTAGCATTTGAACGGCCACCTGACTCTCCCTCTCCCCGCTTCATTAGATGGCAGGGTGCTTTCTGAGGAGGGGGTCACTCTCCTGCGCTCTGGGTTCTTCCCCTTCCCTGCTGCTCTGCCCCTTAACTTGCTTTTGCCTGGGATTATCAGGAAAAGGAGACTCCACCGGAGTTTCCTTGTAAAGCTACAGAGACAGGCTTCGGCAATGTGTGCTTTCCAAATTGCTTTCTTTGCCAGGTCTTGGCATGAGCTGTGGGATCCTGGCTCAGTAACTGCCCCTTTCTGAGACTCAGTTTCTTTCCTTTTTTTTGGTTCCAGGAATTGAACCCAGGGGCGCTTAACCACTGAGCCCCAGCCCCAGCCCTTTTTTGTATTTGATTAGAGACAGGGTCTCTCTGAGTTGCCTAGGGCCTTGCTAAGTTGCTGAGGCTGGCTTTGAACTTGCAATCCTCTTGCCTCCTGAGCCACTGGAATCACAGGTGTGCACCACCGTGCCCGGCAAGACTTACTTTCAAACTCTGTCACCGTGCACATGATTGGTGCCCCGGCTGATTCTCTGGGCTCCCCAGCTGCCTCCTGGTTAAAAATGACTAGAGAAGAAGTTCTGAAAGGCCCTTGCAGGTCTAGGGAATGAGGAGGCAGGTATCTAGTGCTCCCTGGGCTCCTGTGGGGGCCGTCAGGTGCTCAGTGCTTGGTGGGAGGTGGCTGGTTGAATCCTCTTGGGTTCAGGGACTTAGGAGGTGCCTAAGGAGACTGGCCCCACGTGCTACCTCTTTCTTGAGCTGAAATTTAGTCTCCATGTGTAGACAGTTGTCTAAAGTTGCTGGGACAGTGGCGCTGGTGAGGCCCTGCTGACAGATCAGGTTTGGCTCAAAGAGACAAGGGAAAGTGTGTGCTGGCGGCGTGGTGTCCAGCCTTGGCCAGCTTCTGTCCTTTGAGGTTAATGTGTACACCTGGGGAGCACATACACCCACACACGTGTGTCCTTTCCTCAAAGGTTAATCAGTGGCCCTTTATTGATTACCTTTCCAGTCCAGGGCACCCTGTGAGCTGCCGTGGGGAACCCAGAAGGACCACTCTGTGACCCAAACCTGGAGGGGCTTGAGTCTCTCTGTCTGTCTCTCTCTCTTTAATATTTTTAAGTTATAGATGAACACAAAACCTTTACTTTATTTATTTTTTTTTGGAGGGGGGGCTGCTGAGGATCAAACCCAGTGCCTCACACGTGCTGGGCAAGCACTCTGCCCTTGAGTCTCTTTTCAGTGATAGCAAAACTGTGACTTTGGGACAGTCACTTCTCAGTAAGAGATGTCATATCTAGAAGCCTAGAGTAAAAAAACAAAAACAAACAAACAAACAAAACAGAACCCTTGGTACTTGTGGATATCTTCACAAAAATATTTTCTTTCTTTCTTTCTTTTTTGGTACCAGATATTGAACCCAGGGGTACTTAACCATTGAGCTATATCCCCAGCCCTTTTTGTATTTATTCAGAGACAGGGTCTTGCTAAGTTGCTTGGGGCCTCACTGAGTTCTGAGGCTGGCTTTGAACTTGGGATCCTCCTGCCTCAGCCTCCTGAGTCACTGGCACTATAGGCCTGTACCACCATGCCTGGCTTCATGGAATCTTTCATGTCTTATCTCCAGTTAGACCTGGGGTACCTTGAGGACAAGCGGTCTTCTGTATGCTCAGAAGATTGGCATAGTCCATGTGGCCAGTGGATACTCAGATTAACTCATTCTGACTAATTTTGCTCTGCTTATGGGCAGCTCCTATGAGCCTAGCCTGTGCCTCGTGCAGGGGCACAAAGCAGATAAGTCAAAATCCTGTTCTCACCGCCCTCCCCATCTCTCGAGGAAAATTTGGCCTTGGCTATGATGTGATTTGTTTGGTGCCAAGGGAGTTTTTCTTAACTCGGGTGTTCCCAGGAGCAGATCCTGAAAAAGGGAAAGGCAGGGGGAGAATGGGGAAGGGACCAGAGGGAGGTGCATCTTGAAGCCTGTTCCCTCTGTGGCCAGTTGCAGCTGAACCCTGTAGGACTCACCTTGTTATCCTACCTAAGTGCCAGGCAGCGGGAGTGGGGAGGGGGTCTTAGTCCACTGCTCCTGGGTAGCCATTCTTTTTTGGGAGGGTACTAGGGGTGGAACTCAGGGGCGCTTGACCACTGAGCCACATCCCCAGCCCTACTTTGTATTTTATTTAGAGACAGGGTCTCACTGAGTTGCTTTGCGCCTCTCTTTTGCTGAGGCTGGCTTTGAACTCTCCATCTTCCTGTCTCAGCCTCCCGAGCCACTGGGATTACAGGCGTGCACCATTGCACCCGGCCTGGGTATCCATTCTTGACCCTGTCCAGCACTCTAGCAGAGCCAGCCCCAAGGGCCAGGACAAGGCCTCAGACAAGAAACAGGGTCAGCCTCTGCACTGATTGACAGGGGATGAGCAGACATTGACGGGGTCTTGGTTCAGTTCATCAACTCAGTGTTGACTGAGCCTCTGTGTGCCAGGGCCACGTGGCTCAGAGACCCCACCACTGGTGTCCTAGGGCAGCAGTATATTCTAAGCAGAGAGGAGCCTGACATGCTCATGCTCTTGGGACAACAAGTGAGGAGCCAGGTCTGTGTGGGAGGAGCTCTGGGGAAAAGCACTTTACAAAATGTCCCATCCGGTGGGTAATCAAGGGTGGTGGTGGCGACTAGCTTAGAAGGTCAGATCTTGTTCACTTCTCTTCTTACTACAGAATCAGAAAACGAGAGCCAGTGCCAGTCCCACCCAGCCTTGGCTCTGGAGACGCTGCTCAATGTACTCGCCAGCTAATTTTGAGCCTTTGAGTGACAGCCCAGTACCACACCTGGTGCCTGGTGACTGGTACATAGAAATGCTCACGAAACACGGGTTCCCTCGCCCTACCCACAGGCTGGAAGTACATACCCTCCTAGGACCCTCCGGACAGGGGCCAAGGTGGCGGGACAGTGGCGGGACAAGGTGTATGTAGCTGCCGCTTCCACAGGACACCAAGGCCCCTAGCTAGGTCTCCTGAGCCGCTGTTCACACTGCTTTCCTGATAGGACAGCCACGTGTCAAGGTCAAAGCAAATCACAAAGCCTGCTTGACAGGGAGGAGGCCCTCCAGGAGGAGGTCACCTGGCCACTCTGGCTGTGGCCTTCACCTCTCTCTAGCAGGTCACTGTGGCAGGTGCTCAGACTCGATGGAACTTGGCTCCTGCTCAGGGCTCTGCATCCCCAGCACCTGCTCAGAGCCGGGTACTGAGCAGCATGGCGGAGCCAGAAGGCCTCTGGCAATTGGCCAATCCAGACTTTTGTTTTGTTGAGAAGAGGAAATGGCCCCAGAGACTCTAGTGACTTCCCAGGTTGCACAGTGACTTTGTGACACCCGGAGCAGGGGTGGACCTGGATGGTGAGTTTGCCTCTCCTCCCGCTCCTTCCATAAGAATCTGCAGTGTAGAATGCATTTCCAGAGCCTGGGCTGGCCCTGGCTCACCGTGTGACATGGTGAGGGCTTTGAGGTCTTCCGCTGGGATAGATGGCCCCGCGTACTGCCCTAGTTCTTTTCTCAGTCCGTTTGGAGGGTCATGGAAGCAGATCCCTAATTAGAAACACATACAGACGTCTGTCATCAGGACCTGAACAGATTGCCGATGCATCTGGCGGGAGTTGACCAGGTGCGGGTAGAAAGCCTTCACTGGGGAGAGGACATTTAGTCTGGGCAGAGGACAGCAAGGGCATGCAGGAAGCAGGCACAGGGGACACAGCAGCATTTGCCAAAGATGTACCATGTGCTGCGTGCCTTAAGCACGTGCTCCTCTCACCGCGTGCTCGCACAGACACCCCAGGAGGATGCTTCATTATTGCTCTTGAGCAGGTGAGCTCGGCGGCCCCCCACCCACCCAGGGCAGATGGCTTCTTTAGGGTCACAGGGGTCAGGTGTTAAAGCCTATCTTCCTTTCCCTTTTCCACAGCCTCCTGTGCGTCTCCCACAATGGCCCTGACACCTGATGAGGCTGAGGGTGTGCCCAGGGAGGAGTGGGGATGGTCTACAGCCTGTCCCTATGTCACCCAGTGTCCAGGAGCTTCTGTGGGCCTCTGAGCCAGGCCATCCTCCCCCTCCCCTCCTGCCCAGATCTCTTAGGCAGCCGTGAACACATATGAGGGCCAAGCAGTGTCCCATGACATGGACCTCCAGAGGCCATTCCGGGTTGGGGGTGTGGCTCCATGCTAGAGCACCTGCCTGGCTTGCATGAGGCCCTGGGTTCCATCTGCAGCACCACAAAAGGAGAAGCCAAGGCTCTGGGAAGAGGAGTGGCTGGACCAATAAAACCATATTAGGGACTGGGCCAGGACGCCTGGCGACCCTGGCTTGGAGTGATGATGGTGGCTCCTCTAGCCCTTCACCATGGTAGAATGGTTAGTGGGATCCACCCTGCACGGCTAGACCTCCCCACCCCACAGATCCTCATTGAACTTGAAGAAGAAACCTTAAACTCCCTACAGATCTTCATTAGTCTTTGGAGATCTGTGGGAACAGGGTCTTGCTGGGGGAAGGATTCAGGACACCTCTCCCTGGGGCCCAGCTGGGCCATGCAGGCTCACATCCTCGCCCAGCTTCCTGTGCTGCCTGCCCCCAATGGCTGAGGCCGCCAAGGGCAGTGTGAGGGGTTCTTGGAGCTCAAGAAGTCCTGGCTCAGTTGTCATGAATGACACATGGATGGTGGTCATCCTCCTGGGTAGAGGTTCTGTCCAGGGGAGGGGTTAATAACACACATGCTCAGCGCTGCAGGAATGGGCTCTGTCATTACATTCCCAGACACAAGGGGCATCTCTCACCTTCCCCCCTCAGTCTGCCTGACTGTGGCACTTCCCAGACTCCCTCAGCCTCTGCGGCTTTTACTAGTGGGATGACCTATGCTCTCCTTAAATCAAAGGCAAGGGTCAAGCTCAAACTCTCACTTGCAAAAAGGTCAGAGGTTTGCCAGGCTCCAGGTGACATCACCTGGGGACCAGGTAGGCTTGTACCAGGCTGCTGAAAGATTGGACTGCAGGTGGCCACGTCCAGGCCCTATGCTGGCTTCTTCCAGGCAGCCTTGCTGACCACATCCCACCTGCACATGGACACAGTGTACACACCCCTGGCAGGAAGAACCACAGTGGTCCTTGATAGGAGCTCAATAAATGCATGTGCTTATTTTATTTCCCATTCCTTAGTATTAATGCTACCAGGTGGGTAGGGGTCATTTGGCTTTCTTTCTTTCTCTCTCTCTCTCTCTCTCTCTCTTTCGTAACGGGGATTGAACCCCAGGGTACTCAACCACTGAGCCACATCTCCAGCCCTTTTCATATTTTATTTAGACACAGGCTCTCACTAAGTTGCTCAGGGCCTCACTAAGTTGCTGAGGCTGGCTTTGAATCATGATCCTCTTGCCTCAGCCCCTCCAAGCTGCTAGGATTACAGGCGTGCACCACCCCGCCCAGCTGGCTCATTTTCATACCATGTCGTGATTTCTCTAAGTGCCTCTGCAGGGTGTTGCAGGGTTGTGCAGAATGAGTGCTCACTAGCTCTTCATCACTGTTGGGCATTTTACGAGAATGACTCTCACAATACTTTTAACCATCTGAGGGTGAGGTTTGATCAGTCATAATTCCCACTTTATGGATGGGTTCCCTGAGGCTCAGAGAAAAGCACACGTAACTCCAGGTAGCATTGAAGATGACCATGCAAAGGACAGGATGAGGCTTTGGCTCCTGGCGGAAGTAGCAAAGGAGCTGGAGCGAGGGGGGGCTCTGTGGGCTGAGTGTGCAGTGTGTTTCACCTTGCCAAGGAGATGAGACTCCTGTTGGGGCTGGTATAGGCTACCTTGTTCTTATCTGCAGTCCTCTTCTGCTGCTTATTTGCTGTGAGGCCTTGGACAAGTGCCTTTCCCTTGCTGGGCCTGTAGATTACTGCACACTCACTGTCCATCTTCATTTCTTTTCTCCTCCTTCCCCTGCAAGCAGATCCATCGTATGTAGAAAGGAGCTGTTTATTGGTTCCAATGCTGTGCTTACCCTTCAAAGGCTTTGTATATGTGTCAAGGGTGGATCATAGCCTGGCTCAGAGGGTCACTGCCATGTTGACGAATCACTGTAGGACTCTGATCCAGCAGAAATCCTGCTTGCTCACAGGAAGTTGCCAGACAGGCCCTCATGGACTCACAGACCCAGGAGTGTGAACATCGGGCCACACTCCCACTCCAGGGCCAGGACCAAGTCACTCCCCATGGCTGGGCCTCTTTCAGGCACTGCTACAGACCATGAAGGATGGGTTAGCTTCGCTTTTATCTAATTTATTTGGAGATGGAACTCAAGGATGCTTTACCACTGAGCCACATCTCCATCCCTTTTTATCTTTTGAGACAGGGTCTCATTAAGTTGCCTAGGCTGGCCTTGAACTTGTGATCCTCCTGCTTCAACCTCGCAAGTGGCTGGGATACAGGTGTGCACCTCATACCCAGCTGCTCTTATCTAGTTTAGATGCTGAGGTTTATAATACGAGTCTTTTTGAGAAAGAATGGGAGAGGGATGTGTGTTTCCCTGCCACCGATGCGAACAAACCTTAAGAACTAAGCAGGACTGAGGCCGTGGCTCAGGGCTAGAGCACTTGCTTAGCATGTTCGAGGCCCTGGGTTCCCTCCCCAGCACTCAAAATAAAGGAGCACGTGGATGATCTCTTCTGTGCATGTTGCTCTCCAGGTAAAGACACACCAAGTGTGGACGGGCGTCAGGAGGTGCGCCAGGGGCTGCTGCGGGCCCAGGGTTTCTGCTCTCAGTGGGGGGACTGGTTGATGGGTAGAGGACACCGGGCAGGGTTGGCACAGGCCCACACCACCCCCTGCAGACATCCCAGTTTACCTCCCTGCAGGAGTGACCCTGCCTGGCTCCAGGGCAAGAAGCTCCCAGCCTGTCCCTGGGCCCTGCAGTACTCACCTGGGACTTACAAGGTGCTCTCCTGTCACCTCCCCTCTCTGCCAGCGCCCCGAGGTGTAGGCAGTGGCTGCTATCAATATCAATTGCCCCATTGTAGAGATAAGAGCAGGAACATCCCAGGAATGGGGGATGGGGGTGTTCTCCCCTCCTCTGCAAGGGGCACCCACAGTGGGCTTGAACAGAAAGGCCTCCTGCAGGAAGGAAAAGCTTCCCAGGGTTCCTGCTTCAAGCCGTTTAGGTGGTGGCCGGTGGGGAGCCTAATTAGAGGTGACAATGGTGACTTTGTATGTGTGTTCACTTTTTCCTCTCTCTTCCCTTCACCTCCCCCCCTCTCTCTGTCCCCCATTTGTTGTGTCCATGGGAAAACTAGGTAACACTATAATTACTGAAAATACCGTGGGTCCCTGGGAGCCAGGGAGGGAGTGTCCGGGAGGGCAGGAGGCCTTCAAAAAAAATTTTTTTTTTTTTTTTATTTTTTAGGTTTTATTTTATTTTTTTCCTTTCGTTTGGAAAAGGAGCCCTTTGCAGTCATGCTGTCACAGTTAAAATAAGGTTTAAATTACAGGCCAGCCCGTGGCTTTTCCCCTTTCTTTCAGAATTTTTGCCAACTTGCAATTTACTTAATGAAATCCTGCTATTCCGTTTAACAGGGATATTTTTTGCAGATGTTGGTTTAACTTAGCTTTGCAAAATATGTGAACTGTACCGTTTCTTTTCCTATTTTTAACGGTTTCAGGACTCCAGTTCGGCAGCTCTGCCGGCCCTGCCGTGCCAACAGGGCTGCCTTCTCCCCTGCCTTGAAAATATTTGTTTTCCATTGCTCCGCTGGCCCGCCCCTCCCAGAGGGGAAGGTCTTTCACACATGGCAGGACCTTCCACTGGAGACGCCGTGGGGCTTAGTGATGGTGGGATTGGACTGATGGAAGGGACACCAGAGCGTCTTATAGTTCAGTCCCTTTGGTTTGAGGAAATTCAGGCCAGAGTGGGGAAACAGCTTGCCCCCAGTCCCAGTCTACTTAGGAACAGAGTGCTGAGAGGCAGAAGCTGTGTCCCTGTGTGAGGTGAGGGTGGGGCTAGGGGACATTTGCCTTGGACAGTTGGGGTCATTTCTTTTCCCCTGCAGGGAGCTTGGGGTTTGATCCTCAGGTGTTGGGAGGGAAGTTTTGCCTCTGATATACCCTGAGGCAATTGAGTGCTGGAGAACCCTGGGGGCTGGGGGTGGGGCTTCCGCTGCTGACTGGCTTCTCTGTCCTGGATACAGTGGCTCCTGAGCCTGGGTTTCTACACAGTGTAGGTGATGCCCTGTGTTGCAACTGTATTGGAGAACTGTTGGAAGACTGTATTGGAGGGGGCTGTCGAGGCACAGCGCATGCCCAGGGAATGCTTTTTGAAATCCTCAGGCGCCACCAGCTCTGCTATCTGGATGAGACAGGGCCTGGGAGGAGGATCTCCACAGGAGTGAAGCCAGGGTCGGTCTCCAGTGCCTGAGATCTGTGTCACACACAACAGAAGTCCCTTCCCTTCGGATTTGGGGACCTCCTCTGGCCACCCTTTCCTTAACAAGGAGCCTGCAGAATGACAGGTTCACATGGGCTCAGGAGAGAGTGATCCAGGGGAGAGCTTAAGGGAGCTGGCAGTGACCCAGAGATGCCTTGGCAGAGCTGACCCAGGGCCCTTTGTGCCCACGCCTGGCCTCCTTGCTGGTTGCTCCTGAGGGTTCATCAGGATCCCCCAGGCTGGCTCCTTTCCTGGGGGACTGGTCTGCCCTGATTCTGGCCCCTCTGGGCCTTGTCCCTCTCTTTTGAGATCCTGCCTGCTCTGACATTTTGGAAAGGGCTAGAAAGGGCTAAATTCTGGAGGTGGGGTGCATGTTAGGCTCTCTGCAAATGTGGTGGCCTGACTGGGGCCAGGATGGGATGGCCACTCAGGCTCACTCTGCGCACCAGGGGGCTGGCTTCTTAGTCTGGCTGAGAGGGGCGTGGGCCCCTTTTGAAGCAGAGTGCACAAGCTTAGGCAGCGGTGCTTCTGTCCTTGTGAGGGTGTGGCCAGAGCTTGAGTTGACTGAGGGATTCTTCACAGGGATCCTAGTATGTTCACAACTCTTGGTCCTTTAAAACTCTCTTTATTTGTCATTAAATATGAAATAATATGCAATGACACACATAATATCGTACATCCTCTATAGAAAATTCAAATCATACTGATAAAGGAGAAGTGTCTTTTCCCCCACCTGACTCCACATTTTCCCTGAGAGTTAATGACCTTAAAACTTGATGGAAATATCAGCAAAACATGCAGCAGTGGGGCAGGCCAGACACCAGCAGCAGTAAATATGAATGCATCAGATAGTCGAGTAAAAGACACAGGCTCATGGGTTGTTTTATGAATCCAGTTCCATGCTAAGCCAGGAGGGACTCACCTAAACCAAACGACACAGGAAGGTGGAAAGAGCTGGGGAGAAGGAGGTACAGGCTGAGCTTCCCTAATCCCAAAACGCTCTGAGATCAAAAACTTTTTGAGCACTTACATGATGTCACAAATGAAAAACTTCACCCCTGACCTCATATGAATGGGTCACAGTCAAAACACAGTGCTCTAAATACATTGTATAAAATCGCCTCAGGCTAGATGTGACTACAAGTGAACTCTGTGTTTAGATTGGAGTTCCATCCCCAAGATCTCTTATGATACATATGCAGATATTCCAAAATCTGAAACACTCCAGGTGTGGGGCTGCATTCCCATAATCTCAGCAGCTCTGGAGGCTGAGGCAGAGGATTGCAAGTTCAAGGCCAGTTTGGGCAACTTAGCAAGTCCTTGTCTCAAAATAAAATAAAAGATCTGGGTATGGAGCTCAGTGGTAGAGTGCCCTGGCTTCAATCTCTAGTACAATAAAAATCAGACATACTTCTGATTCTAAGCATTTGGAATAAGGGATATTCAACCTGTGTCCATGGGTGCTAAACAGAAGAAAAGCAGGTGTAGCAATATGAATATGAAATCATTCCAAGCAAGAAAGCACTAAAAGGAATAAACAGGTATATTTTACATAGGTCACGGGCAAACTTCCTTGTAAAGGATTAGATAGTAAACCTTGTTGGTTTTATAGGCCATACAGCCTCTGTTGCAACTACTAATCTTGCTGCTATAGATAATAGGTTTAAAAAATGATCTTGGACGGGCACGTGGCACATGCCTATAATCCCAGTGGCTCAGGAGGCTGAGGCAGGAGGATTGTGAGTTCAAAGCCAGCCTTAGCAACTTAGCAAGGCCCTAAGTCATCAAGACCCTGTATCTAAATAAAACATTTAAAAAGGAGCTGGGGATATGGCTCAGTGGTTAAGCATCCCTGAGTTCAATCTCTAGAGCCAAACAAAACAAAACGAAATGAAAAAACACTTGGCTGTGTTTCAATAACTTTAATTACAAAAACCAGGGGCAGGTCAATTTTGGCTTTTGCTGTACCTGTGGTAGATCAAAGCTAAAATTATCAGTAAGATCTAATTATCAAGAATCTTTGGCCCAGGGGCTGTGGCACACATGCCTATAATCCCAGCGGCTAGGGAGGCTGAGGCAGGAGGATCACAAGTTCAAAGCCAGCCTCAGCAACTTAGCAAGACTCTGACTCTTAAATAATACACAAAATGGTCTGGGGATGTTTCTTAGTGGTTAAGCGCCCCTGGGTTCAATCACCAATGCCAAAATAAATAAATTAATTAGCTAAATTTTTTTTGCACAATCAACAAACATAGCTTTGAAATATCAAAATCAAAGATGGATAAAAGTCAAAGGAGAATTTGGGGCTGGAAATACAGCTAAGTGATAGAGCACTTGCCTAGCATATGCAAGATCTTGGGTTTGATCCACAGCATTGCAAAAATAAGTAAATAAAAGAATCTTGGGGCTGGGGTTGTGGCTCAGTGGTAGAGCACTTGCCTAACATGTGTGAGGCCTTTATGAGTCTCAGCACCACATAAAGGTCCATTTACACCTTAAAAAAAAAAAAAGAATCTGACAAAACCCCAGATAAGGGGGGCTTTATAATTGTGCCTTGACAAGTTGACAAATCCAGCAGAGACAAAAGATTCTGAACACCACGGTAAACTTGTTGACCTGCACGTGTAGAGCTAGACCCCTGTCCTACTGAGCTATGCTGGATCTTCATTCACTCTTAGGGGTTTTAAAACTCGATAGGGTATCCTACCTCTGAAGGGGCCTCACAAAGAACAGGAAGAGAAGTTCTGTCTTAGCGTCGAGTGCTGAGAACACTGCCGGGGTCTGCACCCACGGAATCCCTGGCTTCTGGTATTAATCACACGCAGTTGTCGGCACCAGGTGGGATCCAGAGGAAGCTGCAGGCAGGGACCTCACCCTTTTGAACTGATGGTTGAGTGTGAGCACATGAAATAGGGGAACCGGTCCAGTCCCCACCTCCTTGTTCAGCCCCTGGCAGTGGCTGGCTGTGCCCATTACACAACATGAGTCCTTACTCCTAGAGGAGCATTCCAGGTCTCGCAAGATCTGCCCCCAGCAGCCTCTGCAGGCTCTCCTTCACTAGCCCTTCTGCAGTTCTGGGAACAAGCAGAGGAGACTCTCCGGGCCTCTTCTCCTGCCTGTGTGTTTGGCCCACGCCACTCCTGACACCTGGAAACCCCTTTGCATCCCCCTACCCATTGTTCTCCACCTTCAAGCCCGGGATCAGGAAGCCATCCTCTCTCCCTAGTGGGAGTTTGGGTCTTTGTTTTGCTCTGCTGCCCTCATTTATAATGCTCTTTTGTGGACATGTCCTTGCGTGGTGTCTTGGTCTCCTGGTGTGCATACAGACCAGTGTGGTGTGTGCCCAGGCACTAGGCGGCATGGTGAGGAGCCTTCCTGCGTGGTCCGCCTGGATGCATGAGTCCCAGTAACCCAGTGTGGAGGGGTCAGGAGGTCCTAGTTTCCTCCCATGTAAATTTTCTTCATTAGTAAAATGGACAGTCAGTACCATGTACCTCATAGGTTGTTGTGAGAATGGATGTACCTGGCACAGAGGGAGCTCACAGGGCATATCAGCTAGCAGTGTTCTAGTTCTCTTCCAACAATTCATGTCAACCCTATTTTACAGACGGGGAACCAGAGGCCCAGAGAGGCTAAGACCATTCATCTTAGACATGCAGCTAGAAAGTGACAGAGCCGGGATTTGAACTGATGTCCTTAATTCCAAATCCCACAGGGAGGTGTATATACTGTCCCAAGCGCCTGTCCTCAAACACACCCGGACACACTGAGTCAGGGCCATCCGCGGTGGCTCCAGAATGTCGCCTTCCCAGCTTGTCTCCCAGGCCTGGCGCTGGGATGACCACGGCTGTCTAATGCAAGGAAGTCAACTTGGTTTGGTCTCCTTCCTGCCCCTGTCATTCCTCTGTCAAGGAAGCCAGGTCTCCCACCCCCGTGCCAGGCTGCAGAATCCTTCACTCTGCCATCGTGACCTATCAGAGCCAGAAAAGGGGCCTCCTAAATCTTGTGGAAAACATAGATTCTCGGACTCCACCCAGAACCCATGAATCAGAATCTCCAGGGGTGGGGCCTGGGAATCTGGACACAAGGACCCAAATAGGAGGACCATGGCTGTATTAACCCTTTTATTTTTGGGCTAAGGAAGCTAAAGACCCCAGGACTCAGAGAAGAGTCCTCTGCCCTGCTGCTGGAGGGCCCTGAGCCTGGGGGCCTGAAAGGCCCTCCCTGGACTTCACCTGGATTGTGGCTGCTCTTTTCCCAGCACTGTCCCCATGCCACCCCCCAGCCCCGCCCCTGCCTCAGCCCCAGAATCTCTAGAAACTCTGTACAATGGAAGTGGCTGTGAGCGGGTGTTCTGAGGCCTTCTGGAAACGCAGGCTCTGCTTGCAGACTTCCTGTGTCTTACAATGTTATCTTCAGAATAGGAAACTTTGCCCCATTTTTGCAACGCACATCCTTCGCCTGAGAGTCGGTGGCGGTGCCGGCCAGCCGGGGCGGGTCACTTCTCAGGCCCAGGCGGGGAGTTGTTCCGACAGCGATGCAAGGAAGGCCGTGCTCCCTGCTACCCACAAGAACAAACAAACAGACGGTTTTGCAAAAATAATTCATGTTGGCTGAGCTCGTCCGGAGTGTTTGTCTCAGTTCCTCTGGCCTGGTGGTACCGGGGACAGGGGTCCCTCCTTAGGGACAGCTAGTGGTGAGGCCCCACCCTGCGGGGTGATCTCAGGTGATTTCTGCTCTCCAAACCTCAGTTTCCTCTTCTGTGAAGGGGAGAGGTTGGGCTAAATGACCTCCAGCCCTGACATGCAGTGACTCCCCCCAAATCCTTTAGATTTCCCAGGTTTCTCTTTGAAAAAGGCATGCTGTTGCTATTCCACAGCACCCTGTACTTTTAAGAGTCTTTCCCTGAGACATTCTCGCATGACCCACTGGGGTGGTGGGCAGATTCTCCAGGTGATAGAGTCCATTCTGAGCTGGAAGCAGGGAGGCACCTCTCAGAACCACAGGGGCAGGGCTTTTTGCAGGCTTGCAGTTAGCCCAGGCCCGGCTAGTGTTGCCTGCTGTGGGCCAGCGGCAAGGAATGCTGATGATGCTCTTCCAGTCGGAGGGAGGCTTATTTTGGTTTGAGGGAAACAATAGTGTGTGTATAGCCCACTAAATAACTTGGAACTCACCAGAAGGAATGGTGTTTGCAAAAACAAGAGTCTCCCTGGTGTCCTTAGACATGCCCGTGATTTTCTCCACACCTCAGCCCCAGCACTTCCCACAGAACCATGCATTCCTCCCGTGAGCACGTGCTGGTGTGTCTCTGCACACAGTAGGCCTTCATGGAGCAAGAGCAGAGCCCAGCCTCCTATGCAAAGCTCTTCTCACGTCCGGGAGCACTTCTGTTGGCTGGAAACCAAACCCACAATGAGTGGTTCTTGAAAACATCCTACCCACTCTTTCCCTTCAGGGAATTTGCTTCCAGGGTTTCCGGGTGGAGCTCCACACGTTTGAGGCCTGGGCCGAGTGGCTCTGCGAGCCAGCAGGAGGGGTCTTGGGAAGGTTGAGATGGCCAGGCTCCAGGAAGAGCCACCTGCAAGGAAGTGGCTCTTGGTGGGTCTTGATGAAGAAGCGCATCGGTGGGCCTGTTCTAGTGTGAGTGTCGCAGGGAAGGGGACAGGTGGCCCAGACGGGAGCTTGGCTTGCACACGATGGATGAGGAAGCCTTCCCATCAAACAGCGTGGCCGAGGAAGGCATCCCTGCCAGGAAGTCCGTCTGGTGGCACATGTTGTGGCCAGCCCCGACCTCAGTGTTTTTATTGATAGCCATTTCTGAAGCTCAAGGGGAGGGGCAGAGGAGTTGGTACAGGGAGGGAGAGAAAGGTGTCCACCAACACCCTGGGCTTCCCTGCCCTGAAGGATGGTCCCCACCCCCAGGGACACAGCAGGGAGGCCCTGCCACCTCAGGATCCCCGTCTTGGTGAGCTAGATGTCTGAAATGCCCCTGAGGGAGGCAGCTTCGGGGGCCACCCTGGGCACCAGTCTCGGGGCTCTGCTGAGCACCTCCTGAGCTAGGTGATGGACAGTGGAGGGAGCAGAGCGGTTGTGGCCTGGAGGCTGGGCCCCACTCCCTGCCCAATGTCAGCGCACCACTCGAAGGGGCTCCACTTCCTCAGGGGTCCACAGGCTGGAGGGCCATGGGGTAGCGCCAGGACAGGGACACCCTGGGGAGACTGGAGGCTCTGGGTCTCCCTGGCTGGGCTCCAGCCCCCACGTGCCCAGAGACACAGGCGGTTGCTCCTGACTCGGTGCCCTTAGGGACCCGCCCAGCCGGAACCTGCCAGTTCCCCGTCAGTGCCGCCTCCCCGACTTGGCAGGGCTGTCTCCTCGAGCTGGAGCAGCCTTCGGTATTTCCAGCTTGGCCCCCTGCCCGCCTCTCTGGGGCCTTGCAGTCTGTCCCTCTTGGGCCAGGACCAGGCACCCTCTCAGCTGATGGCTTCATGAGCTCGCCCCACACGCCCTGCACTTCTCTGAGGGCCCCTGTCCTCACCTGCGGTGTGACCGAGTGGAGCATGCTGCCTACCCGCTAGGAGAAAACCGGGGGCCAAACTAATTTGTAAATCATCCAGGAGGCCACAAGCAGGTGACCTTGGTTGCCCACTGCAGTGACGCCTGAAGGATTTCCACACGGGTGGGCCCCTCCCTCCTTGCCTGCTCTCACTGGGAAATGCCTGAGCTGGCAGGGTCCCCTGGCTGAATGCCTTAGGAACGCTGCTTCTTTAAGACAGACAGAGATAGTTGGGTGGCACGCTGGCATGCACGGCCACAGGCCACGGCTCCTTCCCAGGCAGCCACTGCTTGCCAGAGGAGAGCCGAGGAGGCTCTACCATCCCAGGGACATTTTTGTCCAAATACACAGACAACATAGGCGACTGAGGACCCCTCACCAGCTCAGGCCGTTGGCGGGGTGGGCAGTACCTAGGAAACCAGGTTTTGTGATTTTTTTCAAATACCATAGGCTGGGGTGCCGGCCGGTGATGTTTCCTGTTAGAGGTCATTGAGAGATCTGCTTAAGGGAACAGAGGAACGATTTGTAATGGTATGCCCGTTGTTTATACAGAGCTAGTAGGATAAACAGTTCTCCTGAGCCTTATTTATATTTTGCATTTGTTTATCAAAACTTTTTTTTTTAAACTGCAACCCAGCTGCTTTCGGAATTATTATAAACTCTAGATTTATGAGTCCTAATTAATGGTACTTTACTGTATATGCACAATAATTCATCTTGGCAGTGTGCGTGCTTTATCCAGAAGAAGCCTCAGTGTTTGGGGGAAGGGGAGCAAAGTAAAGTGTCCCTTCCCCCCTGCTCCCCAGAGTATTAATGTTATAGAAAGATTCTGGTTAAATCATTTCTCTTATCAGGTCAAAAGTGGACGTAAGACATGGCGTAGCTGAAGCCTGAGGTTGTATGCCTGTGAGGCCCTGGATTTACCCCCAATACCCTGCTACACAGAGACCTTCCCTAAGCTGCACTCTAGGGTGCCTCGTCCCTGGAGCCCACAGATTGACTGGTCCGGTGCACACTCCAGGGGAGACGGTGATACTGAGGGGTGTGTATGGGGCCAGAGGAGAAAGATGACCAAAAGGACACTCGATGGCAGTTCTAGCAGCAACTGATGTTCATCCTTGCTTATGATGTCATAGTTGCTTCTGTTACAACAGTTATCCTTCTCTGATATCATGGCTTAATTTTATTTATTTATTTATTCATTCATTCATTCATTCATTCATTCATTCATTCATTCATTCTAAAGGTGGAATCTTCTTCAGTTGCTAAGGCTGGACTCAAACTTGTGATCCTCCTGCCTCAGCCTCCCAGGTTGCTGGGGTTACAGGCATGTGTTACTATGTCTGGCTCCTGGCTTGATTCTGACATCGATCCAGCTAGCATCAATCATTCAGCATTACCGCTGACATGAGGTGCCCATTCTATCCTGTACCTTAAAGGGGGAAAAAGACCTTTATTACCTTTGGGAATTAAAGATACTGCCCAGCCCCGGGGCTCTGCGTTTGGCTTGCTGGGGTGTGTAAGGTGGGGGTGTTGGAGAGCTGTGCTCTGCTCTCCCAGTTGGTTGTCATCCGGGTACACACCAAACTGGTTACCTTGTTTCTTGAGTTTTTTACCCATGCAAAGGCCTCCCAAAGTCTTGACCCATAGAGGTGGCATGTTTCCATCTCGGCCCTGAAGACTCTGGGATGACTTTAACAAGCCCAAGCTGCAGCTGTCCCCTCAGCTTTTGTGTGCCAGGGAGATGTGGGGGGCATATCCCCATTTCACAGACCAGAAAACTGAGGTGTATAGTGACTTCATACAGGTTGGTAGCACCCGCTTGGGTTGGCGCTGTGGACGACTTAGGAAAGGTGACCTCCGAGTGTTGGGGTTTTCTGCTGTTATTTTTAACTCTGGTTTTCAACGTCCTTTCTTGCTGCAGTGGCCACAGACAGGACTGGGATGTCGTAAGAGGCTTGATGTAACTAAAAGTGCCTGGCCTGCGAGTTCCCAAGTTCCCGCCTGAGGAGGAAGTGGTGAGGTGGCCAGGAATGCAACCTGCGCCTCCCAGATTAATTAATAATTGAGAGCTGGCCCCCTGCCAGGCGGCAGAGCCAGGAGATACACTGAACAAAGAGTGGTGGTTAACTGCAGTGGGGGAAGGCGAGGTCTGACTCTGCCTGTGGCTAAAAGGGAAATTCACAATGGCCTTGATTTATGCTGCTGTTACTCAGGATCCTCCTTAGTGGGCCCACTTGGGCCAGTCCTCTAAGAATGCAGATGCTGACGACCTGAGGGCCATAGGTGCCCATGGGGAAGGGAGGAGGAAGGGTTGGGGGGAGGGAGGTGCCAGTCACACTGGTACCTCAGAGAGTGGGACTGTGCTGACTGCCTGTCAGAACTTTAAACAAGTGAGAAGTAGAAGTGGCTTTGGAGTCCATTACCCTGAGTTTGAATTCTGGTTTATTGGTTTATCAGGTCAGGGGCCTTCATTTCCTCTATAAGTTTATACCTGCCTCCTAGGATTGTTCTTGGTGTTAAATGAGATGGGATATGGTGACAGTAGGTGCTTGGTGGGGACTGGAGATGAGGCTGAAGGAATGACACCTGCAATCAGTCTCTGCTACTGCCAGACCTGCCAGGTGCCTGCTGCTGCTTAGGGTTGACCCACAAGAGCCTTGTACGGCTTCCCTGTGATTCAGGAAAGGTACCCCTTCCTCCCAATGTCACACAGGCCCCTGTGGCTGCAAATAACTCTGCGGAGGGCAAGAGAGTCCCAGAGGCACTCGGGCATTGCTGTCTGGGTTCAGCCTAGGTGTCTCCTTGGGCTTTTTTATCTTTTCAAGAAGAAATCAAGGATTATGAACTGGATCATGGAAAATGAGGCAGATGCCCCTCTTTGCTGAAAAGTGAGTGTTTTAGTCAGCTTTTTCGCTGCTGTTACGAAAACAACTATAGAGGAGGAAAAGTTTATTTGAGGGCCCACGGTTTCAGGGGTCTTAGTCCACAGAAGGGTGGCTCCATTCCTCAGGGCTCGAGGTGAGGCCGAACATCATGGCAGGAGAGTGTGGCTGAGGGAAGCAGCTCACATCATGGTGATCAAGAAGCAGAGATTCGGGGTTGGGGTTATGACTCAGTGGTAGAGCTCTCGCCTCGCAAGGCCCTGGGTTCGATCCTCAGCACCCCATAAAAATAAATAAATAAATAAAGTTATTTAAAAAAAAAAAGAAGAAGAAGCAGCAGAGACTTTATTCTCTCCCCAGATACATATACCCCAAAGCCACACCCCCAGTTCCCACCTCCTCCAGCCACACCCCACCACCTCAGTTACACTTAGATGACCCCATCAGGGGATTAATTCACTGATTGGGCCAAGACTCTCACAATCCCATCATTTCTCCTCGGAACCTTCTTGGATCGTCTCACCTATGAGCTTTGGGGGGACACCTCAGCCAAACCCTAACTGTTAGCTTGGGAGTAGACCCAAGAAAGCACAGTGGACCGACAGGACCATTGCTGTCCCATCATTGCCACATTGGCTTGAGTCCCTCAGGGTGCCTCTGTGTGTCGAGACACAGACTGAAGAATTACTCTGAGAAATAGAAGCCGGTTCCCAGGCGATGGCTTACCTTCCTCCAGAATGCCTGGCGGAAGGAAGGTGGCGGCAGTGGAAGGAGATCCGACCCACTGCCTCATTAGCTTGGGGCAGCCCCCCAGCCTCTCGGAGCCGATATTCCGTAACCTAAAATGGGGCCATTTCTGAGTGGACTTGGAGAGTGGGGAGATGCTCCGGTCAGAGAGAGCCTCCTTCCATTACCATCTATCTGCAGGATAGAACCACTCTCTTGCCTGGGTTATGAGGTCCGAGAGAACCATGCTTGTCCTCCTCTTGTTTTGGGAACCAGGCTTGGCCTTGGGTTTGAGGTGTGGCTCAAACACAGGGTCTCTGTGGGGTTGGCCCCACGGGATGGATGAGCCGCTCAGCACCCTCCCTCTGCTGCACCTGGCGCCCCTATCAAACAAACCCGTTCTTTTCCAGGCAGCTTGGGAGCTTGGGCATGGGCATGCCTGGTGCCAGGCAGCTTCGACTCACCTGCACAGTAGCACAGCTGCGAGCAGCAGACAGGTCACTGTGGCAGGGCCAGGAACTGCCAAGCCGGTAGTCATTTTGCAACATTTTTGCAGAGAACATTTAAATCTCATGTTACTGTAGTTTCTCCAGCAAATACTAGTATTTAATTGTGGATTAATGATCTCTCCAGTCAATATTAGCTTTTTGCTTATTATGAAGCACTCCTGTTTGTTCCAGAAACATATAAGAACGATTCAAGCAACCCTCGCTTTAAGAAAATCCAGCATGTAGGCATCTGCGTTCACCCAAGAGGCGTGGATTGTGTATCTTTGTGCTATAAAGGGATATTTTAAAGAAAAGAATTTCATGCAAGAATTACTTTACAATTGAATGCCCCACGTCTGGTACTTTAATATTGAAGTATTTATTCCCAACTTCATCTTTAGTGTAAATCAAGGCAGGTGCATTTGACTTGCAAAGCTCACACCAAAGGAGGTCTGGTTGGTAAAGAGCAGCCTGGGCTTAGATGAGACTTATTTTTTAGAGCTTTTGCAAATACGAAAACCAGCTCTGCTGCCCCATTCCTTGGCTCTTTCACTCAAAGCTGTACTTTGTCTTCCTTCACCCTCATAGACATCGAAAGCCAGAGAAATGAAACCCACCTCCACCCAGACAAGATGACAGGCGCGGCCAGGCTTTAGGCAATTTTGGTTTTTTTTTTTTTTTGTTGTTGTTGTTTTTGCCACTGAAACAAGCCTGTGCCTGTATAGTGAGTTCATGGGACAATCCACAAGCAGGGTCGCCTCATGAGAGGTAGCAATAGGGACAGTGCTTCTCCCCACTGCCTTATTGTCCCAGCCTGTGGGCATCCGTGGTGTCATCTGTAAAGCACGAACAGTATTGTTGCTGTGCCTTTTTCAAGGGTGTGGATGGGGAGGGGGACCAGATAATTTCCCCAGCCCTTGGATGTCAGATGTCATTCACACTCCATTGCTCAGAGCACCTTTATTAGGTGCCAGTCCCCAGTCCCCCAGAGGAAAGGCAAAGATGGGGCCCGTCCTGGTCACTTTCTGCAGTGTTCCTGTACCATGTAAGATGCTGTGACCCCTGAGAACTAAGACAGACTGAGGGAAGGCAATTTTTAGGTGCTTTGCTTTTTGTGGCTTTATATTGGTCTAAATAGAAGTCTGAGGCAGGAGATTTGCCAATAAAACTCAATTTGCATTTGAGAAATAAAAGGAAAATGGAGGTCTTGTCTCCGTCTTAATCATAAAACAAAGCTGGCCCTGAATCTTCCAGCTCTGGGGACCTGCAGGGTGGGAACTTGAAGCCCACTGCCATCTATCACACACTAGCCATCCTGAACCCCTTCCACACCCAGGCTGTCCCTAGCTGAACCCCCAAAGGGCCAGTTTTGTTCTCTGTGGCCTAGATTCACCAGGGAAGCCAGGGTTGGGTCCAGTTGGTGAGGTTCAGCCGTGAAAGCCTGAGATGAGGACCCAGGCTTAGCCTGACCCTAGAGCAGCCCCCAAGACCAGCGGGGTCCCGTGTACTAGAGAATTGCACGGTTCACTCAAGAGCTGCGCAGGGCCCTCCCCTCTCACAACTACCACCTCTTCCTGGGGACTGAGGTCCCCCGCTTCATTTTCTCACACAAATATCACGTTATTTCAGAATCTTTCCAGGGGCAGCAGTAAAAGCCAGGCTTTCCCACCCCAGGTGGTCTCTGAGTAAGAAAACAAACAAACATGCCCAGCATCTGACTTGCGATAAGACCAAGGAGGCCTTGGAATCAGAGCAAAGTTCAGAGGCTTTTGTTGCAGAAACTGGTTCCCTCTGGGAGCCTGGGCTGGTTTCACGAGCTGTTGGCCTCCCTCTGTCTCCTTCCCAGGCATTTCTCGCTCTTCACTCCTCTGCCCTCCCTGCCTCCTCCCACCTGGGTGCTTTCCCGCCCAGGGAGGCCGAGGGGCTTCCTTGCCCTGTGTCCTAGGTCCCTAAGCTGCTGGGGCTTCCTTTGGAATTTCTGGAGTAGTTTGATTGGTTGGCTCTGGGGTGGAGGTGACTCAGATTGCAGCCTCAGTCACCGGCCTCTGTGTGGCTCTTTGGATCTCAGCGGCTTGCAGAACCTGGCCAAAATGCCACACAGCCTGGGCCTGGAGAAGCTGGAGCAGCCCTGTGGGAGGGGAGCCATCTCAGGAGGGCAGGATGAGGCGCTGCAGGTAGAAGGCAGGCCCCAGGTGTCCTCTGGCTGGAGTGGCAGGGCTGGCGGGCTCCCGTGGAGGGGCCGCTGAACAAGAATGTGCGTTGGGGCCTGGGCAGAGCTTGCTTTGTGTCGGGGCTGCAGTACAAGTTCATCTTTTCAGGATTTGTGTGAATGCTGCATGAGATAAAAGAATGGAAACCTTACCCTCGGCAGCCAGGCCGACACTTTGTTCAATCAGAGCCCGCCAGGGTCAAGGCGCCAAGGCTGAAAGGAAGGCCTTTCCGCAGGGCCTCTCCTGTCTCTCCCTCTGAAGGAGTCCACTTACAGCCCAGCCAGCGACCGTCACTGTACCCTTGATGGCTCCTAGACCGCTCTGGGCAGCACCTCTGAGGGACACAGAAGAGCAGAGGGAGGGACGAAGCGCGATGAAGGGCCCAGGAAAAAGGGGCTGGCAGGTCCGTGGCTGCACTGCCCTGTGGCCTCCCGTGCTGGGGTCTGCCCTATGAATGGGGTGGCTCCCATCTCCTGGGGGACTCGTGAGGTTCTGAAGGGAGAGTGAACAGACAGCACCCAGCAACAGGCACCTCCCACCCTCCAGGGACACAGCCAGGGCCCGTGGCCTTTCCCAAGACCAGCGTTCTTTATTGGTGCACATCTAGAAAATGCTCATTTTTGTATTCTGAAGGGGTGGAATTTTTGAGTGTGAGAAACTAAACTTGAAAGCCCCAAAATGTATATGTTCACAGGGCTGCATGAGGGGTCACAGAGGGCATTTAGGGATTGGGGGTATTTGAAAAGCCCCAGGACCCTCCAGGAAGGTGGAAGGTATCAAGACGGCCAATGCTGAGGGCCCCCTATTTTGGGGGTGCTGGGGATCAAACCCAAAGCCTTGAGCCTACCAGACAAGTGCTGTACCACTGACTACACCCGCAGCCCAGAAGACCCCTCTTAATATCCCATCTTTGTGCGGCCCCCACGTGACAGTCTGGAGTTGGACATGGCTGGATGATTATAGCTTCGTGACCATAAAGTAACCCTTATGGCCTCTGGGATTTTGCAGCCCACAGGTAGCAGCCACAGGAGTAATGCAAAGGTCCCGGCTCTAAGCCTAACAGACAGGTGCTCAAGTCCTAGTTTTGCAACTTCCTAGCCAATGACTCTGGGCACGTTACCTGACCTTCGGGCCTCAGCTCCCTCATCTTGAAACGGATTGATGATAGGATGAGCAGTATGTTGACAAAGTGCATTTAAAGTGCGGTGTGATGGCTCATGCCTGTAATCCAGAGGCGTGGGAGGCTGAGGCAGGAAGATTGCAAGTTCAAAGCCAGCCTCAGCAACTTAGGGAGACCCTGTCTCCAAATAAAACATCTATTTTAAAAAGGGGGCTGGAGATGTGGCTCAGTGGTTAAATGCCCCCCAGGGTTCAATACCTGGTACGTATAAATAAATAAATAAATAAATAAATAAATAAATAGTGTGCTTCATGCTCTGCCTGGCCTTTGGTAAAGGTTTGTTAACTGTTGATGGGTTATTACATTATTCATATTTCTACTGTTATTTCTCCTTGATATTCAACTCCATTGGCACATCTTATCTTTGTGGGTGTTATTACCTAATGGGAATCCTCTTATGAACTGTACAGGCTGAGCCAGTCTATTATACAATTTGTGCAAATAATATAGAGAGATAAGTCTGCATGGTGGTAATAGCTATTAACTTACGGGGTGCTTATTTTAAGTCAGGCATTGTTTGATGCACTTAAAATTCATCCCAGTGCCCCAGTGAAGAAGCCACTGATTGCATCCTCATTTTGCAGTTTAGGAAACTGAGGCCCAGAGTGGTGAAGCCACCTGCCCAAGATTTCACAGCTGGCAAGCGCAGAGCTGAGACTCACAGGCAGGCAGAACCCATGCTCCCAATCCAGCCCTGTGTAGGAGACGCCCACTGGTCACAGATGTACTGCTCGTTTCCCCTGTGACCTTGGCAGCCACTTTACCTCTGGGGGCTTTAGTTTTTGCCCCTCAGCCACTGCACGTTCCTCCGCCCCCTGGCTGTCACTCTCTGTTCCCAGTCCCATCACACTCCCTGTCTTGGGAGTAGCACCCCCCAGCACAGCAGCTGAGGGCTGTCTGGATTGTGGCACCAGCGTAGTCCCCTGAGCCAGGCGTGGTGGCGCACGCCTCTAATCCCAGCAAATAGATAGGCCAAGGCCGGAGGATGGAAAGTTCAAGGCCAGCCCTGGCAATTTAGGGAGACCCTGTGTCAAAATCAAAAGGGCTGGGGATGGCGGTCGGGCAGAGCACCCTGGGTTCCATACCTGGCCCTGGGAGGCAAAAACAAGATCCCCGAGGTGGGCCCTGTGCAGGCAGCAGCGGTGGCCAGACCGCCCGTGATGTGATGACCGATTAGGAACTTCCTCTTGGAAGCCCAGCTTCCTCTAGGAGCCAGAGGTGCTGGGGCTTGGTGGGGGCGGGGAGGGTGGCTGGGAGCAAATGAGAGGAAACTCCTGTCAGCTGGGCCGCGTTTGGCCAGCGTTCAGCGGAGCGGCTCACTCTAAGCTGCTGACCATTAGCATGGCCCTGTGCACATGCCTCTCTCCCCGCTGCTGCAGCCCGGTGGGCAAACCACTGGTGTCCCCTCCCTTGACCAGCAAAGAAAGCTTCTAATTAATGCTGCGCCTCTCGGACTTGCTGGAAAGCCTGAAGCCATTTCTGCCACTCAAAACGACAAAGGAGGGCTAAGTGGAAACTCCTTTTCTCCTCTAGGTTTGATAACAAAAAGGACTTATCTAATGGGCAAACAAGGCTTTAAAGGGGTGTTAGGTTAACCAGATGCAGGGCCACGTAATTATTCCCAGGCCTGGGAGCCCCAGATGAAAAGCTGCCGGTTGGACAGGAACTTGAAGCCACAGGCATGACATGGGACAGAAGAAAGGAGTTTTCCAGGAAGACAGGAGGCCCCTCAGTTCAACCCTGTGAAAAGGGGAAGAGCAAGACCCAAGTTCCTATCTGGCACAACTACCAACTTGCTGATTGACCCTGGATAAGTCACTTAACCTCTCTGGTCATCTGAGAGCCCAAGTTTCTCTTCTCAGCTCTCTCTGGGGGATCTGCCTTTGTATTGGGCTCATTGATTTGTGGCAGACCAGGCCTATTCATCCGGCTCCAGGAGGGAGAGGGAGGTTGCTGTGGCCTAGGTAGTTATGAAGCAGCAGCTAAGACTTGGAGTGTGGTGGGCATGGGCCAGCCAGCCAGACCCTGGAGAGTAAGAGCGCACAGCCTGGCCTCCTGTGAGTGCTCTATGCCTCTGCACCTAGGGCTTTTCAAGACTGACCTGAGCACATTCCTGGTGTATTCAGAAGATGGCCAAGTTCCAGGGACGTCTGGCCAGAGGGGCAGGGGAAGCACAGGAAAGCTGGCTGCAGTGTGCCGAGGCTTCTGGAGCGAGCACGCAGCCCAGCCCACGGGGGAGCACGCAGGAACTCTCCTGCCCTTTGTTTTGACAGAAAACTGCTGATTCAAAGAAGCTGAAGGCTTTTCTTGGGACTTCAGCTCTCTGGCCTCCCTCAGGCTGCAGCCGATCCCCTTGGTGCCCCGGCACCCCCACAAAATTACATGGTGGGCTCTGGGCAGCCTTGATGGTCAGAGAGGCCAAGAGGAAGGCGTGCCAGCCATTGGAGGGGCTGGATTCTGTGCCGGGGACAAGGCCTATTGTTGGGGACAGGGCCTTCTGCCCTACACAGGCATCCACCACCCTCTGGTGGCAGGAATGTGGGTGCCACTGGGAGGGAACTGACGGTCCCCTGGCTGCCCAGAGCCCTGCTGAGGCCACTCTAGGACAGACCCAGGAACAATGAAATTCACAGCTGAGTGTTTAGGTCATGATTTCGTCCCCGAGTTCCCACTGTTCCAGCCAAGGTATCAAACACTGCCGTCACCCAGAAGGTTCTCTCATGCCCCTTCCCATCATCCCACTCCTCAGGGGTTTCACTGTTCGGACTCCTTTTTTCTCTTGCCCGTGCTGGGGCTGGAACCCAGGGCTAGGCAAGCGCTGTACCGCTGAGCTACACTGTCCTTGTTCTATCTCCATAGCTTGCTTTGCCCACCCAAGAATTTGATGTAGGTGGGAGCAGATACTAGCGCTCCTCTCGCTCACAGGATGCACTTGGGGCCATCCTCAGTGTGGCGTGTTTCACTAGTTTGTTCCTTTCTGTCGCTCAGTAGTGCTGGGGGCGGGGTGGCTGGGCCTCGTTTTGCTTATCCACCCTCCTGGTGATGGGCATCTGGACTGGCTCCTGGATGGGGGTTATGGCTGGAGCCGCTGTGAACATTTACTAAATCACAGGTATTTGGGGCTGCAAGTTCAAGTAATGAACTCATTGCTCAGAGGGGAAGACTGACGCCAGAGAAGGGAGGTGACTTGCTGGATCAGGGCCAGCATGCCTGCTGGACTTCTGACTCCCCAGACCCAGCGCCTGTCCTCTTCCCCACCAAGGTCTCCCAGCGGGACCTGGAGTCTGGCTGGGAACTAGGCCAGGCCGTGAGCAGGGGGTAGCGAGCCGGAGTTTCGGTCAGAGCTCGGTCATCTTTGATGTTGTTCACTCGGGTCTGACTCCCTGGTATTTATTTGCAATTAGAGAGCTGGTTCCTAATTAGGCTGATGGCTGTGGGAGATGGCGGGACCATCGCCTCAGAGCCACAGAGAAAAGGATCCTTCTGCAAGAGGCTGTCCCCTTGTGTCCTGAGTAGCAGCTCAGACAGACTATGGGCAAAAGACTTGGTGGATCTGTGGGGGAGGTGCTGGGGACGGGGGACACAGGAGTCCCTGCCTCTCACGTGCAACACGGCCGGGCGGTTGTCGGCTCACTTGTCCGGGCTGCACAGCTGGCCGGTGGTGACAGCCTAAGGTCTGTCTCAGTCTGAAACCTTTTGGCTCATGTGAGCAGGGTTAGAGGAGAACTCTAGAATCCGAAGTTCTGGTCCCTGCCCCCCCTTGCCATGTGTCATCAGGCAAGCCACTCTATACCCTCTCGGGGCACGAGGTCACTGGACTCCATTAGCGTTTCCCACAGACCAGCCTCAAAACTCAGTTTTCCTTGGTTCATGACAAAGAAAATTAAAATGAGGTAGAAAATAAGTCCACACAGGACAAAATGAAGCAGTGATAACCCTGTCATTTCAAACTCCCTGTTAAAATAGGGATTCAAGGGCTGGGGCTGGGGCTGAGCGGTAGAGCGCTTGCCTAGCTCATGTGAGGCCCTGGGTTTGATCCTCAGCACCACATAAAAAATAAATAAAATAAAGGTATTGTGTCCAACTACAACTAAAAAATAAATATCAAAAAATAAATAAAGTAGGATTCGTTTGTGGGGGCCCTAAGTGTTAGGACCCCCTAGATGAGACCATGTCAGGGACCCTCAAGCTCTGCAGTGGTACACACCTTCCAGGACCTAGACCATGAGAGCAGTCATGGTCACCGGTGGGGAAACTGAGGCTTAGAGAAGAGGAGGGACTTGCTCCGTGCACAGGCTGTAGGGTAGAGCCCACCCCAAAGGCTTTGCCTGGCACCTGGAGAAGGGCTCCTTCTCAGTATCCGACAGAGACCCAAGTCCTTGCCTAACACCTTCCACTGCCCCGGGCTTCCTGTGGGGTGGGGACAGTGTGCAGAGTGTACTTTGTGTCACCCCTCCATCTGTGTCAGCGGGTTCCCAGAGCACCCTTCCAGACAGATGCAGCCCCGAGGCAGACAGTGAAGACGGAGACCCCGCCTTTCCTACTTGGAGAGTGTGGGGGTCGCTGACCAGCAGCATGGTCACCTCTCAGGCCTGGGGAGGGGCTGAAGTTTAGATGCCCAGGAGGGAGAGGTCACAGCAGTCTTACCAGAGGTGACAGTCTGCCTCCAAGAATTTGGGAGCCTTGGCCAGGAGCCCAGTCCAATAAGGTGCCACCAGTCTGCTCAACCCAGGCCCCAGGTACCCGGGAGCCAGAAAGCTGGTCAGGCTGGACTCTCGGGTGGCCTAGTTATTCCTGTGAGGGGTGGGAGACCCAGAGGGGTGTTTGGCTGACTGGGGTGAGGGGAACTGAGAGGAGGGGGCCTTGAATTGAAAAGCTTTTGGGGAACTGAGAAGACAAAGTACCCACCCTCCCAGGCCTGTGACACCCCTTCACAGGCTGCTGTCGGACTCTGAACTGTCTGGGCAGAACTGGTGCGTTATGGTGGGTGGCCCTTGCAGAGCCTTCCTGAGAAGGAAAGGTAGAAGGAAGTAGTCAGGCCTCACTCCATGAGACGGTGGCGGAGTCCTGGGGAGGTAGGAGTGGTACACACCTCCAGGACCCAGACCGTGAGAGCAGTCGTGGTCACTGGTGGGGAAACTGAGGCCTACAGAAGAGGAGGGACTTGCTCTGTGCACAGGCTCCATGCACAAAACCTGCCTGGCGCCTGGACAAGGGCTCCCCTCCAAGGCTGGCTCCAGCGTTTCCTCCTGTGTTTCCCGGCCCACCTCCTCCCTTGCAAGTGGAGCTATCGTAAAGAAGGCCACAGCTCATAGAAGGTGCTGGGTGATGCCGGTTGCTGGTCCTGTCTCCCAGCATGCTCAGGGCACCTCTTCATTGCTGCCCCGCCTTGCTGAGTCTGGCACACTCACAGGACTCCTGCGGGTTGGTGAGCAGCGCTGGAGTTCAGGGCCAGGCTGACCTGCTACTGCTTTCTTGGCCCTTGTGCCAGAGAGGGCAATGGCTTGGGCATTAGAGCTCAGGATCTGGCTGTTCCTGGCTGCTCACCTGCTGAAGCTGGCCTAGTGTCCACAGCCTGGTCATCTATCAAGGCTTGAGCTGTCTCTGTGCCCCCTAGCTAAGGGGTGGGTCAGTTGAGGGCAAGGAGAAGGACCTTTCCTTTCCCTTCCTCACCATCAGCTGAAACCATGAGGGGCCTCCATGGAGACTCTGAGGCAAAATGATACAAATTTTGGGCCAGCATGGGGACTTGGATTCCCCAGCACACCTGGGGACCTGTGGCTGGCACCTTGGTGCCAAGCAGAGGGCAGCAGGGTGTGTGTGGCAGATGGACATTCCTGGGGTCTGCACCAAGCCCAAGGCCCCAGCAGAGCAGCCAGCCTACAGGAAGCCCCTCAGGCAGATAGTTTCCTGCTAGGTGGCCATGTGGGCCTCCTGGTATGTGAGGATATCAGGGGACCCTGTCACCCTGCTCCTCTGGGGATTTGAGGCAGTGCAGGGATGAAGGAAACAGAGCTGGCCTCATTCAGGCTCCCAAGGGAAGTTATCAGAAGTGTAATCCCTGCTACTAGGAGGCTGAGGCAGGAGGATCACAAGTTTAAGGCCAGCCTCTGCAATTTAACAAGGCCCTGTCTCAATAAAATAAAAAGGGATGAGGAGAGTGCTTGCCTAGCATGCACAAGGCCCTGAGTTTAATCCCTAGTACTATAAGAACAAAAACAGAAGTGTCTCCCTCAGGTTTGGTTGAACTTTGATCAGTTTCCCTTTGAGAAGCTGAGCCATAAAGTGCCCTGCTTTGTTCTTGCCAGGTTTCCAGCTGAATGTCTTCTTCCATACAAGGGCCCCCAGCCAGGGAGCAGGCATGGCAGGTCCTGTCACTTTGCTGGATAGTCATGGTCCATGAGCTCAAGGGAAAGACCAGATGACAGAGGCTTCAGAATCTGAGGGGCTGGCCACAGGTGGTAGTAGTAGGCCTGGGCATCCCTGCAGGACAGGACAGGCCTGTGTCTGGTTTTCACACGTACAAAGATGCCCCAAGTTGAAGTGGGACAGGGTTTCAGGAGCATCCAGGCCACCCCTTTGCCATGCAGTGGGGAAATTGAGGCCCAGAGAGGAGCAGCACACACCTCAGAGCTGAAAAGCTCTTGAGCCCTTGAGGAGTAGCTTTCTTTAGCACTTAGGGACCCTCCATGTCTGCTGTAGTTCTGGTGAAAACCTCCGTCTGTCTCTTGCCAAGAAAATCAGCTCAGGTGGAGTACGCAGTGGAGGAACTGGGAGGCTGAGATCAAGACTGGGAATGTCACTGCGACCTCGTCACTCTTCCTAGTTTTTGGAAATGGTATCTCACTATGTTGCCCAGGCTGGTCTGGAACTCCTGGATTCAGGTGATCCTCCTGCCTCAGTCCCCATGTGCTAGGACTTCCAGGCACCCTTATTATTATAACAAGGCCAGCACCGCATTCCACGCTGCAGGCTGAAAAGGTTCTCCACCCTGCCTTCTATGCTGAAGTCCCTTCAGGTGATCTCCACCCCCAAGAGTTTACCCCTACTCTATTCCCATGGCGGCCTGGATGAAGGGGTTCAAATCCTGGCCAAGCCTCACTAGTTGTGAGACCCTTGGGCAGGCTGTGGGTGTCATTTTCTGCAGACCAGGTGTCCTCACAGAGTCCAGAGTAAGAGGCATGGTGCACACACCTGGCAGGTGGAGGGTGCTCCTTTGAGTATGTGCAGATGTTTGTCTGTCTGTCCTGGTGGTGTGTCAAATGCTTGTGGGCAGGAGAGGGATGTGATTTGGGTTGTGCTGCACCCTGTAGGTTCGCAGCCTGTTTTCTCCTTTGCCTGAGGTTATGTATGTGTGACAGAGGGGAGGGGGGAGGGGGAGAAGACGTCCCCTCACTGTGTGCCAAATGTCCCGCGCCATGGCACACAGTAGGCGCTCACACAACTGCTGAACCCCTGAAACTTTACCTAGCCCCCTACTGTCCAGACACACCCCTGGTAACCCCCTGGTTACCACACCCCCCAGTAACCCCCCATACCCTGTGCTTGTCCAGCAGACGCCAGCATGTCTCCGGACGCCACCAAGCCGAGCCACTGGTGCAGCGTGGCGTACTGGGAGCACCGGACGCGTGTGGGCCGCCTCTACGCGGTGTACGACCAGGCCGTCAGCATCTTCTACGACCTACCTCAGGGCAGCGGCTTCTGCCTGGGCCAGCTCAACCTGGAGCAGCGCAGCGAGTCGGTGCGGCGCACGCGCAGCAAGATCGGCTTCGGGATCCTGCTCAGCAAGGAGCCCGACGGCGTGTGGGCCTACAACCGCGGCGAGCACCCAATCTTCGTCAACTCCCCGACGCTGGACGCGCCCGGCGCACGCGCCCTGGTGGTGCGCAAGGTGCCGCCCGGCTACTCCATCAAGGTGTTCGACTTCGAGCGCTCGGGGCTGCTGCAGCACGCGGCCGAGCCCGACGCCGCCGACGGCCCCTACGACCCCAACAGCGTGCGCATCAGCTTCGCCAAGGGCTGGGGGCCCTGCTACTCCCGGCAGTTCATCACCTCCTGTCCCTGCTGGCTGGAGATCCTGCTCAACAACCACAGATAGCGGCGGCCCCACCAGGGGCGAGCAGGAGGCCGGGCGCCGCCATCACTCACCTCGGGAGGGGCCGGCGCCCAGAGACGCGGCCCCACGGACGAACCCCCCCAAATATCATCTACCTAGATTTAATATAAAGTTTTATATATTATATGGAAATATATATTATACTTGTAATTATGGAGTCATTTTTACAATGTAATTATTTATGTATGGTGCAATGTGTGTATATGGACAAAACAAGAAAGACGCACTTTGGCTTATAATTCTTTCAATACAGATATATTTTCTTTCTTTTCCTCCTTCCTCTTCTTTATTTTGTTTTTGTGTTGTTTAAGAAAAATGATACAGCAGAACTAGGTGGAAAAGCCTGGGTTTGGTGTATGGCTTTTGAAATATTAATGCCCAGACAAAAAGCTCATAGCAGTCACTCGATGATAATAAAGTATTCACGTTCTAGTTTTTTTTTTTTTTTCAATTTTAAACTGTCTTGTTTTTACAAAGAGGGACACTCAGGGGTTCTGAGTGGCTTCTGACCCATCAGGCACTCTGAAACGACTTCAGAATTTACTGGATTAAAAGTAGAGGGAATAAATTGAAAAGGGAGGAAGGATAATACTCTTAAGTGAACCAGAGAAGGGTCTGTTCCTTCCTGCCCTTGGCTGTGGTAGATCCCCTGGATAGGGACCCAGGCAGGGAAAGACAGTATAGTGCTGGCTACCCTGTGTGACGGAGGGGGCTCCTGCCTTGGCCTGAAGGAACTCTGAGTCCGATGGGGGAGGCTCAGGTCCGTGCCTCCCATCTCAGAGCTGGGCAGGAACCAGAAGACACTATTTTTCACCACTCTGGGGAAATAGCCAGAGGAAATAAGACCAAGACACATTTACCACCTTGTATAACCGCTTTGGAACCCCATGGCAAGGCTCCTCTTGGGGTCTCACAGGCTATCCTATCACCACCACCACCACCACCACCACAGATGAGCTCAGAATCTGTCCATCCCCAGCTCAGCTGTGTTAATGATTTATGTGGTGGATGGTGTGTTTCATTCAACTTCATAGAAGGGGAATATTGAGGTTCTGGTAGGATGAGTGACTAGCTTATGAGTCAAATGAAGCCTGCAATTTCCATCTAATTGTAGGACCCGAGCCATCTCATTATATCAGTATTTTTTTCTCCAGAACATTCTTTTTTCTTTTTTGGATACCAGAGATTGAACCCTGGGGGTACTTAACCACTGAGCCACGTCCCCAGCCCATTTTTTATTTTTTTCCTTTGAGACAGAGTCTCAACTGAGCTGTTTAGAACCTCACTAAATTGCTGAAGCTAGTTTTGAACTTGTCATCCTCCTGCCTCAGTTTCCCAAACCCCTGGGATTGCAGGCATGAGCCACCAGGCCCAGCTCCAGAATACCCTTAAAAGAAGGCCTTGCTGGCCAAATAGCTACAGGAAACATTCCATTGTATGCCTTCTTTCTTGAAGGTTTATATTAACGTGAAGTGCTCTGAGAAGTCCTGTGTATTATCTCTTTGCTATATAATAAATCATCCCCCAATTCAGTAGATTAACACAACTAACATTAACTCCCACAGTTTCTGCAGGTCAGGAATTAGGAGCAGTTTAGCCAAGTGGTCCTGGCTCAGTGAGCTTGCGGTCATGCCAGGAATGTGGATATCTAAGATTTGACTGGGTCTGGGGTCCTATTCCAAGCCCAGTCACGTGGCAGTTGGCAAGGGGTCTCAGGTCCTCTCCATGCTGGCCTCTCTGTCAAACCTCCCATGATAAAGCTTCACCAGAGCAAGTGATCAAAGGAGACACCAAGAGTGGAGCCTCTGTCTTCTATATTCGCATTTCAGAGGAGCACACCAAAGCTTCTGCTGTAGTCACTATCACACAAACCATCCCCATTTCAACACAGGGAAGCCTCCTACACAGGCTGTGGGTGGCACGAGGCAGGGATTGGGTCACCACATCCTCCCATAAAGACATCATTTAACTTTGCTTCCCAAAGTTATTGCCAATAGACTATCCCTGCCTTTATGCATCCTGTCCCTGCCTTTATGAATCCTGTCCCCATGCCTCTAAACTGACCACAGGTGGTTACTCCAGGGTACCCCCCACTAAGGCCCTGTCCTAGAGATGCCTGTCTCATTGGCATCTTTTAGAGGCTCCATTCCTGGTGTAGGGTCAAGATGGGAGGCTCCTAAACTCAGTCAGGGGTGTCAGAGACCAGGAAGCAGAAGAGGAGTTTTCAGACACTCTGGAGAGAGGGTACGTGAATTCAGATCCTACCCCTGCCACTTAGAGTCAGTGACTTCTGAACTTCTCAGTGTTCTTCCATGCCATCATCTGTAAGATGGGAAAAAAATTGTTCCCACCTTGGCGCAGATTGGGAGAATTAGGCACCCTGTGCAGCACCTTGCTCAGCAGTAGCTGTCACACTGCAAGGGCTGGGGAGGGAGGCTGGGAACCCTCACACAACACCATGAGGAACTGGGCTGATATCGAGGAGGCTGTGGGGAAAATGGGCTGGTTTCTAAATGGACCAAAGAAGTGATCAGAGCTGGACTTTCTTAAAGATCCTTTTCAAACTGGGCATGGTGGCACACACCTGTGATCCCAGCGGCTCAGAAGGCTAAGGCAGGAGGATCGAGAGTTCAAAGCCAGCCTCAGCAATTTAGCAAGGCCTTAAGCAACTGGGTGAGAACTTGTCTCAAAATAAAATATAAAAAGGGCTGGGGATGTGGCTCAGTGGTAAACACCCCTGGGTTCAATCCCCAGTACCAAAAAAAAAAAAAAAAAAAAAAAGGTCATTTTCAAGGGACTTAAAAGCAGACTTGCAGGTAGGAACAGGTTCTAGCCCTGAACCCATCCTGGCTCCCAGGGCATGTCACCCGCCAGTGGCAGGCTCCTTGCCCATAGAGGCTGCAGCCAGCCACCCCATAATGCCTGAGAATGGAAGCAATGATCACAATCCTTCATCATCGGGGAGCAAGAGGCACAGGGAGTGACATCCCCATTTGGTAGACAGGGAAAGTGAGACCAAGGACTTCCCTGAAGTCCCTGACTGGCCTCCGGGTGGCTGCCTTTCTTCCTGGGGCTCTGAGAGTTCAGTTTCAACCAGATGGGGATGCTGAGTCCCAGGAGCTGGCTGTGGCTGAGTTCTAGGCAGTGACAGGAGCTGCTGCCTTCCCCCCCATCCCCCAGCAGGGTGCTGGGCAGTGACTGTGGTTTCCCCAGACCACCCAGGGATCTGGTGACTCAGGCTCCAATGGAGACACTTTCTAAATAAGGTCCCAGGTCCCTGGAGAGTGTGGTGGGAGCTGGGTTCCTGCAGGCTCTAGGAAGCAAAGTAGGTGGGACTTATGTCCCCAAATCCAAGCTCAGGCTGGGTGGTACCCCAGGGGGATTCCAGCAGCTGACTAGGTTATTGAAGAAGGGTTAACCCGTCCCTTGTCCTCTTTGTTGCCAATCCATGCCCCACCCCCATCTCCAGCCTCTCCCCTGCCTTAGTCTCTGGGTGTATCTGTGCTGGGAGGGGTGGGTTGGTTGATCTAGAAATGAGAGGCCAATGGGAAAGAGAGGGGCTCCTGGTGATTTTATGCTCATATGTCAGGTGAACATAGGCCCAGAAAGGGAGTAAGAGTGGCTGGAGGTCACACAGCATTCTGGGGACTTTTTTTTTTTTTAATATGTTTTAGTTGTAGAGCTGGGGAAATAGCTCAGTAGAGTGCTCGCCTCACAAGCACAAGGCTCCATCCCTAGCACCACAAAAACAAACCAAAAAATTTAGTTGTAGATGGACACAATGCCTTTATTTATTTATTTATTTATTCATTCATTCCTTCCTTCATTCATTCATTCATATGTGGTGCCCAGGATCAAACCCTGCTCCTCTGACACACTAGGCAAGCGCTCTACCACTGAGCCACAGCCCCAGCTCTTGTTCTGGGGACTTCCTGGTGTTTCACACACCATCCCCCTCCCTACTGCGATCCCACACCTGGCAAGGGGCTTTAAAACTGCAGCTGTCCCCAGCCTCTGTTGCCTAGTTCTAATCCAGCCCCTGCCACTTACCCGCTGTGTGGCCTTGGGCAAGTTACTCTAGGGTGTCTCATCTCCTTACCTGTCAAAGTGAATACTGACAGCAAGATCCCCTGCAGGCTGGTGGGCTAGGAGGGTTCTGGGAATTCAGGCCCCCACCTGCTCAGAACTGGCTGGCACGAAGCACTAAGCCAGTGTGTACTACTATTATTTGGGGGCCTGAATCAGGTGAGAAGAGCTTTGGTTTGGGGGCCTAGCAAGTGTGAGGACTCAGATCCAGACCCCTTACCTTGATAATGACTTGGGCCCTTCCCTGGCCTGTGGGGACCCATTTCCTCAGCAGGAAAGTAGACCCAGGGCACTCACCAGGGCCCCTCCCTGGCAGCTCCTGCCTCCCTGGGATCCATTCTCCGCCCAGAGTGACAGTCTCGCCTGAAGCTGGCAATGCCCCTCTCCACCCAGCTGGGGTGACTCCATGTTCCTGAGGGTGTACTACTAGCTCTTAGGTAGCCCTGGGGAAATCTGGCGCTGCACCATTTCTACCTGGGGCCCCTTCAAACTCCACACTCCAGCTCCCTCCCTCTCTCCCAGGCCTCAGCTCCTCTCCTCTCAGTCCCTCATCCTACCCTATCTAGGCTCATCCAGTGACCCCTCATGTCCCAATGCCGGACACAGAGGAGGGCCTCTCTGGATGTTTGTGGAACGAAGGGGTCACCGAGGTAATGGCAGTGGGAGTGTATTATAAACTCTGAAGGACCAAACAGGCGCTCAGAGGGGGTGTGTTTATTAGTATCACGTGTCTCCATGACAACCCCCAGCTGGTTTCTCCCTACAGGCCCCTAAGAATGCTTACCCCTACACCAGGTTCTGGGGGCTCCAAACCTGCAGCCTTATTCAGAATTCCTGGGGTGTGGGGAGGTCCATTGGATGACTTAGAACACAGACTCAGGGAACATCAGAGCTGGGAGAACCCTCAAAATACATCTAGTTCTACCAAGTATCACAGAATTGAGGCCCGGAGAGGGCAGGACACTCACCAGGGTCACAGAGCAAGGTAGCAAGGCCGTGGCAGAGAGAAGCCAAGCCTTCCAGAGCCAGCCTCTTAGTGCTGCTGCAGAGGCTTCAGTGAAGACCACATAGCCTGGAGAGAGAGGGTGAAAGGTAAGACGGGCAGGAGGGCAGCTTAGGAATTTTGGTTTAATTGTGGTAAAATATATGTAATATAAAATTTGCCATTGGAACCACTTTTAAGGGAAGAATTCAGTGGTATGGAGTACATTTGCATCATTGTGCAAGCATCACAACACCCATCTCCAGAATGTTTTTCATCTTTCCTATGCTTTTAAAATATTATTATAAAAAATGCCTAACATAAAAGTTGCCATTTTAGCCATGTTGAAGTGCACAGTTCTGGGGCTTGAAGCTCATGCTCATTTTTGGATTCAACTGCTTTTAAATGAAAGGCAAATGAAGACGAAGTGAGTACATCACCCCAGGATTCTGAGCCTGTGTGGTCTCCCTGCAGCCCTGAGAACCCGGAGGAGGCTGTGTGCCAGCTTGACCCAGCTGGAGGTAGGGGAGGCTGTTGGAGAGGCTAGGAGGACATTGGGGAAGAAGTGTCCAGTCTATACTGACTGGTACTAGGGACATAGTGGGAAACAACCTGGCAGCCTCTGACCGTTGGTTGTTGTTTATTTGTTTGTTAGTACTGGGATCTGAACCCAGGGGCACTCAACCACCGAGGCACGTCTGCAGCCATTTTTAATTTTTATTTTGAGACAGGGTCTTTCTAAGTTGCTGAGGCTGGCCTCGAACTGTCGATCCTCCTGCCTCAGCCTCTTGAGCTGCTGGGATCACAGGTGTGTGCCTCCACACCTGGATCTCCAACCATTTTCTTTTTTTTTTTTTTTTTTAGTTGTAGTTGGACACAATATCTTTATTTATTTTTATGTGGTGCTGAGGATCAAACCCAGTGCCTCACACGTGCACGGTGGGCGTTCTACCACTGAGCTACAGCCCCAGCCCTCCAGCCATTTTCAAAACAGTTTTGTAAAAGTGAGGCTGGTGGAGTGCAGATAAAGTTGCCGGAATTTCTGAGCCTGAAACCAGGGGCTCATGAGCTGAGCCGAGGAGAGAGATGGTTTTCAATTTGACCTCCTCAGACTCCACTGGAAGTACCACTGGAGACCCAACTGAGGGAGGCTGGGAAAGCCCTGTCTGTCTCTGGGCCACAGTTTCCCCTTAAAAGGAAAGGGCTAAGCCAGATGGTTTAATGGTGCCCTCTGGGGAAATCTAGGCAGGGACTCTAGAAAACCTCTCTCCTCACCCCCAAGATCCTGGGCTTCAAGAGAGGCAGGGAGAGTGGACCCTCTAAACCTGCTGAGAGGAGCTGGACAATTGCTGGAACAGAATTCTGGCTTTGTTTAGTAATGCTAACAGCAGTTCATTCCTGAGGGACTTGTTACACACTAGGCACGTTGTATTATCTCATTTAATCCTTATGTGTGTTTTATAGAGGAGTCTCAGAGAAGTTCTACAAGGTGCTCAAGGGCTCACAGCTAGTATCAGGGCTAGGATTCCCAGCCAGGTGTCTCAGGTCCCAGAGCTGGTGTTCCTCCCCCACACCTCGGCTGTTGACGGCACCTGGCTGTCAAACACACGGGCCTGGAAGCCAGCTCCTGGACTCCAGGTCCTGCTCTGCCTGTAGCAAAGTGAATTTAGGCCACTTACTTGAGGTCTCTAAGCCTTAGTTTTCTCATCTGTTAAAATGGGCGTGAGAGTAGCACCTAGTTCATAAGGTGGTTAGGAAAATTCCACTAAATGAGCTAATATCTGTGAAGCAGTTGGTACGGGGCCTGACCCACAGTGACTGACAGTATGTTCAATTTTTAAAATATGTCTGTTGTCGATTTGTTTTGTTGTGTTGTTGTCAGTTCTGTTTGAAATAGCAAATTCATTGTAAATGTTTATTTTTAATAGTTTTGCTTTCTGTTTCTCATCAGTGAGCAACGAACAAAATGGAGCTTTTGGAATGCCTTGGAAACACACACAAACACCGCCGTGCACATGCGTGCAGCCCAGGATGCGCTTTCATTGACATTTTAACAGAAACACATTTATTCATGAGTTTTTGTAGAGGAGAGAGAAAAAAAAAGTCTTCCAAACTAGAGCATTCAATGTTGGCCAAATTCCTTAAGTTGCCTCAAATGAGCAGCATTGTGATGTTTTTTTAGGTATTAGAAGGAGACCCTCTAATGCCACCCCCGGCCCCAACCCCTCTTCTTTCCACTCCTCCTTTAAGGAGAGAGAGCCATTCTTGGCCACGATGACAACTATTTTGACTCCTTATGAATCCCCTGCTTTGTGTTGCCCCAAATATAATGCCAATGAGTGTCAAAACCCACATCAGACCCGCAGAAAACTGGGTGGCACTGAGTCTGCTGTGGTGGCTCTGGGGCTCTCTTTATTCTGGGCTCAGGGGTCTGAAGTCTGACCTCTGGGGCTTTTGGCCCCATCTGGGCCCACAGCCAGGATCTTGGCTATATCCATGATGAGGGTGTCCCTGTTGTGGCCTGCAGAAAAGAATGAGCTCTGGGCCACACAGAATTTAAAATTGAGGAACTGTCAGTCCTATGTTTGGTTTGTCTCATTCTGAGTCTGAGGCTGTGTGTTCCACTCGAGGGAGGGCTCTGGCTGGCCTGGCCCTAGCCCAAGCAGGAGATGTCATTAGAAGTCTTTGGTGACAGTTTCTAGGCCTTGGGTGTGGGACCAAGGGACTGAGAGAAACCAAAGGCCTTTGAGGTGAGTTTGTTCTTAAATTTTCCATGGTTGGGGAGAAAGGAGACACAGAGGAACCGAAGTCCACGTGGAGGTGACGAAAACCATCCTTAAGCTGAGAAATTTCCCCACCTTCTCCATTAAACCTTATGTTTGAGCTGCTGCTGCTAGACCAGCTTTGGATAGAATTGAAAGCCTGTGGACATAGGTTTGAATCCTGGCTCCATTTTCCAGTCTGTGTGAATGTGGGCATTTCATATTTCTTTTGGGCCTTGGTCTTCTCATATGTAAAATGGGTATGAGGCTCTCCACTGTGAGGAATCCAGTTAGTGCTGGCAGATAGTTCTCTATGGGTCTCTGCAAATGTGACCCGCAAAGACACAGGCTGCCTTTCTCATCTTGGATGTTTGATGATAGCCAAGAGCCTCAGAAGACAAAGATATAACATCTCCCTTACGGAAAGGGCAGGCATGTTTATTGCCTGTTCTAAAAGATTCGGATTCCCTAAGCTTGGCGTCCTCACTGTAGAGCACTCTGCTCAGGGGGCAGATATTTTCTTCTGTCTTTGTATCACAAAGAAACCAACGTGAACATGATGTTTCTGCCATGAGGAATTGGAGTCCTTTATCTCGGACCCAGGAATCTTGTGTCTTTCACACTAACATCCATGAATCAGTGACGAGCAAACTTCTGATTTCGTAAATAAGGTGAAATCCCGGATTCTTCACTATCCTTGACAGTTTTGGTGACAAGGATGGGATGCTAGCAGAGATATGGCTTTCTGGAAGAGGACAGATGAGGGACTCATAAGCCAACTAGTGCAATGTGATGAAAGGTCATGGAAATCAGTTATCAAACATGTGGACCGAATTTTAGGGTAAGTGAACAAGAGATGGTCCTTTACTTCTCTGTCTGTTGAGAAGGAATCGAGTGGGGATGGTTGCAGGCTGAGGACCAGGAAGTAAGTGCAAAGACAGCTGCTAAAATGATGCTCTGATTGTTATTGACTTTTTTTGAGTCAGTGAACTTCTCCACTGAGGTCCTGGCCAGCCACTGTCCCTCCCCATGAAACACAATAACTTGAAGATTTGTCATGGGTGGGTAGAAGGAACACCTGCCTTGCAGAGAGCTGTTGCAGAGGCAGCCACTTGCCTGAGTGCTGCTGTGGACAGAAGCCAGTAGGGTGCTAGCATCCTGGGGGAGGGGAGGGCATGATGCTTTTGAGCAAGAATAACAACACTCAGCCTTCCTAAAGTGTCCCATGCTACCTTCAGATCCATTTGGAGGTGACATTAATAGGTTTTGGGTTTTGGGGGGCTTTTGTTTTTTTAAAAAATAATTTTTTTTAGTTATAGATGGATGCAATACCTTTATTTATTTATTTGTTTGTTTGCTTGTTTATTTATTTATATGTGGTGCTGAGGATCAAACCCAGTGCCTCATGCATGCTAGGCAAGCACCCTACCACTGAGCCCCAGCCCCAGCCCCTGCTTGTTTGTTTTGACAAGGGGTCCTGGATACTATAAGAGAATATAAAGGAATTTTGGTCTGCTTAGAGAAATTTTCCTGAGATGGACAAATTTCCAGAGGAAACCACAGATGAAGAATTGGCTCATATCAGGCCCTTAACTGCTTCTGGTTGAGTTTAGCATCCAATGGTGACCCTTTGAAGAATGAGAAATGAACCCAAGGGGCTGGAGATGTGGCTCAAGCGGTAGCGTGCTCGCCTGGCATGCGTGCGGCCCGGGTTCGATCCTCAGCACCACATACCAACAAAGATGTTGTGTCTGCCAAAAACTAAAAAATAAATATTAAAAAATTAAAAAAAAAAAAAAAAGAAATGAACCCAAGGGATTCTAAATAGACTCCTACCATCAACCCGATCACCCTGGAAAACCCCTAATCCTTCTGTTAAAAGATTTGATATTGGTATCGGAGCAGCAGGTGCCCTCAATTAACGTGATCTTCCTTAGATGCTTCTGCTCTGTCCCTGACGCAGTCCCAGCTTACCCTATGGGTATCAGTCCTGTGGCCCCAGACAGAAAGCAATGTAGTTTGGGCTACTGAGTCAAGGTGTCCTAAAACGGAAAGAGCTGGTATCATCAGTGACGACTTTGCTTCCTGGTACAGGGCTTCAGGTGGGCCAGTTGGTGGAGCCATAAGCAGCCGCCATGGTGGTGGCTTACTGGCACAGAAGCAATCCCCTCCCCTCTCCCCTCCAGCCTCAGCTGCTTTAAGGAGAAAGATGATTGGGGCGAGGCTGAAGTCTCCCTGTCTCCAAAGAGGCTGAAGTCCATTTGCTCTCACCCAAGTGCACTAAGGAACTTTGGGAGGGAGGGATTCAGACTTTTCTTAGTCTGCTGGAGCCAGGCAGCCCAGTCCCCACCCTACCTGTGGCAGGAGGGGAGCCTGGATGCACCTGTGGAGTCTGAGGATGGTTCAAAGTGAAGAAGAGAAACTAGCATGATCCTTTGGGCCACGTCAAGGTACTGCTATTGTGGCTTCTACATCAAAATGACCGGTGGGAATCGGTGATTACATACAACCTGCATGTCCCCAACCCCTGGGAGATTCTGGTTGGGGAAAAGTCACACAGAGAGAAGTGCTAGTACTTTTGGGGCCCCACAGCCTAATGAACCCCTTTGAGCTATGATAGCTACAAACAAGTGGCTGGGGGTATGACTCAGTGATACAGCATGTGCCTAGCCTGCCTGAGGTCCTGGGTTCCATCCCCAGTGCTAAAAAACAAAAACAGACAAACAAACAAACAAACAAAAAGCTACAAGTGACAGATGCTCCTACTCCCTGCAGCCTCTGGCAAAAGGAGACAGCCTTCACATGGAGACGCTCCTGGGCTTTGGACTCATACCTTCCTGGACATGGCCACCAAGCACACCCTTCTGTTTTTCTTTTTGGAACCAGGGATTGAACCCAGTGCTTACCACTGAGCCACATCACCAGCCATTTTCTATATTTTATTTAGAGACAGGGTCTCACTGAGTTGCTGAGGCTGGCTTTGAATTCTTGATCCTCCTGCCTCAGCCTCCCGAGCTGCTGGGATTATAGGTAGGAGCCCTGCACCCAGCAAGCACACCCTTCTTTAAAACTTGTTACTGGGCTCCTGCTGAAATTGAATACTGACCCACAGAGGCCATGTAACTGGCCTGATATTTCCACCTGAAATGGGTCAACTCAGAACCAAGGGCCCCACTCGGAACACAGCTGCCTGCAGCTCCTCAGCCTCAGCCCTACCCTTTGAGGGACGCGTTCTCCCACATGCCCCTCCCTGAAGCAAAGCTTCTGACTTGGATCCACAGAGGTTCCCCTGAATGCCTTGAACTGCTGTTCACAGAGGGTTCCACTGAGCACCCAATCCTGCCACTCAGCCTTGGTGTTAGCCCTGTAGAACCCAAAGTGGGCCTGTTCCCTTGGCCATGGGCAGCACTCTGTGCTGTCCTTCCAGCACTGGCCAATGCTCCCCTTGGTGAGGCTTGCTAGATTTTTACTGACTCTTGGGGGGTAGCCAATGGCTCTGCTCCTTCATCTACCTCTGGGAAAACTACAGACTGGCAGGTGGCGACACCCCTCTCTGGGGTCATAGAGGGGAAACAAGGTGAAGCTGCTGACTGAACGGCCTGGGTCACTTCTGCAGATGTTCATAGTAAGAGTCCATCCTCTGATGAGACCACTTGCCCACCTGCCTGCCACCTGCCAACTGGACCTGTCACCCTCCCAAACACAGGACACCCTACTCACACAGATACACAAAGTAAAGGTCTCTGTGCTTCTGCCTTTGCATGTCAGACTTGTGACTCCTGCTAAAGCTTCCCTGGATGTCTGAGAGCGGCCGTGACCTCTGCCTGGTTAGGACCGATGGACTGTCTCATGGCGTTGGTGGGGACCTCACCGCTCCTGACTCCTTTTCAGGTTATGATGTTGCTGTTTCAGTCGGATCAGCCGATTTCAGTCACATGTTGTGGCCCTTGAAACGAATTTGTGTCGTGGTTTAAACTAGCGGGACCGTGTGCAGTGTGACGATGCTGTGCCTTCAGTTGCAGAAGGCACTCAACAACGGGCTGGCCATCAGGGTGTTCCTGGCCTTCTGTGCTCCCCGCTGTCCACAGGCTCCTCACACTCAGTGTCCACTCCATCCCCCTCACCTTCCCCCCGTCCACACAGCTGAGGAAAGCAGCTTGGTCACTGATGGTGGCTGACCTCAGAAAGGGTCATGTACTCTCAGCCACTTCCAGGGTAATGACCAAGATGAAAGGGTCGAGGGCCCTGTAGACCTGCTTTGAAAACTGGAGATTCTGCCCCAATAATTCCTGGGCATGGCAACATCTTACTTTCTCTAACCTCCGGCCTAGTTGATCCAACCGAGGGTTGGTGGTCTGGATTGAATTCTAGTGAAATTTTATAACAATATCCTGTTGCTCTTGGATTGACCATTCTGGGAGGAAGGTCTGGGTACGAGTCAGGCATGATGGGAAAAGGTGAAGTTGCCTCTACTAGAATGGATCCCTCGGCTGTTGGGTCCACAGAGGAGAAGCAGCGCCCGGCTCTGAGAGGAGTCGCCTTAGACCTCAGCAGCTTTCCTCACCATGGTAACGGGACAGCTCTGCCACCTGGTTGTAAGAGCCTCAAACTTACCTGCCTGCTGGGTTAGCCACCCCCACCACATGGCTCTGACTGTGGTTTTTATTTATTTATGTTTTTGGAACCGAGCATTGAATCCCGGGACACTTTCCCACTGAGCTACACACCCAGTTCTTTTTATTTTTTGGTACCTGAGATTTAACCCAGGGGCCCTTTACCACCGAGCCACATCCTGAGCCCTTTTTATATTCTATTTTGAGACAGGGTCTTGCCAAATTGCTTAAAGCCTCGGTAAGTTGCTGAGTCTGGCTTTGAACCTACAGTCCTCCTGCTTCAGCTTCCCGAGTAGCTGGTATTCCCGGTGTGTGCCTCTGCACCTGGATTGTTTTTTATTTCTGAGACGCCTGGCTCTGGCTGATTTGATGACCCTTTCCCTTAACTTTACAGAAAAGCAGAGAAGTTACAGGAAATTGTGTGAGATAGCCCCAGAGCCTATGCAAAACACCTGCTGTCCTCTCTGGATGTCCACCCCTCCCTCCATTTCATCGGGCTGATGAAAGCTACCTGCCTGGTACTATAGATGCACAGGACAGGTTGGACTGACTGACCTTACGTAATTTCTCCAAATTTGTTACACAGAGGTGATTAACATACCATCCGTTCTCTCATTTCATGCTCACAAAGTGATTTTTTTTTCCTGTGGGATGATGTCTACTTTACAGAGAGACACCAATCTCCAAGAAGTTAAGTTGCTGAAGGTCTCACAGCCAAGTGGTGGCTCTGCGGTACGAGCAGTTCTGCCCAACTTGCTGCAGAGTTGAGTTCTGCCTCACCATTACTTCTCCAAGGGGCTGGATTCTTTCATGTGCTCCACAGACTCTGAACTCTAGCATTTCATGTCCCTCCACCTGTGCCTCAGGTCTGAACAAGGTGCTTGGGAATCTTGGAAGGCTGGGGGAGCACAGAGCAGCCAGTGGGTTTCCTACCACCCCCGCCCCATGTCGGGTCTTAGTTGCCTCATCTGGCAAATGGGTCTAGGGCCTGCTTCACAGAGCGGTTGTGGGGAACAAATGAGCTCAGGAGCAGTGGAGTCCTCTGGAAAACTGGAGGTTCTGATGAGAACACTGATGTGGTCTGAGCCATGGCCCAAGAGGCCCCGGATGGAGTGAGCAGCATGGAAAGGGCCTGGGCTGGTCCCCCAAGGGCTGCTTTCCTGGGCCCTAAGTCCCAGACGTTGCTGTGGGTTAAGCAGCCCCTTTCCCAGGATCTCCTTTTAAAACTCTCATCCCTCAGCTGGGCACAGTGCGCACACCTGCAATCCCAGCTACTCCAGAGTCTGAGGCAGGAGGATGGCAAATTCAAGACCAGCCTCGGAACTTAGCAAGACCCTGTCTCAAAATAAAAAATAAAAGGAGGGTTGGGGTGGTAAAGTACCCCTGGGTTCAATCCCCAGTAACACAAAAATAAATAAATAAGTAAATAAAAATAAATGAACACCCATCTTCTATAGAGCAATGGTGTTATGCTTTGCATGGAACGAGCTGGGTACTGTGCTGCACATATAATGTCACGGAGCCCCTGCGCCAGGCTCATGGTGTGAGCACTTGGACCCTCACACTAACCCTTGCCTGAGATCTCACTAGAGGAAAGGGACAGAGTCAGCGTTTGGGCCGAGACCTTTCTTGCTGCAGACACTGGCTGGTTTTAGGCCCTTCATTTTTCTGGACCTTTGGCTCTTGCCCCCAGAAAAACCAAGCACACTGAGGCTGGGCCTAGGCGGAGGGGACCCAGGCCCTGCCCTGTGGTTGGATCCCATAGGGACTGAAGGCCAGGGGCAGCTTCCAGGGCAGCAAGAGCTCCCATGGATACATTGCCATCTCCGGCGCGTCGCCGAAGCCATAAGTGTCTCCTGAGTCCCTCCTCCTGGCTCCAGTGGCGGCTTTTGTTCTCTCTCTTCTTGCAGCAGGTGGCACATCCTGAAGTGCAGCCCTGGCCCAGACACTCCCCTGTGCGAAGCCACCCCCTGACTGCCCATCAAGTCCAAGTTCATTGTGGGGGGTCCAAGGCTCTCATAGTCCACAGCCCCTCACTCTCCCTGGGCTGGACCAGTGGTGCTCCCTACACGGGCCTGGCTGGTTTGTGACTCCAAGCCTTTGCTTATGTTGTCTCTCTTCTAGAACGTCCTTCACCCACCCCATAGGTTAATTGCCGAACTCCTTCCTATTCATTTAAAATAAGTGGGGCTGGGGATGTGGTTCAAGCGGTAGCGCGCTCACCTGGCATGCGTGCGGCCTGGGTTCGATCCTCAGCACCACATACAAAGACGTTGTGTCCGCCGAAAACTGAAAAATAAATATTAAAAAAAAATTCTATCTTTAAAAAATAATAATTTTATGAATATTTAATGTTTTAGGAGGAGATACATGCACATGGATACAATTCATAAAGTGAAAAAAAAAAAATTCACTAAGTGAGAATTCCTTCCTCCCACCCAGGCCAGCCACCTGGTCCCCTGGGTTACCTGTTGGTTGTGTGCCTTTGTTTTTCTCAATATGTCGGTGTCCCAATGATTCTGTTCATCTGTCCCTTCCTCTGGGACCTGTGCCCTCATGCTCTCCCCTCCCCAGGCACAGGCAAGCCCTGCCTAACGGGTCCTCCCACACCCTCTCTGGCTCCGGCCTTCAGCATGTCGCCCGGTGATTATTTACAGGCCTGTTTTCTCCCTGGCCTGGGCGCTGCTTGGGGTTGGTAACTGCCCTGTGAGTGTCTGTGTTCCCAGTCAGAGGCTCAGGGCCCTGGCACAGGGTGAGTGCACAGTAAATCAAGGTTGAAAGGATTACTGGAGGATGGCCATGTCCTCAGACGGTGACAGCACAGTGCCTGGGGCTGTGGCACTTCTCAAAAACCTCCTGGAAAGGGAGATTTGCTTCATAAATGGTGCTGGGGAAACCTGGGAGGTGGGGGAAGGGGAATAGCTACTTCTTCAACTCACACTGGAGAGCAGAACTGGTTCCGGATGGATGAGACCGAAACACGTGAAAACAATGAAGCCGTAAAATCACTCACATAAAACACGCATGATTTCGATCTCTGAATGGGAAGGGCCTCTCTAAGCGTAGCAGTAATGGAAGAAATTATAAAGGAAAAGAATGTATATGTTTGTATACTGAAAATTGGAAATGTCTGTACATCCAAACACACCATAAATAGACATAAAATGAAAACAAATATGTAAAGAGCACCTGCAAATCAAAAAGAAAAAAATCCTGACAACTTTAGCAGGAGAACGTGGATGGTGGATATAAAAAGAAAATCAACAAGAGGGAAAATTTAAGTGACAAAACATATGGGAAAATGTTTCTTCTTGTTAGAAAACAAAAGATTCAATGAAAGTAGGGAGATGCTATTTTTTACTTATTACTTTGGCCAAACTATTAAGAAAGCAAAACAGTTGTGCTCAATAGAACTGAGCTAAAGTGAGATAAGCATGATGCATGTTTTCCTTGTATGTTGATGGGGCTCCCAAAGTGGGTAGCTTTCTGGAAGTCAGTTTCTCAGCATGGTTAAAAAGCCTTAAATACATTTTTACCCTTAGGAGGACCCCCAGAGCTTAGGAGTTAGGGTCCCACCTGAGCAACATAGTGAGATCTCATCTTAAAAAAAAAAAAGAAAAAGAAAAAGTGTATATGCTCTTTTTTTCTAGTAATTTGGCCTCTGGAGGCTGAAAAGCTATTCCTGAAAAATATTTTTTTTTTTTTGTGATACTGGGGATAAAAGCCAGAGGTGCTCTACTACTGAGCTATACCCCCAGCCCTTTTTATTTTTTCTTCTGAGACAGGGTCTCACTAAGTTGCTGAGGCAGGCCTTGAACTTGCCATCCTCCTGCCTCAGCCTCCTGAGTAGCTGGGATTACAGGCATGCATGGCCACACCTGACTATGTGACAAAATATTATGTAGATATTAAAAACCTTGTTTAATTATCAGTAGCAATTTTACCTGGGGGTGGAGGTAAGGCAAAACTTTTTTTTTTTTTCATTTCCACTTTCTATTTTTCTGGACGATTTACCTTACAATAAGCATGTGCTATTTTTTTTTAATATTTATTTATTTTTTTAGTTGTAGTTGAACACAATACCTTTATTTATTTATTTTTACGTGGTGCTGAGGATCGAACCCAGGGCCTGGCATGTGCTAGGCAAGTGCTCTACCCCTGAGCCACAACTCCAGTCCAGCATGTGCTATTTTTATAATAAAGAAAAATATCACATTTTAGAATGTTTTTAATTATACTGAAAAATCATCATATTATGGTGGATGCCCAAAAAGTAGATGATGATGTGTAAATATGTAATGTGCTGCTTCATTTGTACATTATGCACATAGATGATGCAGTAAGTACTGAGTTCAGTCCCTGGCACATACTAAGTGTGGAATATACACATACATATTGATATTATATTAATGCATGTATCCTAAGTGTAAATGTAACTTGAGAATTTATTTAGATATTGGAGTTAGGGATAATTTCTGCATCATTTTCTTTTGTACTTTCCCACATTTTCTACATAAATCATATACTATCTTTATTTCATTAAACTTCATTTTAAATTATAATTATAAAACCAAATTCTTGGATAAAGAAAATGTAGTATACACAATGGAATATTAGTCAGCCATAAAGAAAAATGAAATTACGGCATTTGCTGGTAAATGGATGAAACTGGAGACTCTCATGCTAAGTGAAATAAGCCAATCCCCCAAATCCAAAGGCCGAATGTTCTCTCTGATATGCAGATGCTGACTCACAATAAGGGGTGGAATGTGAAATATTCGAATTTCCATCCCTTTCATTTTAGGTATGTCTTACAGCTATTTCTGTGCAGTTTCCCTGAGCATTCCCTTTAACAAGACCCAGAGAAACAACTCTGGTGTGAACCTATAGCAGCATAGCTTCAGTACCAGAAAACGCTGTTCTTGTACATCTCTAGCCATCCCCTCAGTTACTGGTGTCCAATGTAACGTGTGTACATCATGAATAGGACTATGTGGAGAAATAACGATGAAACTTTAAGCCTCCTTCTGGTCCCTGCAGGCGTTAACACTGTGCTTTACGGTGTCTTAGGGAACACAGCATTTTGTTGCAGTTTCACCATGTGAGTGAGGCGCTACCATCCTTTTGACACCAGTCATTCCAAGTCAGAAGAAAAAGGAATTGAATCCCTTGAGTGTTGATCATGTTGTGGTCTTTCAAAGCAAAACATTATTACAGATTTTGAGGCTGAAAATGAAAAGTACATGAAGTTCCATACAAATATTAATTCCTAAACAAGTAAATATCAGTCTCCATAACCCACTAAAGTTAAAAAAAAAAAAAAAAGTATGGAGTCCTTATCTGCAAATGGAAGAGGCCCAAAAGGGAGATGACCCCTGGGAGTTATAGCCATGCATGACTGGGCGATGACTTGCTATGAAGTCACAAGGAGCCATTGGGAGTAAGTTTCAAAGTGCAGGGATATAAGAGAGTGGCCACGCGTGTTTTTTTTTTTTTTTTTAACAGAGAGAGAGAGAGAGAGAGAGAGAATTTTTTAATATTTATTTTTTAGTTTTCGGTGGACACAACATCTTTATTTTTTTATTTGTATGTGGTGCTGAGGATCAAACCCAGCGCCCTGCGCATGCCAGGCGAGCACGCTAATGCTTGAGCCACATCCCCAGCCCAACGTGGGTTTTTGTCCATAAGTACAGAAAGCTCTTGGTGGTGACCTGTTGGACATCCAGATAGTTAGCGCGTTTGGTGGTTGGCGGTTGTTGTTGATGGTCTTTGGGTATTGGTTCTTTGATTTGATTTGTTGTTTTTTTGTGTGTGTGTTTTTGACTTGGGGTTGTTGTGGTGGTCTGTTATGTTTTTCCTAGCTAGCATCCTAGGCGGTGTTCCTGTGAGGACGTACAGCCAGAGTAGTGAGACTAGTGTAGGGTGGCAGGGGCCCAGCTCCTGCAAGAAGGCAGTCTTGAGGAACCAGTAGGAGGTTCTGAGGAACACTGGGCATGGCGGGTTTGGCCAGATAAAACCAGCCCGCCATCACCCCATGGGTAGAGGCGGCAGTGAAAGTCCTGCTGAAGACAGTGCAGAACCTCCTTGTCCTCTCCAAACCGGATCTGACGAGGAACCTGGAGCATTCCAATGTAATTCAGTTATTTCAGGTTTTTGAGACCCACAGAAATATCTACATGGTGATGGAGCGTGCAGGTGGGGGCCAGCTATTGGGCCACGTCCCGCAGGGTGGCATGCAGGAGGAAGAGGCCCTCAGACTGGTCCAGCAGATAGCATGTGCTGCAGGCTACAGCCGTGACGAGGGCATTATGCACCAAGACCTGAAGCCAGAGAACATCATGCTGGATGACAGAGGCCACATCAAACTTAACGACTTTGGCTTCAGCACCACAGTCATGCCTGGGCAGAAACTGCATGAGTTCTGGGCACTTTCTCCCATTTTGTCTCCCAAATTATCCTGAGGCAGCATATGAGGGGTCCCCAGTGGACAACTGGAGCCTGGATGTCATTCTGTATTCATGTTGACAGGGAGACGCCCAGTTATGGGACCCACGGCTAAGGAGATGCTGAAGCAGACAGTGCTCAGAACCTACCGCGTCCCTCCCCGTGTTTCTGTGGCAGCACAAACACTCACCCACCAAATACTGACCCTGGACCCCAGGAAGCAGCCCACAGCCAAGCAGATCTTTCAGCACCCATGGCTGATGCAGGGTGAGCAGTATTTACTCCATAGTTACAGTGAGGCCCTCCCAAACACCCAGACCCCAAAATACTGACAGTAATATTCCACATGGGTTATGATCTACTCAAGATCTGGGTGTCTCTGGCCAAGAGGAAGTTCAGTGCGGCCATGGCTCCCTACCTTACACTGGAGCACCAGGAAAGTCAGGGGGCAGCTGCACGTTCCAGGGGAAGCCTGTGCCTCCCAGAGTTAAGCCTCGCCCACGCCCGTTGGGTCTTTCCAATTCCCCTGTCCTCCCAAAGAGGAGCCCCAGTGAGCCTGCCCTTCACCCCCTCCCCTTGCCCTGTGAGCCTCCACTGCCTGAGAAAGCCCAACAGTCAGGGCAGAAGTGCATCAGAAGGGCCAGCCAGCCTGCCATCCATTTCCACTACCTGCCTGCAAGGCTCCCCACACCTGATTTAGCCACCAGACTGACTCTGGGCAACCCCATGCCAATGGAAACTTCTGGAAGTGGGTGACTGGGAGGATCGCTACCTGTGTCCTACAACTGTGCTATTGCGCGCCACGAGTCAGCGGTAAGGTGGCTCCAATGTAAGAGGGCAGAATCCTGCCAGATCCATAGAGTGTGGCTCCAATGAAGGGGAGAGGTGACCAGACTAAACCAGTGCACAGGCAGAGGACCTGTGCTCTGTGGATCCTGACACCTTGTGTGGGCATCGTCAAGTGGACCCTGAACAGTTGCAGGAGCAACATGGGCCAACGACCTCAGGTCCTTCTGCCCGGGGTTTGAGCTGAGAGCAGTTCTGCGTCTACCTGGACATCAGCAGTCACCTCTACCCCCTTCTGCAGAAGACATCGGAGGCTGATCTCCCTGGGACACTCCCCCTGCCCTGCTCCTCCATCCTTTCTCCCACTCTCCTGAGATATTTCTTAATAAATTTGTTTCAGACAAAAACAAACAAAAGACCAATAAGGGGTGGGAGGGAAGAACAGAAGTTCCTTGAATTAGACAAAGGGGAATGGAGGGAAGGGCGCGGATGGGAATAGGAAAGACAGTAAAGTGAATCGGACATAACTTTCCTATGCTCACATATGAATGAATACACGACTAGTGAAACTCCTCATCAACAGACTCTACTGTCATGTGTGACTAAAAAGAACAAATTATTTAAAAAAACAGATTTTTTTCACAATAAATACAACAAAAAGGCTACAGTGTTAAAACTCGATTAAACATTTCTTTCTCTCATTGATTTATTATTTTTTTGTACTAGGGATTGAACCCAGGGGCACTTTACTACTGAGCAAAATCCGAGCCCCTTTTTATTTATTTACTTACTTTATTTACAGACAGGACCTTGTTAAATTGCTGAGGCTGGCTTTGAACTCGTGATCCTTCTGTCTCAGCCTCCCCAGATGCGGGATTATAGGCGTGCACCCTGCACCCAGCTATAGCACGGCTTTCTACTGTGCTAAATCCCCAGAAGGGGTTTAAGAGGGTAGAAAGGCACAAGAAGGACAACCTATTGCTAGACCTTGCAAGGTGATGGGGTGCTGGACCCCCTCCTGATTATGAGGCTCCTGCCCTTCTTGGTGTCCCACAACCCCGCCCTTCTCAGCCCAACAGTGGGTTTGGCAATGAGGTGGCATTTCCTTGGAAGAACAAATGAGAAGACCATGTACTGAGAACACTGCTGGGGTAACTGCTTTCTGTTCTTTCAGCATTGGATTCATATGTGGTTTGTTTCTGAGGCAATCAGGATACACAGGGTTTTCTGAACCTCAATGCAGAAACCCCAGTGCACAAATAAAGAACTCCTTGGCAGAGAGGGGACAGCAGGAGCAAGGGCCTGAGAGGAGCCTCATGCTGGGTTTACTGGCATACAGAGTGAATGCTAGGCTACGGAAGGGAGCTTAAAGATGATAATCATAATGAAATAACTACTGTTTATTGAGCACCTGCTGTGTTCCTTCTAATATCTCATTTAATTTTCCCATACCTGAGATAGGTAGCAGTATGCACATCAGTTTTACAGATGAGGAAACTGAGACTCATAAAGGTAAGACAGGTACTTGTCCAGCTACTTGGTAAGTGGCAGACGTAAAATTCAGATCCAGGTTGTTCTGCCTCCCAAAGTAATGTCCAGAACTTACCTTATCTCTGGTTGTTTTTAAAAGGTGAGTTTAATGAGTATTTACTGAATTCTAAGCCCTGGTTTATGTGGGTGTTTTTTGTTTTGGTGGTACTGAGTATTGAACCAGGGGTGCTCTACTCATAGAACTACATTCCCAACAATTGTGTTTTACTTTTGAGACAAGGTCTGGCTAACTTGTCCAGAGTGACCTTGAACTTGCCCTCCTCCTGCCTTAGCTTTCTGAGTTGCTGGGATTACAGGCATGCACCACAGCGCCTAGTTGGTTTGTGTGATTTTTTCCATAGTATCTCATTTAGTCTTCAGGGTAGCCTTTGTGGGGTATGTGGAATTATCACCATTTTACAAATGAGAAAACAGGCCCAGAGGCCTGTCCACCACCACAGCAGACTAAACAAAGGCCCTCTAAAGGAAAGCACCTAATGAGAGGAATGAACCAGGGGCAATCCAGATGCCGGGATCAGAGCCCCAGAACCAGAAAGGACTGGGGAAATGGGGTGGGGCTGCCAGGCGGATTCTGTCTCTGCTCATGCGGGCAGCAGAGGTCAGTGGGTGACTGTGATTCTGGATAAGGCATTGCCCCAACCTCAATTTCCTCATCTGAAAATGGGCTCGCTGGTACCTCCCATATGGGGCTGTGGCGAGGATTAAGAGGAAACACACAGAGGGTGCCTAGAGTGATATCGGCTTTCCTTTCCCCATGGTCTCTGGCAGTGGTCAACACTCCTGAGGGGGCCTGTAAGTGCAGCCTGGACCACCCCTGCCCCAGCACCAGTGTGTGGTGACAGTATATGGAATGCGTGCCAGCTGAGCTGCTCCCTGCCTATTTGAACTCATGTATTCATCCTCTAGGGGCCTTCATCTAGATGGCCAGGGCAGCCTAGGGCAGGGGGATGCTGGCCTGGAACATCTCCAGGCCTCGACTCCCGCCCTCCCTGGCCTGCGCAGCCTTCACTGGAGCTGGGCACACACTACTTGCAAAGGCTCTGGGGCCAAGGAAGTGCCTGATGCCCCAGGGACCATCCCAGAGGTCCTCACAGGGACGCCCCTCAGCATGCTCTGGGTGACAGACCCAGCCTTTTTTCTCCCACAGCCCCTGGCAAAGGCCCTCCCACCCCAGCAGCAGACAGGAAAGTGACTCAGCCCCCACGGCCCCCTCCTCAGACTCACACACCACAGTCTTGCTTTGGAAAAAGGGTGGTTTTCATTTCTTTCCTCTTTTTTTCCCTTCGAGCTTGTTCTGTCCCTGGGCTGTTTCTCCCACAGGCCTCCGTGGTCTGGCCCAGAGGTCTTTAGCCAGCTCTTTTCCATCGTGTCCTGGTGGAGGGTCCAGCCATCAGGGTGGGCTGTGTGGCCCTACTGTGTGTGGGGAAAGAATCGGGCCCCTGGAGGCCCCTGCTGGCCCCCTATTATATTGGCTTCTATTAAATTGAAACACATAGCACATCTATTACACAATAAACCACAGCTATTTCATGGATCAAATTAAGTTTTATTTGGGCAAATTACAACCTTTCCTACAGCCGAGCCTTTGTGAGGCCATTCCTTTTTAATAAAAGCAAGCATTTCTGGGCCTGGCTCTCCTGCACCAAGCTCCGTGGAGGGTTGGGGGCTCCGGCCGGGGCTGGCATCAGCATGAAACTGTGTGTTCGTGAGTGTGGATGGGAATCCTTGCGGCCCCTCCTGGGAGTGGATTTGGCCTCCGCCTCCCCCTGCCTCCATGGCCTGAAGTTGCCACGGCAGTCTGCAGAGGACTTCTTACTAAACAAGAAGAAAGCAGTGGCAGCAGGAAAGCATTTCCCGGACTCTAGGAGGAAGCATGAGTCACTGGCCTGCTAATTGAGCCCTGCGTGGCCACCTTGGCCTAGCCCAGGAGGCCTGCAGCACAGGGCCAGCCATGAGGGCTGCGCCAGGCTGGCCCGCGTAGACAAGCCTGCTGTCCAGGCTGACGCAGGCTCCAGGAATGCAAACAAAGCTGGGTGGAGGGGCCTTCCGAGGGCCAGGGCACCAGGCCAGCAAAGGAGGCAGCAGGCCTGAAGGAGAGGCCTGCAGAGGGGTCTTGCGCTGGAACAAGGTCCTCCGGTGTCCTTGGAGCCCAGGCTGCTGATAAGTCTCCTAATTCCTGGCATGACCTGGCCTAATACTGCCAGCTCTGGTCTTCAGGTTCCTAATGAGTTGGTCCCTGTACCATCACCAGGAGCAGCACCTGGGAACTTATCAGAAGTGCAGATTCTCCTTTTCCCACTCCAGACCTACTAAACGGGCCCTGTGGTAGGGCCTAACAGTTTGTGTTTTAACAAGCCCTATGGGCGATTCATCAACACTCAAGTTTGAGGATCATTGCATTTAATGATCTCTAAGTCAACTTCAAACCCACATTTGCTAGTTATGAATTCAACAAAATAAGATGGAAACTTAACTCATGTTTATACTGTGTTAGGTACTCAGCTGCCTACTTTACGTGCATGAACTTGGTCCTCAATCAGTTCTGCTAGTTCAGGTTCTGTGATCATTTCTCCTTTTCACAGGTGACCTAGTGCTACTCACATCTCTGGGACCACAGGGGATGGGAGATGCTGGGACCAACTGGTAGAGTTACCTGTGTTGGCTAGCTAGCTTGTATGGCTGGTTGGCTTTTCCCTGGGTAGTTTTTCTTAAGATGTCCTTTAGAGGCTGTCCTACAACCTCTGAGGTGACTAGGTAGAGAGAGTGCCCATTCAGAACTGGGGGATAAGAGGGTATCAGGCAGGTGGATGAAAGGAAAAGCAAGAGATGAGAAATGTGTCAGGCCTAAGAGAGATGCAGGGTCTGGCAGAGTCTGGTTTCTCCAAATGTAGTTCCTAGGCCAGAAGCACCAATCATAGTTGGGAGACTCTTAGAAATGCAGAATCTTGGGCCCCACTCCAGGCTGAATCTGAATCTGCATGTTAACAAGATTCCTGGGGATTCGGTGTGCCTCTTCAAGTTCAAGAAATATGAGGTGGGATACAATGAAGATCCCTGAGCCACTTCCTGTCACAGGACTACAGGATGCAGGATCTTTGCGGCAGTTCCATCTTGCTCCTGCAGGGTAAACCCTGAAATTTGAGGGCACTGGAGGGAGACTTCAGTCCCTAAGTCCCACAGCAAAACTAACCTAGTGAGTGCATGTTTTCAGACAGCCAAATGTCCTCTTCCCAGGTTTGAGGACTTTCACTTCCTTAAATGCTTTCCTATAATGCGGACTCTGGGTTGGCTTACCATCTGTGGTCCTAGTTTTAGAAATAAAAGGGGAAAGAAGGAAGGAAAAAAAGAGGTCTAAATCTTACAAAATAGGTACAGGATCTATGTGACGAAAGGACAACTGATGACAGGTATCAAAGATTTATAGAGCCATGCGCGCATGCCCAGAGCTGGACAGGGCCCCGCCCCGCCCCACCAGCCCCGCCCCGCCCCCCGGAAGTCCCTGCCCGGAGGTGGCTGCTACCGGCGCCATATTTTTCAGTAGAGTGCTCACCACTGGAAGCCAACTGTCACGGTCAGCCGTCTCGTCCCCCGGGTCAGGCACCACAAGGGGGGACGCGAAGGAAGCGTGAGTCTGGAGGAGGAGGCTGTAGCAGGAGGGTCATGGCGTCCATTCTTCTGAGGAGCCCTGGCAGCTGGGCACCCGCCCGCTTCCCCATGCGGGTCGCCACAGCGTGGAAGGGTGGCCTTGGGGACGGTGCTGGTGCTATTCGTACCAACACCGTTGGGCTGGTCAGCTGCATGGATGCACCATTTGGCTGCTGCGCTCGTGTCCACTCATTGTACCGCTCCTTCAGAGGCCATTGCTTCCGCGGCTGGCCTCTGAGGCCCGAGCGCTTGCACACGGTGGCATCCACCCCGCGTTTGGTTGTCATGGGACCTGGGGACCTTCCTGTGCGCTGCTGGCACTCGTCGTACCCCCTCAGCAGTGGCTCCACAGTGACATCTCCCAAGTCCCTCAGGGACAAGAATAAGAAGCTAGAGGAAGGTAGCCCTGTGTCCAACACCACCGCGGAGGGGGCATTGAAGCCTGGCCTCAAGCAGAGGATCCTAGCCGGGCTGAAGCACGTTTACCACGGCTTCCGCCTGCTCTGGATCGACACCAAGATCGCTGTGCGCACACTCTGGAAGATTCTCAAGGGCCAGACCCTGAGCCGCAGGGAGCATAAGCAGTTAGTTCGGGTCTGCGCTGACCTCTTCCGCCTGGTACCACTCCTTGCCTTTGTGGTAGTGCCATTCATGGAGTTTCTGCTACCCGTCGCCCTCAAACTCTTCCCCAACATGTTGCCATCCACGTTTGAGACACAATCTATCAAGGAAGAGAAGCTGAAGAAGAAGCTGCGGGTCAAGCTGGAGCTGGCCAAGTTCCTACAGGACACTGCTGAGGAGATGGCCTCTAGGAACAAGGCAGCCACTGGGAGCACTGCCAAAGACTTCTCCCAGTTTTTCCAGAAGATCAGAGAAACTAGGGAAAGACCTAGCAATGAGGAAATCGTGCGTTTTTCCAGGTTGTTTAAGGATGAGCTGACCCTGGGTAACCTGCCCCGGCAGCAGCTGATGGCACTGTGTAAGCTGCTGGGACTCCAGGCCATTGGCACCAACAGCTTCCTGCGCTTCCAGATCACCATGCAGCTGAGGTCCATAAAGGCTGATGACAAGCTGATTGCTAAAGAAGGGGTAGACAGCCTGAATGTCACAGAGTTGCAATCAGCCTGTCGGGAGAGAGGCATGCCTGTCCTGGGTGTCACAGAAGATCGGCTGAGGGACCAGCTGAAGCAGTGGCTGGACTTGCACCTGCACCAAAAGATCCCCACTTCACTACTTATATTGTCTCAAGCTATGTATTTCCCAACCACCTTCTCTCCCACTGACCAGCTCACATCCACACTGCAGAAGCTTCCAGAGATTGTGGTGAAGGGAGCCCAGGTTCAAGTGGCCAATGTTAAAGGCAGTCAGGTGGACAACAAGATGAAGCTAGAGGCCACGCTGCAGGAGGAGGCAGCCATCCAACAGGAGCACTGGGAGAAGGAACTACAGATGCTGTCCCAAGCAGTGGTAGAAGACACCTCTGGGAGGCCAGTGGATGACCAGCAGCTGGAAGTGTCAGATAGGAGCCTACCATCAGAGTCCCATCTCATTGCCCCTGTGGTTGAGGTGTTGAAGGAAGAGGAAATAACTAAGGAAGAAATCCACATACTCAGCAGTGCCTGTTCTCAACTGAAGGAGCAGAGGAAGTCCCTATCCAAGGAGAAGGAAGAGCTTGAACTGCTGAAGGAAGATGTCCAGGACCACAGTGAGGACTTACTAGAGATCAAGAAGGAACTTTTGAAGACTGGTGGAAAAAAATATGTGGAAGCACCTAAAGCCAGCCAGAGGGTAAAAAAGAGAGTCCAGCAGATGATTGGACAGATACACAGCTTGATCTTGCAGCTGGAGTCAGACCAGAAGGCTGGCAAGCTAGAGCCAGCAAAGGGCTCACTCACAGGGACAGACATTGTCAGTATCACTGAGCTCGCCAGTGCCCTGAAGCAAATCAAGCACATTCCAGAAACTAAGCTGATCCACTTGGCCTCAACATTTGATAAGAATAAGGATGGCAAGATCAACATTGACAAATTCATGAAGATGGTTGAGCTGATGGACAAAGAAGACATTGACATCCCCACCAGCCAGGTGGCCACAGTTTTGGCAATGCTGGAAAAGGAGGAGATGATAAAGAAGGCCAAAGAAAGGGCTGAGAAGGAGGCTGCAGGAGTGAAGGCTTAGGGCTGTCCCAGCTCCCTGGCATGTTGGTGGTGCTGCTTACATCTGCTTCCATCACTGCACCAGCTTCTGTGCCGATGACCCCAGTGGTGGTTGCTTTGAGGGATCCATAGTGGCATGTGTAATATTTTGTCTTGAATGAATCAGAAACTTCAATTAAAACACACATAAAAAGAAATTGAGAGATATTCCTTGTTCACAGATAGGAATAGTCCACATTGTTAAGATGTCATTTCTTTTCAGCTTGTTCTACAGTTTCAACATAACCCCAATTACAACTCAGCAAGTTTCTTTGTGGATTTTGACAAAATAGCCAATAAAATTACAAAAAAGAACAGAGGACTGATGCTACTCAACTTCAAATCTATCATAATGGAACAGTAATCCACATAGTGTGGTATTGGTGAAAGAAAAGACAAATAGATCAATGAACAGAAAAGGGGGGCTAGCACTAGACTTTTACAAATATCTTTGACAGTGGTCTTAACAGATAAAAAATAGTCTTTTCAATAAACAGTGCTGGAACAACTGGAATATATATGCAACAAAAAAAAATCTAGACAGACTTTTACACTTTTTTAAAAAATAGCTCAAAATAGATTATAGACCTAAACATGAGACTATTAATGTTCCACAAAATAACTTAAAAGAAAATTGTGTAACTTTGGGTTTGGCAGTGAGTTTTCAGATACAAAATAAGTATGATCCATAAAGGAGAAAGTGGATAAATTGGGCTCCATTAAAATTAAAAATCTGTTCCACAGAAGACACTGCTAAGAAAATGAAAAGACAAGCCACACCGGCTAAAACACATCTGTTAAAGGACTTGTACTTAAGTCTTCTTAAAACTCAACAATAAGCAAACAACCCAACTTTAAAAATGGGCACTTCTTGGGGTATAGCCCAGTGGTAGAGCACTTGCCTACCATGCCAAAGGCCCTAGGTTTGATCCCCTGCACATAAGCACACACAAAAGCAAGATATCTGAATAGGCACTTCAATGAAGATAATGCAGATAACATGCATATGAGAAGATGTTGGACATAATTTGTCACTAAGAAGCTGCTAATTAAAGCAATGAGATACCCTACACATCTAGTTAGAATGGCTAAAATCCAAACCACAAAATCCCAAATGCTATCAAGGATGCAAGAGCAATAGGAATTCTCTTCGTTGCTTATAGTGATGCAAAATGGTCCAGCCATTGGGGAAGACAGTTTGGCAGTTTGTCACAAAGCTAAACATACTCTTAGCATACAATCCAGCAATCACACTCCTAGATGTTTACCCAGTTGCATTGAACACTGCTGTCCATACAAAAACTGACACATGTTTATCGAGTACCTTTGTCTATGATCACCAAAAAGTGGAATTATCAAGGTGACCTTCAGTAGGTAAAGGCGTGAATTGTGGTACAGCCTTACAATGGAATATTATTCAACAGTAGGAAATGAACTATGAGACCACAAGCAGACATGGAGAAAGCTCAAATGCTCATTACTACTTGAAAGAAACCAGCTGGAAAGACTACACTGTATGATTCCTACTATATAATCTAGAAAAGGCAAAACCATAGAGACAGTAAAAAGTTTCCAGAAGCTTAGGAATAGGGTCTAGGGAGGTAAGGAAGTATAGGGGTAGCCCAGGGGATTTTTTAGGCCAGTGAAACTGTTTTGTATGATACTATAATATTGGATACATGACATACAGTTGTCAAACCTATAGAAGTGAACCATACAGATAACCCTAGTGTAAACTATGGACTTTGATTAGTAATATGTATTAATACATATTATGTCAATGTTGGTTCATTGTAACATCAAACTGATGCAAGATATTTATACAGGGAAAGCATCGGGGAGCAGTGGAGGAGGCATGTTGGAACTCAATTTACCTCCAAATCTAGAACTATTTTTTAAAGAGTAAAATCTATTTAGTTAAAAAAATATATATGGCTGCTTTTCAGAGCTCCAGCCTGAGGGCCAGCAGGCCATACTTGGCTCCTGCCTCATACAAGGATGGGTATTTAGTGCCTATTTAGGGAACAGGTTCTCTGGAGCCTGGAAGACATGTGATACAGTTCTGACTCCCATCACTCATCTCTTGTGTGACCTTGGGTCAGTCCCTCAACCTTTCTGAGCCTCAGGTCCCTCATCTGCAGATTGTAAACAATAGTAACTGCCTTATGGGTGGGGCATGAACAAGGCCAAAAAAGACATTTCATGGAAAGTGTTGCAAATACTCCCTGCTGCAGGGGTGAGCACAATGTGAGCTGCTGTGTGCAGGCCCCTGCTCAGACACTCCAGGGCTCACAGTGCATGAGATTCTTAAGCTTACCTCTTACCACTTTTCAACCTGGTAGAGGGGAGAGAGAGAGAGAGAGCGCTCCCTGCAGGTGGAAGTGCCATGTGAGCCAGGCTTAGCCAGGAGAGACTGGGAAGAGATTCTGAGATAGACTTGAGGTAGATCCCAAAAGATTGGCTTCATTCCAAGCTGAGGGCCCAGCCTCAGCAAGGCTTGAGGGTTGCAGTCCAGGACTGTCACTGCCCCAGGGGGGATCTGAGCTGGAAAGGGCAGGGGGCAGGAATCACTTGGCCCAACCATCCTGCTTCAGAGATGAGGAAACTGAGGCCCAGAGAAGAAGGAACCTAATAAGCTTAGAGACTGAGAGTTTTGTAGGAGAGAAGGGTGGTTAAAGATGGGGACGATAACTGTTGATGATGTACATGTGCCAGGTGCTGTTCAACCCCCTCCCTCGTACCAGGGGTTGAACCCAGAGTAGCCTTCAGAGTAGCTGGGATTACAGGCGTATACCACTCATTTTAGGGGCTTCATAAGGTTTTTTTTTTTTTAATCCACAAAAAAACCCTATGAGCTAGGTGCTATGAGGTTAGTCCCACTTTATAGTTGAGCAAACTGAGGAGCGCATGGTCAAGCAGTGACTCCCGGATTTTAGCAGGCCCTGCTCATGGCCTCTTCCACATCCACTCTGCCTCCTTCGCACAACAGTGACATTGTTCTTTTATCCTGTCCCACAACTAGCACTGCAGGGGTCCAGCCCCAGGGGAGACTACTGGGGAGGTAAAAGAGGCCGAGTGAGAGGCCTGGTGCTGGGGCAGCCATGCTGCAGGGACTTCTCGGAGGGTTTAGGACAATCCTCTCAGGCTTGTCCTCCACTGGGTTGAAGTTCTGCCTTTGCACATGCTGACAGGCCCGGGTCCCTGGAGACGTGTGGTTAGGTTGCTGAATTAACCAACCCTAATGCCCCCCTCTTACCTCCTTTTGCATGAGGCCGTACACGGTTTATTGGCTAAGCTGGTGGCATCAGTGTCTTCTGTTCCTTGCAGCTGGGAGCATTCCTGCTGGTGTGAGGATGCACCCTAATCCCGACACAAACATGTCATTTGGGGCTACAGTCCTACAGGCCCGTTTTCCTGCCAACATCCAAAGCCAGAGTTGATGACTTGTTTCCAGAAGGGCCATGCTCTCTAGGGCCTCTGGACATTTGCATTTGTCTTTCCTCTGAAGTGTCCTTCCATGTGTCTGCCTTATACACCTCCCCTTTGTCTCCTGACCCGATTGCTCCATCCCCTTCTCTGTGGAGTCAAGGGTACCACAGCACCCACCTGAGTGGTCAGCAACACCTTGTCACTGAAGGTTGTCACTCACTGGTTATATATCTGTCTTATATCCTGAGAGAAGCTCTGAGCTGAGGGCAAGACCCTGTCAGATTTATTTCTGGGCCCCTGGCAACCCCGCACAGGGCCGCCCAGAGTATACACCCTCTAGATGACTATGGGATAAACGGGTATGAGAGCCTTCTGAGTCCCCTGGGGCTCAGAAGCATTAATAAGAGCGATCATCACAAGTCACTCATGCTTCCGGGCACTTCTCACATTATTTCACACATTCTTCATGATATGTCTGTTATCCTCATTTAATCTATGACTAATGAGGAAACTGAGGCACAGAGGCAGGAAGTAACTTGTCCAGAGCTGGGAGTTAAACAGAGTTCTATGGTCTGTTAAGTAGAAAAAAAAATAACTGAACTCTGTATATGTTTGTTGTACTATTGTTGCAATATTAGCAATTTACTCTTTGAGTTCTTACAATTTCTAATTTTTTTTCAGAAACATTAAGAGGAGAATTTAAAAATATATAGACAGAGGTTTAGAGAATTGATAGTAGGCTGTGCCCTGTACCTTGAGAACTTCACTTTCTTAAAGGATCTTGCAGTAGGACAAGGAGCCCACATGATTCTGTACTCCCAAGATACCATCTGAACAGGGCCATGTCAGCATGTCCTGATCCCCCTCTCTGCTCTGTGCTCTCATGATTTTGGGGAAGTTTTCATTTGGTTTTATTTCCTTCTTTCTCTTTCCTGTCTTTTTCGTTACATTGCTTAATTTTTTCCAGAGCTGCTTGATTTTTTTTTTTTAATACTTAAAATGATTAGGTTGTTGGGGTAGGGATGGAAAGACTCATCTCCAAAATACACTCCCTTTCTTATTTCTATAAAACTTTGTCCTTGGGGCTGGGGTGGTGGTTCAGTGGTAGAGCACTTGCCTGGCATGTGTGAGGCACTGGGTTTGATTCTCAGCACCACATGTAAACAAATAAAGGACCATCAATAACTAATAAAAATTAAAACATACTTTGTCCTGAGGCATCTTAGGGGCCAAAGAACAAGTACACACACAAAATTGTTACAAGTTGTATCTATTGTGCTGTCTGTACCCCTGCTATACTGTGGGTAGAGCCCAGGACAAAGTTCTGGGGGCACCAGGCAGTAAGGCCAGTAACCCCCTTTGTGACTCAGGCTCAGAATTGCAACTGAGGTGTAGCCAGCCCTCCTCGACAGGGCCTGCGATGCTGGCCCCCAGACCCACACTACAAGGGGTTTACCCAGAGAAGGGTGGCCTCAGTTCTCTCATCTGTAAAACGAGGCTGCTGTGAAACCCCCTCGAATGACAGGACCAGTGTGGGCAGGACTGAGCTCAAGCAGCTCAGGAAGTGTGGGTGGAACCTGGTCTGTGAAGACAGGCCTGGGCAGGGGGGCTTCTGCAGGCTGCAAATATGTTTTGGGAAACTCTGGTTTTGTTCTTGGCTTGGGAAGCTCAGGCTTCTGTGAACCACTTCTTGCAGCACTGACGTGTTTTCTCCCTGCCTCGTCTTGGGTCATGTGAACCCCTAGTGCCAGTTTCTGCCTCTGCTGGCCTCTAGCAATTGCCCGCCTGCGCTGTCTGGAGGCAGTGTGCGACTGGAGGAGGCTGCAGGGCTGTGTCCCCCTCTGCAGAGAAGGCCCTGCCCTGGCCTTGCCAGGCTTGGCAGGGGGCAGTGGAAGGAGCTCTTAACTGGTATCAGAAGCCCTGAGTGTCTCATGGTCCTGCCACAAGACTACCCGTGCCATCGCAGACTTCAGCTTCCACCAGAAAAATGGGGCTCTGCCTAAATGTCCACAAAGGACTCCTCACCCTGTCGTACTAAGGGAAGGCAGGGACAGCTGGAGGAGACTTCTCCCTCAAGGCCTCCTCTCCAGAGTCCCTTCAGGCCTGGGGCCCTCCCTGACAGGGTCCAAGGTAGCGCAGCTACAGGGTTAACGAAGGCGAGTTGCAGCCCTTGCCCGGGACAGGCCCAGCGCCTTCCTCCTCAGAGGCCTTGGGGATATTTGAAACTCTGTGGAGTTTGGCTACAGAGGCTGGAGTGGAAACCACAGCTCTGTCACACGAGCACATTCGATCACCCTGGGAGGAGAGAGCGACTGCCTTCAGAAAATGAGAGACAAGTTCGAGGTCACTGGCTCTGTGGAGAATACATTTACTTCTCCGGATAGATCAGTGTCTATAGAGCCTCAGGGAGGGCAAGTCTCCATACTCAGCCAGAACAGCAGGAGCAGCCTCCAAGGCGGTGGGCTCCCTATTACTGGAGAAAAGGCCAGGAACCTTTACAGAGGGGACTTGGGCCTGGATATCCACCGAGGACCATTTACCTTCCCTCAAGGCAATCTTATTCTGAAAGATTTATACCTGCCAATTTTTTTTTGGTACAAGGGATGGTACCCAGCGCCTCTTAACCACTGAGCCACATCCCCAGTCCTTTTTACATTTTTATTTGGAGACAGAGTCTTGCTGAGTTGCTTAGGCCTCACTAAGTTGCTGAGGCTAGCTTTGAATTTGAGATCCTCCTGCCTCAGCCTACTGAGCCTCTGGGATTATAGGCATGTGCCACAGTGCTCAGCTTGCCAGACAAATCTTTGAAGAAGAAATACCATTGAAAGAGAGTGATGCTCTCCCCACCCAGGGCAACCCAAGCAACTATATTTGCACAGACAAATAGAAAATTGTTCCTAAGTCATTGACAATTAAGACACCCCAATTTCCATCACCGCCTAGTTGGGTAACTTTGGACCAATACTTTAATAACCCCAGCCTCAGATTTCCCATTTACCAAATGGAAATAAAGAGTCCAGCCTTGTAATGGCTATCAAATGGGCAGAAAGAGCCTAGCAGAGGTTCAGGATAGGTCAGTCAGTGTTTCTCTCAAACGACATCAATCACACCCTCATTTCCCATTTCTAAATAATGCAAGGCCATGGTACTGCCCATGGGTACTTGTGGTTGGCAGGAATAACCGACTGTTCCACAAGGTGGCCACCATCCAGTTGGAGGCCGTCAGTCAGCCTGCTTTGTGAGGACAGACACTGGGGCTTGAGCATGGGTGAAGTGGGGACTTTGAATGTCACAAACCTCAGGGCCCCATGATGACTTTTTTTTTTTTTCTTTCTTTCTTTCTTTCTTTTTTTTTTTTTTTGTGGCACTAGGATTGAACCTGGTACACTGGAATGAGCTACTTTCCAGCCCTTTTTATTTTTTATCTTGAAATGGGGGTTGCCCAGGCTGGCCTTGAACTTGCCATTCTCCTGCCTAAGCCTCCTGAGATGCCAGGAATACAGATGTGTACTACCACGCCCAGCCCCCTCGTGACTCTTACAGGCAGGAATGGGATGAGCCATCTCTTCAGGCCTTTCCAGCCTGAGGGGCCTCTCCTCCACACTCTCCAGGGACGGAGGCTCAGGCTTGATTCTGCCCAGCCTCTGTTCCCCTGGGTGCTTTGGGCTGGCTCTTGTCTATTTGTATGGGGTGCAGGACTGACTGGCCCAGTCACTTAACAACCTCAGTTTCCTCCTCTATAAAATGGGAATAGTAACCGTGTGAGTTCTCTGGCAGGTTGTTGTGAGGGGTAGGGAGGGAGTCAGCAGGTTTGGTTGTGTGATCCTTCCCACCGTGACTGGGAGAGACCCCAGGTTGCAGGGCACCAAGGCCTGGGAGCGCAGAGTGAGGAGGAGAGGGTGCTCCCAGGAGAAAGCACTTCCCAGGACACAGGGCCTGTGGGTGGGTGGAGCAGATTTTCAGCACTTTTAAGATTTGTGAATGGAAAGAGATTAGAGGTGGTAATGGACCTTGGAATAGGCTATCCTGGCCGAAGAGAATGGAGCCTTTCCTACCCTGCTGACTGTGCTTCTGGGATTTCACGGGTCCTTAGTCAAATGCCATCCCTCTTCTCATCTGCTGGGTCATTCATAAGACTTGTGCCACGAGACTTCCCAAGCACCTTTTTGATGCCTGGCGCTGGGGATACAGTGCTGAGTGCGGCTTCTGCCCTCGTGGAGCTTATACTCCACGTGAGGAAGAAAGACCTTCAACAAATAGCCACTACACACCTCGATGCAAACTTATAAAATATAGCAAGTGTTGGTAAGCAGAACACAGGGGTGTTAGGACAGTGAATCATGAGGGCAGATTCTTCCTGAAGCCCAGCACTTCCCAGGTGTTTGGCAGTATCCTAAGCCCTTGATGTGAACTTCCCCGTGGGCCTGTGGAATGGGTACTGTTGCTCTCTCCATTTTACAGACGAGGAAACCGGGGCTCAAGAAGTCGAAGAACTTGCTCAAGATCCACAGCCAGAAGAGTGGCGCCCAGGAGCAAATGCAGATGGCCAGCTCTGCAACCCTCAGGGAATGGAAGATCAAGGTCCACTCTGCTGAAACCTGATAGATGAGGTGAGCTGGAGGAAGGGAGGGAGGAACCGAAAGAGTCGCTGGGGCCTGGGTTCTGTGAGAGTGTGAGATCCCTGAATGCAGAGAGGGCAGAACAGGAGAGTTGGCATGGAGGGCCTCGAGGGCCATGGGGGATCTGCATGCATCCTGAGCAAGAGGCTGATGTGGGCTGGGAGCCTGGAACCATGATGAGTCTCTAACATGACAGTGACACATTTCCCAGGGCCAGGGCAGGGCTCAATTGTTCCCTTTCATTCTATAGCAGAAGGATGGGCTTCAAAACCACTTTTTTTTCTCACAAATGAGGAAACTGAGACAAGGTCACAGAGACTGAAATTGCTGAGTTCTTGCCCCTTCTCCTCCCACCAAAGTGCAACCGACCTGACACAATGTTTAGTACAGTGAGGCTCAGCCACTCCTGGAGGAACAAAGGCACCACCATCTGGGGGAGAAGATGGGTGTCGCGGTAATCAGTTACATTCAGGGCCCAGCAATCCTTCACCCTTCCCTGTGGACCCTCTGTGGAGTGACCTGCTGGCCCCTCTGCACTGGGTCAAACTTTCTGCCAGTCCCTGGCTCTGGACTCAGCTCATGGTCTATCTATGTGAGTTGACCTGATGTTAGTGGACTTGGGCAAGGGGGAGAAGGCACTTGCACCTTCCTGGTTTGGTCTTTGTCTTCTGCCACTGTCATGAGAACATGCTGGGCCTGCTGAAGGACTAGACATGGTCCCCAGCCAAGCCACTTCTGTCGTTGCAGCTGAGGCCATTGTAGAACAACTGACTGGTCTCCATGGACAGACCCCAGCCCAGATCAGTTGAACCCCATAAACTCACGAGCAAAACAAGGTTTGCCACTGTGACGTTGGGTTATTATGCAGCATTGTGATCAGTGACAGGGACCTTTGTAGCCAGTTTTACTATTGATTGCAGGTGACCAAGGCTCTGCTGGCAGCCTGCACAAAGCAGGGGGTGGGCAGGAACTCTGAGCTGTGGGGTCAAGGAGGCACCACGGGGCAGTCAACAGCTGAGATGGACCAGGTGGGAAATGAGACTGGAATGCTCTTCCAAGGAGCCTGAGTGTGGTGAGCTCCGGATGCCCAGCCCGGAGCATAGAGTCTCCAGGGGGGCAATGGGGAGCCTCTGGAGGTTGGGCAGCTGTAGGGGGTGGTTGCCCATCTATTCAGGTAGCAAATCCCAGACATCTGGTCCATTCTTTGTCCTACCCTGAGTAGACATTCTCAGCTGAGCTCCTGGCTCACCCTCCAGCTGACACCCCAGACTGCCCCAAAAGTTCTTCCCTAGAATAAGGATAATTCCCGTGCATGGATCACCAAAGCCTTTCCTAGCGTTCAAGTCAAGGCACCTGTTTCTGACTTCCCCCAAGGCAGGGCTTTCTAGTGGAGGAGGCCACGACCACGGGAGCCAGGGACCACCCAGGTTCCAAAGCCACATCATAATGGCACCTGGATGTTTCTTGGAGAGCCATGTCCCCTCTCCAAGCTCTCCTATCCCCATCACCCCAAGTTCCTACATGCCCTGGGGTGCAGGTATCCCTGAGTCTTGGAGGTTCAGAGAGAAGGGTGGCCTTCCCAGGTCACAGAGCTAGAATGTGGTGGGCAGGAGGGGACCTGCTCATCTGCCCAGGACAGTCTTTTCTGTCCTATGCCAATTATGTCCAGGTGGCATATTCTTCTGGACCCCTCCTAAAATTCCTGGGGGTGAGGTGGTCAATTTTCTCCACAGGCAGTTGCCAAACACGCTCCCCATCTGCACTCACGATGCTCCTCCCAGCAAAAGCACCCCCCGCCCCCCACCCCAGTTTTGAGACAGAGACTTGCTGTGTTGTCCGGGCTGGTTTTGGATTCCAGGGCTCAAGTGATCCTCCAGTCTCAGCCTCCCCAGTAGCTCGAACTTCAGGTGCCTGCCACGGTGCCCGCTGGGGCATTTTAGTCTCGTAAACTTACACGTCTGCTCCGTGTGTCGGGGTGGGGTGGGTGGGGAGAATGTTTTTACAGACAGATAAAATCAGCCAACCTGGAAGGGGCAGGAGATGCCCGTCTGCTTTGGTCCTGTGATGGAGGGCGGTGGGTGCAGGGTCTAAGTGAGTGGGAGAATCCCGCGCCTGCCACGTGCCCATTGCTTGTGTCCCCTGTCCCTTCATCCCTTTACGGGAGCTGCCCCTCACAGTCAGAGCCACAGGTTCCCAGTGGGATCTGCCACATTTGTTTAAAGCCACCTCCTGCCGAGGGGCCAAGCCCCTGACCCAGGGCGATCTGACCAGCACCCTCGGCCACCTACCTGGAGGCCAGGTCAGCCCAGGAGCTGTGGACAGCTGCAGTTTCCACTGGTGACCCTGGGGAAGGACAGAGCTGGACCTGTGAGAGGGGAATGAAGAGAATAGAGAGAAGCCAGGTGAGAAAAAGCGAGGGAGCCCCGCTGGGTCTCTGCCTGGGATTCCAGGGGATGCCCAGGTTCCTCGGCCACGGCTGCCTACCTTCCACGTTTTAATTCCTTTCTTTCTTCCTTCCTTTTTTTTTGCTGTGACTACTAATTTAGGTGAGTTTCTGCTGCATATGAATAAAATAATCTTGCCTGGTATGAAGAAAGGCACAGTGAAATTTAGCTTTATGTGGCTGCTTCCTCATATTATTATTTTTTAATCGTTATGATGATTCAGTGAGGGAGGTATTATCACTACCTCCATTTGACAGAGAAGAAATCTGAGGCCCAGAGAGGTCAAGCAGCTTGAGAAGTGTCACACAGCTAACAAGGCTTTGGAGTCTGGGAGGACTGGTTCTAGAGGGCATGTGTGGTGCTCCTGTGCATGTACCCATCTTGCTGTAGGGTTGGGGTTGGAAAGACACTGGCCTGGGGGAATCTGCTGGGGCTTCTGTAGAGCTGGTGGTTCCCTAGTCTTATTTGACTCTGTTCTACCATATAAATTTGTACATTTTGAGAAGGAGTCAAGCTTGCTGGGCTTTAATTTTTTAGTACTGGACTGGAGGGGTTCTCTTTGGGGATCCCAGCCAGAGCCTGATCAAGCCCCCAGATCTGGAGGAGGTTAATTTTACAGCTAGAGAAGGTCTGAAGAAAACAGAAGCAAAGAACAAAGAGCAGGTTGGTCATTTCAAACTTACTTTCCCCGTAAGGTGGGAACATGGAGAAAGAGCAATTTAAAGCAATTTTAAAACCTGGCTAACATTGTTCCTTCAGGTTACCTTTTTTTGTGTAAAGACTAAATGAATTTCATTTTCATGTCAATTCAAACTGTTTGGTCATATGGTCGTTTCACTCTGGCAATGCGGAACTTTAACACAAGTAACTCCATTTTGATTTTTAGCCTGGTCTGTTGGCACCTAGGGCTTGGTCCAAAACAATAGCCTCCTGTCATTTTTATTTAACCATATTATATGGCATACACATTATACCATATAAATCATACATGCAATGCATACACATACTTGTTTTCTCTATGAAATTGATTATGGGAATCCTTCCAAATGAACACACAGAGATCTATGTCATTTTTGTTAATGGTTGCCTCTTAGTCTACAGATCAAACAACCCAAAGAAAACTCAGGACAGGTTTTGTTTTGAATGTAGATGCAAGAATTCTAAGCAAAATATTAGCAGAAGAAATGTAGCCCCACACTAAATTAAAAGAATTATACCCCCTGACCCAGTAGGAGTTTATTTCAGGCACGTGAGGGTGATGCTGCGGAGCCCACCAACGTGCTCATTAAATGGACAGTGAAAGGGCAGCGGAGTTATTCTCTCAATAGATAAGGGGAAATATTTCCAGGCTGATTGGCAGCTCTTTCTGATAAAACCCAAAGAAGGAATCCCAAGAATAGTCAGAGTGCTGACCAGTCCTGCCAGCACAGGCGGGAGATAAGGGGAGATATCCTTTGGGGCAGTCTGGAGGCAGACAAGTCTGTAGGGTCCAGCACGGTTATGACCCACCTTGCATGAGGGTGAGTGAGGTCCTGAGCACTGTGGGGTGGCAGGAGGACTGGCACCCAGCAGCCTCTGAGGAAGAGCCCTCTTTTCTCTGGAGCTCCTCTGGCCACAGGAGAATTTATCCTGAAACTACTATTCTGTCCAGGACTCAGCAAACATTTTCTGGAAAGAGCTGTTATTTCCAGCTTTGCAGGTCACACGTTCTCAATGGCAACCACTCAACTGTGATACCTTAGCACACAAGCAGCCTTAGACCAGGTAAAACTGAGTGGGCTTTGATGTGTTCCAATAAAACTTTATTAACAAAAACAGACTGCAGGCCAGATTTGCCCGAGAATCATACTCTGCTAACTCCTGGCTGGTTGTGTTCACCTTCGGGCAATTGTCCCAATTATATCCTTTTATAGTAATATTTTTTTTCCTGATCTATGCTTGCTTGGACAAATTAATGCTTTTAATCCTTTAAAATAGAATGGAAAATAACTGCCATTCACAAGGTTACCACAGGGTTTGCCGAAGCATCGGTTCACACCATGGCTCCGCAGACAGTGTGGTCCTGTGATGGCTGTGGGTTTTGTCTCATGTCTTCTTTTTCCATCTGAAATGCAGCTCTTTGAGGTTCTGAATAACTTAACTCCAGGTTGCCACAAAAGTCTCAGTTGAAGGTCCTTTGTGAAGGTGACCCTAAATAACTGCTGGCCTCCCTGTGACCTCTGGCCCTGTCTCAAGGACAGGAGTGGATTCCATTCCTCACAGAGCCTGGTCCTAGGGCTTGGCCCAGTGGGACAGATAGACCTGGGTTTGTCTTGATGTGTGGCCTGGGGCCAATTGTCTCTCCCCTGGGGGTTCTGGTTCCTGTTGCTGTGAGTCCAGGCCAAGCCTCCCGCCTCAGCTCTGGGGCAGAGCAGCAGAGATTTCAAGAAATACCTCCAAAGAACCCGCCCGGGAGCCAGCAGAGTCAAGGGCCATGGAGGCTTTGCCGCAAAGGCCACAGAGGGGGAGTGGACTCAGCCATGAGAGCAGAGAAGAAAGGAAGGGCATCCAGAGAATTCTGGCCCCTGGGGCCTTTCTCAGGCCCAGGGTGGCCCTGCTGCCTGTTCCTAGTGCTGGGCCGAAGCCTGCACTCCCCTGTCACCCCTCTGAGAGCTCCCCACCCAGGAAACAGCGGGAGCTCCTGCCTTTTAGGCCCTCTTGCTGAGGGCAGAGGCTGGAATACATGTATGTGCTGAAGAAAAAGTCATGTTAAATCGTAAGGGGGGCTTCATTCAACTCTGAATACGGCACAGACAGGCTGGGGCTTTGTGGCCAAAGAACAGAATGAGGGTATCAAGCAGAAGATGGAAAAATCACTAAGATGATAGGGTAGAACCATTCTTGTTAAAATCGCGTACCCAGACTGAGGATGAGGCCTAGTCAAAAAGAGAGCTCCTCTTGGAAGCTTGCGGCAGGAGGATGGCAAATTCATAGCTGGCCTCAACAACTTAGTGAGGCTCTAAGCAACTCAGCGAGACCTTGTCTCTAAATAAAATATAAAAAAGGGCTGAAGATGTGTGTGGTCAGTGGATAAGCCCCCCTGAGTTCAATCCCTGGTTCAAAAAAAAAGGTCTCAGAGGAGTTTGGTCAGGAAAAGTCTTTGTCTCTGGCTCTGGGATCTTTGAAAAATTCCCATTTTACCTACAGGTGAAGAGGTCCAGGTTCACACAACAAGTCATTTGCCTGAGGTCTGCCTTAGTCTACACCCAGAGGCGCAGCCCCCAGGGTTCTGGCCACATCTCCCCACAAGGGAAGGGACTTGGGCTCCAGAGCCTTGACTTTGTACCAACTCATGGCTGTGTGAGCCTGGTTAAGTCCAGCCCATCTGTGGGCCTCTCAATGTGGCCTGAAGCCATGAGGGAGTCCCTTGGCCAAGTCTTGGGAACTCAGGGGAGAGCGGGTGGTCCAGGCCTGGGACAGGAAAGGCATTAATTAGCCAGCCTCCTCTGGAATGTTAAGTACCCAGCCCTGGAATGCAGCTCCTGCTGGCTGCAAATCCCCTGGCCATCAAATAGCAGGCAGCAGAGATAAAGATCAGGTGGGCAGGCCTGGGGGCCTCATCTTAAGAACAGGGCACTAGGCAACAGCCTCTCTGTTCTGTCCCCATGGGCCCCATTTAGAACTCCCTCCAGCTTAGAGCTTCCTCCCAGCAAAGTTTGGCAGGTACAGGAGGGGGCTTCCAAGATGGCCCCCGGTGACCCCCTCCTGGCCTAAACACGTTGCTCTAATCGCCCGTCCCTTGGTGGTGGCTGGCATCTAACAAAGTCCAGCAAAAGTGTGGGAGGTCTTTCCTGGTATTAGGTCACAAAAGCACCATGGCTTCCGTCTTGGGCCCCGTCTCGCTCTCTCTGAGGGAAGCTGGCTGCCGTGATGTGAGCTGTCCTGTGGAGAAGCCCAGGTATGGGTCTCTGACCTGATGCCCGAGAGACCAGCAAAACCAAAGGAGGGCTGAGGCTCACGGATCCACATGAGGGAGCCTGGACGGGGACCCTGCCCTGCTGGAGCTGTCACGACAGACCTGACTACAGTTTGGTTATAGCCTGAGAGAGACCATGAGGAGGGGCCAGGCTGGGCTCTGCCTGGATCCTGTCCCACAGAAACGGACATGATTAATAGTGGCTGCTCTAAGTTGGCTGCCTCTGGGGCAATCGGTCATGAGCAGCACGTGTCTATCAAGCGCTTCCAGGGTCCTCTCCCCTTAGCACCCTTCTCCCCTGCCCCCTGTGGGAAGCCAGCCCATTTCACAGACATGGAATGTGAGGCCGGAATGGAAGCCCTAGTCCAGGATCCTGCTGTTCACCGTGGTCCACCCCCAGGCCCCTTCTTCAAGACTCTTCTCAGACAGTGGAAGAGCCACCAGACGACCAGAACAAGCTGGGTGCAAGATGCCCTGTGACGGGCCAGGGAAGACTTGGCACCTCATGGTGTCTACTTCTAGGCTGAGTCCAAGGACTGTTCGATTTGGGGGGCTTGGACCAGGCAGAAAGATGAACACAACCAATTTCACAGAGCCCTCTCCAGACACAAGCACCAATGCGTCCAGATGTGCACCCACTTAGACGCGTGCTGACGCGTCCCATCCTCCTCCAATTGTAGAGAGCTGGTGTAGGGGCAGGAAGGCCCAGAGACTGCCCAGCCTGGGCCCAGCCAGAGCACTCAGGGAGTCTGATATGACCCTGCTTTCTACATTCCTGTCACCAGAATGCTTAGGAGAGAGAGCATCTCCCTTCAGAAGAGCATTTCCCTTGCTTCAAGGCCAAGGCCCCACTCCCAGCAGTCAGGTTGGGAGATTACGGGCTGTCTGAGCCTGGAGGGACATTAAGGACTGCCTGTCCCACTCTCAAGTTCCCAGGACCAACCCCAGCACTTAACACCTAAAGACTCAGCAGGGGAGGGAACTGCCCCAAAGTCATAAAGTCTAGGAGTGTCAGGTCTCTGACTAGGACAAAGGTTGCTTAGAGCCCTCGCTAAATTGCTGAGGTGGCTTTGAACTTGCAATCCTTCTGCCTCAGCCTCCCGAGCTGCTGGGATTACAGGCATGCACCATCTCACCCAGCTTAAAGTTTCTATCCTTAATATGGTGTTTTAGATGCTGAGTAATTGGTGGATCTATTAAAGTAGATATACATTCATATATGGGTATAAATTTTGATATAGATATGGATATGAATATGAACACAGGTCTAGATATAGCGTGTGTGTTTGGGGCCCAAGTATGTCTAACATGTGAGATTGTGTGGTACCTCCTCCCCTAGGACTTTATGTTGTTCACAGTGAGGGATGGAGCCCAGGCCCCCTTCCCACCAAGAATCTGTGGTCTTCTGGGTAAAAGGTAAAGAGAGGCTGTTCCCTTAAGCCCATGAAGTTCTTCCACTGGATGGCACATGGGAGGAAGAGATGGTTTTAGGAGTCAGAGCCAGCTTCTTGAAGAATGGAGCCGTATACAATGCCTCAAAATTAAGTACATGGAATACAGCTTTGTCCACACCACTGCCACCTCCCCACTGCAAGCAGCCAGCTCATAAGAGGCCCAGCATCATGGGCCTGCCTCTCTCCAGCCCTCCACAGAAGGATGGCCCAGCTTTGCTCATCACCAGGCCCTCAGCCCAGGATGCCTTCTGCACCCTCTCTGCAGGCTGAACCCTACTTATCTTCCAGGGAGCCTGGTTCTTTCTCCAAGCTCTCGGGGTCCTAAGCTCTTATGGGGCACTAAGATCCTGTGTGGCTTGGTTTTATGCCTAATTTCTAGGACAGAAGCTGCTAGTTGCCTACCAGTGTCCATTCTTCCTTTCTTCTATGGCAGGGGTCAGCAAGCAATGCCCATAGGGCAGATCTGGGCTGCCGTCTCTGTTTGTGCTGACTGCAAGCACAAAGCTATTTCTTATTTTTATTTATTTAGTGGTGTTAAAGAAACCCCAACCCAACTCAGGGCCTTGCACATGCTAGGCAAGTGCTCTACCACCAAGCTTTATCTTGAGACAGGGGCTTGCTAATTTGCTGGACTTGAACTTGCAACCCATCACCTCAGTCTCTAGTTGGGATTACAGGCATGCACCACTACTCCCAGCCCCAAATAGTTTTCATTGGTTGAAAAAAAGCAAAAGAAGTATATAATATTTGGGGAATTGTAGAAATTAGATCATATACAAATTTTAGAGTCAACAAATAAAATGAAAATGCAGACATGCTTGTTCATCATGTATCCACTATGACTGCCTTCATGCTTTTGGGGAAGAATAGCCAATGCTACAGAAAAGGTGTGGCCCACAAAGCCTGAATTCTCCTTCTCCTCCTCCTCCTCCCCCTCCTCCTCCTCCCTCTCCTCCTTCTCCTTCTCCTTCACAGGGATTGAACCTGGTGCTTAACCACTGAGCCATATCCCCAGTCCTTTTTATTTAGACACAGGATCTCAATAGTTGCTGAAGCCCTCACTAAGTTGCTGAGGCTGGCTTTGAACTTTTGGTCCTCCTGCCTCAGTCACCCGAGCTGCTGGGATTACAGACAGGTGAGCCCCACCGCGCCCAGCTACACAGCCTGAAATATTTACTGTCTGGCTCTTTACAGAAAAAGCTTGCCAATCCTTGTTCTATAGTGTTAATATTTGCTTGTTTTGCTTTGTTTCTTCAGTACTAAGGGTTGAACCAAGGGCCTCATGAACACCAGGAAAATGTTCTACCACTGAGCTACAGCCCCTGTTCTCTCTCTCTCTCTCTCTCTCTCTCCTGTTGGCACATGAACTGCCTAGTTAAAACTACATTGCCCGATTTCCCTTGCACCTAAGTATGACCATGTGACTAAGTTGTGCCAGTATTTTGTGAGAAGTGATATTTCCTAAGAAGGCAGGACATGGCCCCTCCATCCCTTTTCCTCTGTCCAGAATGTAGGTGGTGGGTGGGCAATTGGGCAGCCCAAGATGGCAGGGTGACAAGGCAAGAGGAGCCCGGGTGCAGGGATGACCTCATGGAGTAGGTGTATCATCCCAGCCACGGACAACCTACCCCTGGAAAGTCCCATAAGAGAGAAGCAAACTGTGGTCTGACGTGGCTGGACAGACATCTCACACACCTTCTCCAGCAGATAAGAAGCTCATCAGAGCTCACAGAGCAGCCTGGCACATTGGAGCTCTGGTCCTGCCCCTTATTAGCAGTTGACCTGGGGCAAATGACCTCCCTGGCCCATTTCCTCTTTAGAAAATGAGACTTGGCAACACTCTCAAAGGATTGTTATCATGTTTCCTAAAATGCTCTATGCAAAACAGCGAGGCCTGTGCCAGCTAACAGGAGCTAACTGGTGGCTGTTATCAGCTATGAAGCTTTCAGAAATCTGATCCTGTTCCTCCACCCGACTTTAAACCATGGCTCCCCACTTCCCTTCAGATAAGGTCTACACTCCCTGCTTGACCTCTAAGACCCTGGCCTGTCCACCTCCCAGCCTCATGGGTCAGCCTCTCATCAACACTGCCAGATGGAGTGGCCCTGGCATTCCACCTTAAGGGGTTGTCCTGAGGTCAGAGCAAAAGCTGAGACCTGTGCTAAGTCCAAATGACCCCTTGGACATTCTAAAATCCCTCATGGGCATAGTACCCAGACCTGGGACCCCTTCTAGTCCCACATGTTTTTCTTCTAATGTGAGAACATGAGGCTGTATCACCAGGTAAAGTAGCTGCTTGTGTTTAGGGATCTCAGGGGACCAAACAGGTAAGTCTTTAATCAGGACAGCCACTCTCCAGATGAAGCGTTCCGAGAGGCGTCTCCACTGGACTTTCAGTCCCGGCAACACACTTGGCTTTGTAACTCCAAGGCTTTACACACGCTCTTCTTCCTCCTACTGGACACCCCTACCTGCTTTCACCTCCAACTTGGCCTGCGGCTCCCATCTTCTTGAGGCCTTGCGCAGGTGCACTTCCCCCAGGAGGCCTCCCTGCACCCTGTCCTGTCCCCTGAGACCCTCTGCCTGTGCAGGCTTTTTCAGCTGGATGGCCATTGCCCCGCTGCTTCTTATTCGGTTTTTGAATCGGGGCGCCCCTTCTCTTGTTCCCCGCGAGTCCCCAGTGCCCGGAGAGAGTGCGGGTGGAACGAAGGGACACAGAGGGTGACGGGGGAGCGGCGGGGCTGCCTGGCTCCCCGGCGCGGGCGCCCTGGGGAGGGCAGGCGGGAGAGGCCGCGCTGCGGGGCCCTCCCAGACCCTTTCCCTGCCCAACAGGGCGCCACTGGCCTGTCCCACACCCTCTCTGCCGCCTGCCCAGTGACCTAATTATTGTTTTTTCTTCCAGCCCCGCGGAGGGGAAAACAGAAATTCCTGGTGCATGACACAGGCCCGGCGGCCGCCCGAGAGCCGAGCACGGGACCGGCTGGGCCGGCTTCGCCCGCCCCGGCCCCGCCGCCCGCCCGGCCATTAGGGCCGCGGGAACCCGTCATCAGGCTAAGTACAGAGCGGGCGCGGGCCGGCGGGCGGGCCGGGAAATTGCCGGTTCCCCTGCCCGCGGGGCCTGCGGGCGCCCCGAGTCTGGGGGCCCGGGGCGGGCGGGCCGGGGTCTGGGGAGCCGGGGTCACGGGCCGGCCCGGG
>NW_026000229.1:14771001-14789108 GCF_001458135.2 Marmota marmota marmota | reverse complement strand
GCGTGGCGCCGCGCGGCCGCCGGGCGGCGGGCCGGGAGGCACCCGGCCCGCGCCTAGGAAGCGCGCTGGGCGGCGAGCCAGAGCCGGGTAGCGCGACCCTGCGCGGGCTGCCCGAGCTGCCACTCACCGGCCCGGGGCCCGACGCTGGAAGGCACCCTGCCATGGCCGCGGGAAGAGGAGCGAGCGCCACCCAGCCCTCAGCGCCTCGCAGAAGCAGGTGCTCCGTTTCCTTGAATGCATTAAGGCAGGACCCGACTCAGGACTCGGCCGCAAATGTTAGTTGAGCACCTACTGCGTGCCAAGCCCTGTGTTAGGCCTGAGGTTAGGTCGGTGAATAAGAGACAAACACTTAACATGGGCGGGGGGTGGTGGTGGTGTAAATAATGAAGACACATCACCACCGAGAAGACAGAGCTTCAGACAGTGAGAGGTGCCTTGGAGACCAATGAACGGGGAGGGGAAAGGCATGTGGGAGTTGGAGCTCTCTTTTAGACTCTGGTCCTAGAAGGAAAACTTCCTGGGATAGCACCCTCTGAGCTGAGACCTGAGTAAACCATGGCAGGCCACAAGGCCATCATCCCAGAGAAGGGTTTTTGGACAAAGTAAATAGCAAGTAAAAGACCCTGGCTCCCCCTCCTCACTTCTTGCTGGGCCCTAGGCTCCCAAAGTGCAAGATCACTCCTCTTCCTCTAGCAACAGAAAGTATGCAAAGTAGATTTGGAGTCAGACAGACCTGGTTTTAAATTATGGCTCTGCTACTCACTAGCTGTGTGAACTTGCCCAAATCACTTGACCTCTCTGTGTGGTAGGTTCTGCATCTGTCAAATGGGAAGAGAACATTGGTATATTCCTTAAGGCTTGTGTAAGGATTCAATGATGTAAGGCTGAAATGCTTCGAGTCCAGCCGAGGGCATCTTTTTTTCTGTTAAATGATTGATCTGTGGGATCCCCTAGGAAGACCTCAGTTTCTCCATCTGAAAATGAGGTATCTCTTTGACTTGGAGTGACATTTGAACTTACTGTTCCCCATCCTTGTGGTGATGGGGAGATCAATGGTGGAACCATGAACACCTTAGACAAACTCTGGGGGACAGATCCCAGCTGGGGCTGGCTCTTGGCCACCCTCTGGAACTCAGAGCCCTGTTTACAGGAGGAGAGAGAAGCAGCTGAGCGCCCAGCCTCCCCATCTTGGCTCCTATCCCTTCGTCTCTTGAACTCTTGCCCTTCACTTTACATCTCAGGGAGGATTTTAGTCCTTAGAAATACTCCCTCATTTGGCCTGTGGCTGTGGCTGAGTGGTAGAGCCCTTGCCTCACATTTGTGAGGCACTGGGTTTGATCCTCAGCACCACATAAAAATAAATCAATCAACAAATATATTGTGTGCAGCTACAACTAAAAAAATTTTTTTAAAAAGAAAGAAATACTTCCTCATTTGACACATGGGGAATCTGAAGCCCAGAGAGGGAAGGATTCTACTGGAGGCCACACAGCAGTCCTGGGGTATGAAAGCATGTCAGCAGACCCTTGCTTGAGGATTGCTTCTCCATTGTACTTCATGGCCTAGTTCTGTCCATGTTATGGGTGGAAGAAATTGAGGCCCAGAACAGTACCATCAATCAGCAAAGGCTTCCTAGACCCATAAATAGCAGTGGGGAGAGAGACCATTTTCTTGCAGGGATGGGAAAGACAGGAACCCTTCAGGACACCTCAGATCAGTTTTAGTCCTACCATATTGAAGAGGAGCTCACACAGGGAATAGCATTTGGCCATCAGCTTCCCCTCCTCACCCAGGAAACCCAAGTCCCCCCCATCCTGAAGGGCCCGCCCAGGTGGGGCCAGGTGCCCCCAGGTGACCTTGCCTATCTGGGTATTGTGAGAGCTGGCTCTCTCGGCTGAGCTGTGGCAGCACTTGGTGGCCACCAAAGTCAGGCTGGGCAGTGCCTTCCCCCACCACAAGGTTCTGGACCAACGCCACGGTGTGAGGCGGTGGCCTGAGGAAGAGACTCCAGAGATGACAGCGACCCAGTCCTGGAACCGCTTTTCTGGCCGGTCTCACCTGCCTTCAGGTCAGTTTCAATGTTATCTCCCTGGAAGAACCGGACTGACTGGGCTCCCCTGGCCAGGTGGACCTTGGGATCTTTGCAGCCTGCTGTCCCCCGGCCGCCTGCTCATCCAAGTTGCTCTGTGCTGCGCTTCCGTGTCTGTGGCCACCTTTCCCACAAGATTGGAAGTGCCTCAGGAGCAATGCTGTGTCAGTGACATTCGCCACTGGGCCTGAGCCCTGGCCTCCAGCAGATGTTTGGGGTGAACTCGTGAACAGAGAGGTGAGGAGGGAGTGGCTGGGGGCTTGGCGATGGGGATGCACATGTGCGCATGTGCGCATATGCGAGGGGAGGGCTAGCCTTGAGCTTGTGGAAGCTTCAGGGAGCTGGTAGGTGAAGTCTGCAGGAAGGGAAGGTGGGCCACCAAAGGCTGGGGCTCCCCTGGTAACTCCAGATGCCTAGGAACTTCAGGCCCTTCCTTCCTATAATACAGGATGCCCAGTTGGATTTGAGGCCTGGGTGAGAGGCCCCACCAGGAGACTGTGTAGGGTTCCCCCAGATGAGAAGAGCCCTTGGGTACCAGCTCTGTGTTCTCCCTAGGACTCCCTGCTGAGCCAGGAGAACTGCTCTTCTCCTCCTGGGGTGGGGAGACAGCCAGGAGGAGAGTACCCAGGTGTCCTGGCCATTGGGCTGTGGCTCTCAGGAGGCTTCGTTCCTAAGAGGTCCCTGAGAACCCCCAGCCCTGTGCTTAGTGAGGGCAGGCAGACTGCTCCAGGCTGCAGAGCAAGGGAGAGGCAGAGCCTTCAGTTTCTTCCCCTTGCCCTACATGAAGGCCTCATTCAGGCTGGCCACCAGGCAGGCGCCCAGCCTGGCACCCCACACTCTGCCTGTGGTCCACTCGGAGCTCAGCATCCCTGTGCAATTCCAGGGAGCAGGTTTCCTGCGGTTCAGGTGAGCATGGGCGTCTGTCCTGGCAGTGGCCCCTGCTCACCTGAACCCTTCAGGGTCCCAAGGGGTCTGATTTCAGAAGTGCCTGTTCTTTGGGTCTTTTTTTAAAAAAATTTTTATTATTTATTTTTTTAGTTTTCGGCGGACACAACATCTTTGTTTGTATGTGGTGCAGAGGATCAAACCTGGGCCGCACACATGCCAGGCGAGCGCGCTACCGCTTGAGCCACATCCCCAGCCCTCTTTGGGTCTTTGCAAAAGTGTGTCTCAACTCCCCCATGAGATGGAATCCTCCCCAGGGCAGGGCTTGGGCCTCCTCCATCATGGGTGTCCCAGGCCTCAGCTCTCCAGTCTTGCCCAGGACTCCCCCGTACCCCCACGGCTAGCCAAATGCCCCCCTCTTACCCCAGGCAGGGCCTGCTGAGGCAGGGGGGCAAAGCCGGGCCTGGGTCAGGTTGGGGTGTGGGGGTGGACCTCCCAGCCCCTCTTCCTGGAACCCCGTTGTGATTATGAACCAAGCCTTATTTGTTCCCAGTCCCCTGTGACTGTCATAGAGCCTGGCATAGAGGGGGCTCTTGTGACATGAAAGAAGGTGTGTACATGGTGACTCTGACGTCATTTATGGGATCTGGGAATATTCAGACCCCTCCCCGTGTCCCTCCCAGGAGCTGCAGTCTGGACTTGGGGGCTTGCTCCTTGACACTCTTTCCACAGGAATAATGGAGACGGCCTGCTGATGGGCTCTGGGGCCTGGAGGGACTTTAGAGCAGATGGCTGAGGCTGGGCGTGGGCACGGGTCTGCCGGCTGGCTCCTCACCTGGCACAGGAGGGCTGAGACCCCAGGCAGGGCTGAGACCCCAGGCAGGGCTGAGCTCTGGAGACAGGCCAGGGGGCCCTTGGGGCCTGTGGGAATGGCAGGGCCTGTCTGGGAGGGAGCCTCCAACAGACGCGTTATCAGGCCCCGTCGCCAGCGTTATCTGTGGCTTCTCAGCAAAAAAGGAGCCATCACCGCTTAGACCACTCCAGGCCTGGAACAAAGCAGCAGAGTCAGCTGGTGTCCCCGTGGCTTCAGACCCGTGGGCCCAGCAACCCGTGGCCCACATTGGGTGACCAGAGGGGCGGCTGCCCAGCCGGCGACAGCCTGTCTGCCTGGACTCCCCACGCCAAGAGCCTGCTGCCGCCTGGACCACCTCCCCCGGGCCTGTCTTCATCAGGGGCATGGGGTCACCCAGTCTTTCCAGGGCCCTGCTGAAATGTCAGCCACAAAGGACGGGACACAGACAGGCCTGTGCAGGAACAAGGACCAAGTGTTGGCACGGGATGAGGGCCGGGGCCGAGCTGGTCAAATGTTTACTTGGAATGATTGGGGCGGGTGGGGGGGCACCCTCAGGCCATGGGGGCAGCTGGCGCCTGGTGTGGGTGCCACTGTGGGGCACACCCTAGATTGGGCCCAAATCCAGAAGCACCCAGAGGGGGCTGCCAGCTGAGACCTTGACGTGGGTGCTCCTGGCCAGTCCCTGCCCATTGCTGGGGAGAAACAGGAGCTGGGAGGACTGGCTCCTTTCTCTCAGAAAGCCTTGCAGGACTGCCAGGAGTGGTTGTGCAGGTTGTGCACTAGAAAAGGACACCTCTCTGTTGAAGCAAGTGGGCCCGAAACCCTGCAACCGGGCGAGGGACTGATTCAGCCCAAAGGTTGCTTTTTGTCAATTGACTGATAGGAGGGGACAACTTTGTGTACTAGGCACTAGGATGGTTCTTCTGGTACGAGATAGGCTGTTAGAGGTGGGCTTGCCAAATATAATACAGGATGCCCAGTTGGATTTGAGTTTCAGATAAACAATGAAAAAAAATATGTATGTATGTATATGTGTGTGTAGATGTCTACACACACACACACACACCTACATAGACACGCACTCATAGGCAGTGTAACCCTGATTTAGGCAATATTGCAATGTGTAAAGCATCACAAGGTACGGAGGAGGTTTGGGGCCCTTGGAGTCGTGGGAAGGGTCGGGGAAGGCTGAGCTGGCAGGCCACTGTGGCTGCGGAGGTAAGGAGGGCCGGGGAGTGTCTTCCTGTGGGGCCATCCTCCGTGGAAGCTGGGGCCCGGCAGGGTTGGAGGGGCTGCCACGGTAGCCGGCGCCCTCTGGCGGCCGTGTTGAGAGCAGGCTGGAGGGCCCTGGAGAGAGGGACGGCTCTGCCCAGCGCAGCGCCCACCAGAGACCCCCGTGCTGGGACCAGGCAGTGAGCGAGCTGCTGGAGAGCAGTGTCTGGACATCGGAACTTTTCATTATGAAAGCTGGAAGGCCTATACAAAAGTCGTGAGGCCCGTGCAAGGAAGTCCCATGTCCCCACTCCCCACTTGAACCCTCATCGGCTCATGGCCAGTTTTATCTCATATAAACCTTTCCCCCCTCCTGGCAACTGGGTTGTTTTGAAGCAAATCCCAGACAGCATTTTATTTCATCCATAAAAAGGTCAGTATCCATCACTAAAAGATAAGGCCTGGAGGGATTTCGAAGCCGGAGTCACTGGGAATTGACCCCAAGACCTCAAGTGCTATTAAGAGGGGGACCCCGACCCCACCAAGCCCAGGATGTGCAGTTAGTTCCTGGTCTTCTGTGATCTCTCCTAAAGCATTCTAATTTTTCCTCCCCTGAGAAGAGTCATCTGGGGCCTGAGTGTCTACTCTCCCAGCCTCCTGTCTGGGCACACTTAGGTGTGGCCTCCAGAGGCTGTTCGGGATCTCCTGAGGAGTCCCAAGCACCCGCTCCTCCCTCTGGTCCCTTGATAAGGAGATTGAAAGACCACCCTGGAACTCAGGATGTGTAGGTCCCCTTGGGGAATGTGAGGAAAGTAAACAGGAGTTACCCAGTGAGGGACCAGAAACCTGGATTGTCACATGACTAGGCTCTTTCTTTCCAGAAGGCCACTTCCTCCAGGAAGCCACCTGTCTCTGCCATACTGGGTGACCCTGGGTAAGTGGCTGTCCCTCTCTGGGCCTGAGAAGGGAGCAGCAGCTCATCAGAACTTGCCCTGTCCTCAGATCCTGGATCTTCCAAAGTCCCTGGGGTGGGGGGAACTGATGGTAAGGTAGGTGGGGCTCAGGATGCACTGATTTCTAACCTGGTCTCATGCACACACTGAGCCCTGGGAGGCAGGCACAGTACCCCACTTCAAGGAGAGAAAAGCCAGGTGCAGAGATGTAAAGAAATTTGACAAGGGTTCCCCAGTTTGTAGGTGGCACACCAGGACAGGAGTCAAGGGCCAAACCCTCAGCCTTGGTGTCCAGGTGCCTCCCAGGGTTTTGAAGCAGGTCTCAAAGGTGAAGGGCAACACATGTCCCCCGGGGCAGAGGGGACATGAGTGACACTTCCTCAGCGTTCCCCAGACTCTGTTGCAGCCCAGGAGGCACTGACACTTAAGCTCTTCTAGCGGCCCTGCAGCCTTGCGATGACATTGAGTCACCCTCCTGGTCATTTAGAGTATCGCTGGAAGCATTTTTGTTCTCTTTTTAACCCAAAGTGTGGACCTACCTCGCCCCTCCTCCTCAGCATATTTAGCCGTCCGCTACCTGGGGAGAGGTCAAGTTCAAGAATCATGAGAAAGAGCCTGGATCTCCACCAGTCTGGGAGCTCTTTGAGGGGAGGTCCCTGCTCCCCCATCACTTTAGATGGAAGGAGAAGGACTGGGTCTCTCCAGCCCTCCATCTCCACGCTGGGACGAGGCCTTTCAGAGCCAAGACAGGGACATGAATGGGGAAGAGGTGGCCTCTGGCGTGTGCCTACCACCATACCATGGGTGGCCCTCTGTGCACCCCACAGAGCATGAGGGTCCTGTGTTTCCTAAGGCGAGGGCAGGGCGTTGAAGAACAGGAGAGAGTGGATGGGGCACTAGCTTGGGGCTCTGTCTGCCAGAGGACAGCCTCAGAGCCTGGGAACTTGAATTTGGACCCCAGTGTGATTGAGTCCTTCAGAGGGCGGGCACATTTGAGTTGAAGACTGCTGTTCCCAGAGGCAGGAGCCAGGACTGGGTATTCACTGGGGCGTGGGGGGGGGAGGGTCTGGAGAATGGGGAAGGCCAGACTAACTGATGTCAAAGGCCCTGCAGTCGCTGGATCTCCACCCTGAAACTCCTACTGCCTGCTACCCACCAGTCTCCCCCACCCTGTAGGTTCCCTTATCCCTCATCTCAAATATTGCTGCTGCCACCTATTCCTTCTTCTCAGTTGCTATTCTTGGTTCATTCATTCATCAGGGATTTAATCATTTTGGGGGGGAGGGGGAGTGCTGGGGGCAGAACCCAGGGCCCCACACCTGCTAGGCCAGTGCTCTACCACGGAGCAACACGCCCAGCCCCACTCAATTAACATTTAGTCGATCATTTGTGAAGTGCCAGATTGTGGTAGAATTTCCATATTGTAAAATTCACCCTTTTAATGTACAGTTCTATGAGATTGACAAATGTATAACAGATGTGTAAACAGCATCATAATCAAGATATAGAATATTTCCATCAAGCCAGAAAATTTCTTCCTGCCCCTCTGTAGTCAACCCCGCCTCCCTCCTCCAGCCTCTGGTAACCACTGATCTCTTCTGTCCCCATGGTTTTGGCTTTTCCAGAATGCTCCGTACAGAAAGTCATGCAGTGTGTAGCCTTTGGACTCCTCTGGCTTCTTGACTGAGCGTAAATGCTTTTGAGAGCCATCCGCCATACGGGTATTAGCGGCTTGTTCCTTTCTATCGCTGGATTGTCTTGCATCCCATAGGCCTAGTACAGCTTATTTAACTGTTCACCAGATGAAGAGAATTGTCTGTAGATTTTGGCAGTTAGGAATAATGCCACTTTAAACATTTGTGTGTAGGTTTTGGTGCAAACATATATTTCCATCTCTAGGGTGGATGCTACAAGCAGGATTGCTGGGTGCATGTAAGTATATGGTTAGTCTTACAGGAGTCTGCTGAGCTGTGATTGAGAATGGCTGTACCAAGGTCATAATGACCTTTATAGTTTAAACTTTAACTTTGTGTCTTAAAAAACCCCATTCCTAAGGGAGCATCAGTTCTTGGGCAAATGTAAATTTTCATTTATCTGGAATAGATGATTGAGTGGAATCACTGGTTTGGATGTTCAGGGTGGGAGACACTGTTCCCAAAGTGACTGTGTTTTGCAGTCTCTCCATTAATATATGAGTTTTGATTATTTTACATCTTTACCAGGTACCAGCTTTTGTGTGTGTGTTGGGGGGTACTGGGGATTGAACCCGAGGACGCTCGACCGCTGAGCCATATCCCCAGTCCTATTTTATTAGAATTCTTTTTTTTTTAAGCACAATACCCTTACCATATATAAAAGGTTGGCTGTTGTCACATTTAATGTCATTAGATAGCTAGTCAGTGCTCACATTTCCCTGATCGGCTCGTGGATACCATAGTTTATTGGTGATAACCTATTGGAGTCAGCATGCAAATAAGGCCCACACACTATGACTGGTTTATGGCTTTTATTTGAAAATCATTTGAAATGGTGCCTCTTGGTGGTTAGATGACTAGCTCGATGTACAGATTTACTAGCTCCATTTTGCTTTAGGTTTTTAGAAATTTATTTAAAGACTTATAATTTTGTGTATGGCTCCAAAGTCTATTATACAAAATAAAATATTTTCAGAAAGGTTTACCTTTGAGTTCCCTTCCCTCAACCCTTCTCCCAACTCCCAACTTCTAAGTTAAAAAAATTATATATAAAATAATATACTTGCATGCAGGTGCCTCTATCCTTCCTGTTTGTTTATTTGTTTTTATCTTATTATTTTCTCACAGGTTCACACACAAAGCAGGAAGCACTGTTGTATATCTTTATTTGTGGTGCTAGTGTTCAAACCCAGGGCTTCACACATGCCAGGCAGACATCCTGCCGCTGAGCCACATCCCCAGAGCCCCTACTGTTCTTGGTGGTGTGTGGGGGGGGTGGCTCCACACTCTCCCTCCACCTCGATTTCTTCACTGCACACGCCACTTGGCCCTCAAGAACCAGCAAGTTCTTCCTGGTCCCCTTTATGGCCACGGCATCCTCCACTGGTGGCTCAGGCTTTTGCCACTACACACTGAACTGCAATGAGAAAGCTTCTCTTCCATCTTGGGCGTTTTGCTAGCATGATCTCCAGGATCCCCTCTCAGCAATGGGCTTCCTGAGTCTTAGGTTGGAGAAACATGTTCCTTGCCACTGGACCCAGTACTGGGGGTTGAACCCAGGAGTGCTCTACCAGTGGGCTATACCCCCAGCCTCTTTTATTTTCTTTTGAGACAGGGTCTCCATAAGTTTCCCAGCCTGGCCTTGATCTTGCTATCCTCCTGTCCCACCCTCCTGGGTCGCTGGGACCCACATACAATTTTGTTGGCTCTCAAGTTCCCCTGCAAAGGGCTGCAGCCTTTGGCCCTCTGCCAGGGCCTCTTTCTCCTCAGCCTTCCCAGTGGAAAGGGTTGCCTAATTTCTCGATTTTTGCCTATCTGATAGGTGACAAATGGTATCTCTGAGCAGTTTCAATTTGCATTTCTTTTATTCAAGCGATTGGATCACTTTTCATAGGGTTAAGAGCCATTCGCATTTCTTTTCCTCTGGATATTTTTAGCACATTTTTTAGAACTTTGAGGTGCTTTTCCTTCTCCACTGTTAGAAGCCCTTGCTGAATTAGAGGCCTTGATGCTTCACCTGTGATGCAGGGGCAGGGATTTCCTGCAGTCTGTCACTGTCTTCTTCTTGGTTTATTTGTTCATTTACTTATTCATTCTGGAGATGCGGCTGGGGGCAGGGTGGCCCTGCGGGGCTCCCCCAACAGGTTCATCCCAGGTTAGAACCTTGGCCGGATCCCGATGCTCCCTGTTTCAAACAGTCCTGTGCTGGCCTTTCTGTCCCATGACTGCTCTCCTGCCGCCAGTGTCCACCCTGCCCCTGTCCTGCCCTATTCAGGCCCTCAGCATCTCCCACTTTGGGCTCAGAGATGTCCACAAGCAAGCCTGGTTGTCTGAGTGAGCAATGAATGAGTGAAACTTGTGAGGACAAAGACCTTCCCACCCGAGGGAGCCAAGCCAGAGAGGAGTGAGGAAAGCACTTCCCTTCCTGCCTCGCACCCCTCAGACCTAACTCAGGTCTGAATCCTGCTCCCAAATTGCTTGTAGATTACACCGGACACCTGCTGCTTTTCATGACTTAGAAGAACAGCTGCTCATCCAGAAATTGTGGGAACACAGACAAGTGCCAAGAAGAAAATAGGAATTAACCTGTTCACCATCACCCAGAACAAACCACTGTGGACTTTTTTGGTGTTTTTTCATCTAACTTGCTTTTCTTTTGCATATTTTACTTTATACACACACACATATGCATATATACACATACATGTACCCCTTGCCCTTTAGCATTGGAACACACACATTTTTTCATGGCATTCAACTTCTTCACTTATTATTATTATTATTATTATTATTATTATTTTCATATCAAGGGCATTTAACTACTGAGCCACATCCCCAGCCCTTTTTATTTTTTCTTTGAGACAGGGTCTCACTAAGTTGCTTAGGGCCTCACTAGGTTGCTGAGGCTGGCTTTGAACTCTCGATCCTCCTGCCTCAGCCTCCTGAGCCTCTGGGATTACAGGTGTGTGCTGCTGCACCTCGCTGTACACCTTAATTTTAAACAATTTTAAAGTAGTCACAAGATGAATGTATCATATTTTTGCCCTCCCACTTGCCCTCTCTGGACCTCAGTTTCCTTCTCTGTAATAAAAGCGCTTCCTTCATAAGCTCCCTGTAAAGGTCAGCTGTGGTTGTGGAGTGAGTGCAGGGAGCACTGGGTAAAAAAGTGTGACATCATCACCATGATTATTGCTGCTATTCATTCCTAGTTGTGGGCTTTAGATTTTGAGTTTATTCTATTGCTAATGATACTGTTCAAGGGAGTTGGTGGGGCATGAGAGAGTGCTCCAACTCCAAACCTAAATTAAGCAGACAGAAGGAGCAAGGAGCTGGAAAGACCCGACTGCTGAAAGTTAGGATCTCAGGTGCTTGCCACTGGCTGCCTGCGGCGGGAAGGGCAGTTGGAACCGCATCTGCAAAGGCTCAGAAATTTGAGAGCATGGTAGAGGGTGGGTTTCTGATGTGGTCACTGGGGTGGAATTCAGGTCTCTGTTTTACTGGTCAGTCCCCTGAGGCCCAGGAAAGGGAAGTGACTGATAATGTGGGTGGGAACCAGGGCTGAGCCCCAACTCCTGTCCAGTGCTCCTCACCTGCCCACAGGTGGTCCCATCCTCCCCCAGACACCTGTGTGCTTGATGGGAGGGGAAGAAGCTCAGCAAGAGGAATGAGAGAGGAAGTGGGAGTTTTCGTTCTCGTCATCTGCATGCCTGTGGGTCCCTGGCCAGTCAAGGGCTAGCTGTCCTGCAAGCGACCTCACATGCCCTGTGAGTAGGAGGCCATTCTCAGTTTCATCTCCTCCCTGACACCTCCAAAATGGGGACCTTGAGCTGGCACAGGCCAAGTCTCCCAAGGTTCCACCCTCACCTCCTATCCCTTCCGAGGCCTGGCGGGCCAAGTTGGGAAGCCAGGGGTCCATTTCAAGTTATCATCCAGAGCACATAATTAGGCTGCACCCCACCCTGTGCCTATTTAAGGGAGTGTAACCATGGTGCCTGGTGCTTTTGCCCAGAGGGAGGAGCCCTTGAAGGCCCAGGGAGAGCTGGGAGAGGCCACAGAGGAGGTTGAGGCCCTAGCAGACAAGTCAACCCGAGGCCCAGACACTCATGAGCAAAGTTCCAGTGCTCCTGGAAGATCTTTAAACTTTCCTGCTACCTGTAGCCACTCTAGGCCCACCACGAAGGCTGATCCTGTAGAATGGGGAAGACTTCCTGAGTACCAAGCTCTTCTTAGAGCACTTCCACTCTTTCTGGTCCGAATTGGAGAGCACTGCAGGAGCACCTCCTTGTCACACTCTATGGTCAGTGCTCAGTCCCCCACATACAGAGGGGCTCTGCCCTGCTGCTTACAGAGAGCAGCCACAGGCATAGAACCACAGGCACAGAGGTCCCACGATAGCTAACCTCCGCACTCTGGGCGTTGGAACTATTCCACTAATACAGTAGAAACTCACATCTCTGAAGAGCCATTATGAGTTAGACCATAATATGTGACTCAGCAGTGTGAGTAGGAAGGACCTCAGAATGTCAAGGCCACTCACCTCGAGGGGCAAAAAGCGGTGCAGAGAGATGCCCGTGCGGGACAGGAGCTCACCCACAACAGTTGAGGCAGCACGGGCGCTGGAGCACAGGCCCCCTGAGACAACCCTCACTCTCCAGGACCTTGTCACCTCCTTCCATCAAAGAGCAATAAGGGACTTCAGCGCCAGCTGAAGGGCAGCGAGGAGCTCCAAAGGCCGAGGACGCAGGAGCAAGCAGTCATCTGGATCAAGGTGGGTGGAAGGTTGGCAGAGCAGGTACAGAGAACCCGGAGAGGAGGGTGGCAGGAGAGACCTCAAAAGCTTCCCGAGGGAGTTAGCGCAGGAGGCAGGAGGAGGAGGGACAGTTCCTCACCTGGGGACTTAGGGAGAAATTCCAGGAGGGGAAGGGCGAGCGCAAAGTCATGGGGGAGAGAGGCTGATTTCTCCTGTGCCCTGGCTGCACTGGATTCCTGGGGACTGTGACTGGGATCCCCAGCACTGGGTGCAGACTCTCCATCTCAGGGCCCAAGGATGCACGCTAACCCTCAGACACGGACAGAGATTGGCTGGATGTGATGTACTGTCATCTGAGAGTAACCTAATGGTGGAAATGCAGGCATGTGGCAGATGTGAGGAAAGTCTTGTTTTGAATAATGTTGGTATATAAACCGTTATGTGTAAGGGCATGCTGGTGGGGTGTGTGTGTGTGTGCGGAGGTGCCTCAGTCTGTTGGTTTTCAAATAGCATCTTAAAAGTGACATGCTCATATCCAACTCTTGAAGTGGTCACTCCCTCCTTCCATCCCTCCCCTCGATTTCACCACCCCCCTCTCTGAGTCTCTGTTTCCCCACACATAAAACGAGGCAGGTTCTTGAAGTCCGCTCTCAGGCTCTCCCTTTGCTGAGATGTCAGACGCGCCCTCTGGTGGCCAATGTCAGCCATGCACCCTTGGAAGGGGCACCGTGGGCGCCCAGCTTGGCTGCAGAGTGTATGTTTTGTGTTTGGGTGACGGGGTGTGCCTGTGCACTGGGAGGGGGTGGGTGACAGGCTTGTGACAAATAGAATGCAGAGCTTCTCCAACTCTCATCCCCTGATGAAAACACACAGAGAGGGACCATTCCAACAAAGGCAAACTCTGGTAAAGCCTTTCTGGGGCCCAGGCGGATGCTTGGGTTCCCAACATGCCCCAGGGTGTCCGTCCTGCTAATTCACTTTGAAAGCATCACTCTTCTGCTCCAAGTCTCATCCTACCGAACAGAGTAAAGACCAAACTCCTGGCTGTGGTGTTAAGAGCCTTCTAGAAGCTGCCCCGCCTGGTAACCCCTCTGGCCTCATTTTTCACTCTTCTCCTCTCAGACAAACTTCCCCCAACCTTTCTCATCTCCGAGCCTCTGCTCATGGCAGTTCTTCCTCTTAGAGTGTCCCACCTCCTCCTTTAGTCCCCGTGGCACTTTTTAAATGTAGACTAAAACGCTCTGTGCTCTAAGAAGCTTCTGGGTTTTTCCACTTGGGTCTGTGCTCATCATTCCTGAGAACCAGCAACTTTGTCTACACCTGTCTTCTGGGACACAGGGAGTTTAGAATTTACCCAGGCAACTGGGTTGAAGAGGCCTGTTTTGTGCACTCGATGGAGAACAAGCTCCCTGTACCAGAAGGGGTGAGGTCCCTGAGGTCATGCGTTAGGGGGCAAAGAATCCTGGGCATGATGAGACTGGTACCCATCGGCACACTCTGCCAGTTAGGTCAGCTCTGTGGTGGTGTTACTATGGATGCCCCAGGGCCTCAGGAGCCACAGGAGGGTCCTTGGTCAGGTCTGGCCTGCAGGGTGGGGACATGCAATTAATACCAATTGAGAAGCAGATGCCAAGTCAAATTAGCTGTGGAAGAGACTGCTTAGGGAATGCTTTTGTGAGGGAAGTGAGGAGAAGCCCGGGGAGACTGAGAGGGCCATCAGACCACAGCGCAGGTCTGTCCCTGACCAGAAGGGGCCTGTGGGAAGCATAGCTATTGCAGATTGGAGAGCTCAACTGTTGAAGCCATTGGTCAGTGATGCTTCTCTCAGCCAGAGATCTGAGAGGGGTGTTTTCACGGCCACCAGTGCCCACAGTTGAAGGCAAGGGCTTTGGAGTCTTTGTAACCCCGGTGAGAAGCTGATTGGCCCAGTCTGAGTCCTATATCCAGTTCAGGTCCAGTCAAGTATGACCCTAGCTAATAGGTCAGGCCACTCACCCAGCTGCCCTCTCAGCCAGGACTAGGAGCCTGATCTCTGAAACAAATGTTCCCCTAGAGCTGGAGAGTTAAGGAAAATGTCCAGCATTGTGGAGTATGGGCACCCGTGGGGGGTGAGGTGGTGAAATAGGCAGGTGGTGCTCTCTTGCTGAACACAACTTTTCACCATGACACACGGTGGCTCCAGAGAGCCAGGAGCTGGACTTCTGTTCCTTTCAGGGCTGGGGTGGGCAAGCTTCCTGGCACAGAGGAGAGTCCAGGAGGGTCTGCTACTGCCCACTGTGAAAGGCTCCCTCTGCTGGTGAAGACAGGTCCTACACCTGACCTATGGATGCCATTCTGGATGGGGATGTTGGAATCTGCCTTTCCCATCAGTCTGGAAGGTTGGGACCACTTAAGTTAAACAATCCAGGGACCGGGTCCAGCTGCCCCACTAACTTGAGCAAGACCTTAACGTCCTCATGCCCAGTTTCCTCACCCCTCTAGTGAGAATCATAAACTGAGCTGATGGGAAAGAGGGGTGAGGTATGGAACTTTCAGGTTCAACTCCACCCCCCCACCCCAACCCAGTTCTGGGGATTGAACCCAGGGGGTATTCTACCGCAGAACTACATTTCCAGCCCTTTTTTATTTTTTGAGACAGGGTCTCATTAAGTCACCCAAACAGGTCTCAAACTTGCCACTCTCCTCCCTCAGCCTCCAGAGTAGGTGGGATTAAAAGTATGTACCACCACATCTGACCAGGTTCAACTTCTGAGCTGATTTGAATCCAGCTTCTTAAGTTATTTGCTCTGTGACCTTGGGCAACTTACTCAAACTTTGCCCCATCTATAAAGGCTGAATAAGGAAGAAGCTAATTTTTTTTTCCCCAAAAAGGTAAATGTGAAGATTCAACAGGTGAATCTAAGAACGGCAGACTATGGCACCTGGTATCCCATTGCGATGTAGTGCTTCAGGCAACATCATCTCTTAACCTTCACCTCTACCCCAGCCCCACCACTCCCAGATCCCCTGCTGATGACCCACGGGGTCATCAGTGTGGGCCTCACCTCCTGGGCCCAACTACACAGGGGGAATGGGAGTGCACCGCGGGCCTCCTGCCCTGCAGGCCTCACCCTCATTCACTCAGCATTTCTTGGGCATTTCACGCATAGCCAGTGCTGGGCTCGGCTGCCTAGGAGACAGGCCCCAGCAACCTGTCCTTAAGGATTCCCAGACACCCCAGTACAGGGCACGATTCCTCCAGGGCAGGGAGGAGTCTATCTTGGATGTCTGGTCACCTCAATCCCTCCCTCCTCCCAGCCCCAACGAAATCAAGATTCCACCAACTGGGGCGGGAGGAGACTTCAGCAGGAGACTGGAAAAGGGCCCAAGGCAGAGGTAGAGGCCTCCCACCAGGGGAGCTGGGAGTCTGGGCTTCGGCGCAGCGGCAGATGCCAGGGCAGGAGCCAGAGCGGAAGTCTTGCAGGGGGCGTGTCGGAGCGGAGGGGTCGGTTCGGCCTCTCGGAGCTGCCCGAGCAGCGGAATGCGCCTGCGTGCCAGGGAGGGATTTCCCACCGCCGGCCTGGGGTGGAGCCTGTTTCTGAGGTGCAGGGCGCCCGGATGAGGTGCCGTGAGGTGCCGAGAGCTGCAGGACCTGGAGGAGAGGCTGGAGGTGGAGCTCGGTTTGTGTCCGTGCGCATGCGCATCAAAAGCTCACATCCGTTTATCTTAGGAGAGGTGGGCATGGGAGACCACACCAAGGAGGGACCCTCCTCGCGCTCCTCACCTCAGCGCTGCACACGCCCCCTCTGCCAAGGTGTCCTCCATGCTAGTGGAAGGAGGGCTCCAAAAAGCAATGCGTAATCCTAGCGGCTCGGGAGGCTGAGGCAGGAGGATCGCAACGACGAGGCGCTCAGCAACTCAGTGAGACCCTGTCTCTAAATAAAATACAAGATAGGGCTGGGGATGTGGCTTAATGGTCAAGTGCCCCTGAGTTCAATACCCCGCACAAGCAAAAAGCAATGCTGTTCAGACAGCTCTATCCCTTGGAACACCTGAGTTTGTGGACTTGAGATTTCTACCTGCCACGGGAAGACAAAGGGACGTCCTAGGAGTTCACCAAAGTGACAAGAGGTGGATTTCAAAGAGAGGCAAACTCACATTAATCTTACATTGCGATAGTGGAAAACTATCAACGAAACCTCAACAGACAATTAGGGAAAAGATTGTGTGATCCAAGAGGCTTCATCCCAGGCACAGTATCAGTGTTTCTGTCAGCGCATTGTTGAGGCACACATCGACGGAACAAGAAGATACGAGGGGGAACCTCAAGCCAGAGGAGGATGGAGTTAGAAGACGATCTCAAGATAGGGGATGGCAAAGTGTGTAGGAAACAGATGGAGGGAACAGATACAGATAATTACATCTAAATGAGTGTTGATAATGTGGTAGATACGTGGTAGTTTTAAGCAGGGATTCTTTTTTTGCAGTGTTGGAGATCAAATCCAGGACCGCACACAAGCTAGGCAGGCACTCTACCACAGAACTACACCACCAAAGCCCTAAGTAGGGATTCTTGAAACAGAAAGCTGTAACTATTAAAAATACAGAAATGAAAAAATCTATTCTGCACTATCCAGTGTGGTATCCACTATCCAGGTGTAGCTATGTACATGTGAATTAATCGATATTAATAAAATCAAATATTTGTTTCCTCAGTGTCAATAGCCACTCTTCACGTGTTCAGGGGCTGTGGGTACCTAGTGGCTATTTGTATTAGAGCATATGTAGGACATTCTGTCACAGCAGAAATCATTCGGTTGAACAGCGTGGGTCCCAATTATCTCAGCAAATCCAGGGAGAGGGAGGGATGAGGAGAGGAGGGAATGAGTCCTAAAGGTCCTCTAAGACTAGAGGGGAGAGGTGAATAGGGAGGTGAGTGGGGGAGTTGAAAACCAGGATAAAACTTCCAGATAAGGATATGATAGGATTTGAAATAAGGAACAAAGAGAAAATTGACTAACCCAGTTAAGGAAGAAGAAAAAAATGGGAGAAAATGTACTAAGTAGTAAAAATGAAATCAAACAGGAAAAATAAAACTAAGTTCATCAGCTGCCACAATAGCTCTGATCTAGATGACCCCCCTCCCAAGAAACAGGTGCTGTTTCCAATGATATGGGGAGCAGATGTATACAGAAATATCCCCTGGGACAGAATGCCTAAAACTGCTGGGTAAAACCTAAAAAAAAATTTTTTTAAACATAGTTTGGGCAACAGAAATTAAAAGAAATGTCAGTTTTCAGAAGCATCAAGAAAATTCAAGTCACCTGAGGTAAATATATCTTGGAGCCAGGGTTTGCCCAAAAAGTATCTGCCCATCTCTCAGGACCCAAAGCTTGGGTTTTAACAGGCTGCACAGCTCATGTTAGGAAAGATAATGCTGGGGCTCAAAGCAAAATGGGAGATTGAAGACTCCTGTAAAGGGGATTCCCAGAGGGTTACCCCCTGAGTAAAGGAGGAAAGCAGAGCTGGTGGAGCCTCGTCCGCCTCTGTCTTGAGTGGGATTGGAGAAGAGGCAAGAAGGGCCTTCCCTGTGTGTGAATCTCTAGGATGAGCTGTTTGAAGTGGATGTGTTGCCTGGATTTGTGCTGCTTCTACCGTCTGACCCTCACCGCCCCCCCCGCCCCCCCGCCAA
>NW_026000229.1:14713129-14770978 GCF_001458135.2 Marmota marmota marmota | reverse complement strand
CGCCCCCCCGCCAAAAAAAAAGAACTACAAATGTAGTTAAAGTGACCCCCAGATGCCTGCTGGAGCAATTGCAAAGGCTCCCCAGAGGAACACACAACAAGTCAAGGCTTTAAAGAATTCTCATGGATAAGCTTCCGTGGAGTGGGAGGTCACACTATATACTTACCTCTAGCTGTCTATCCATAGATAGAAATACGTGTAATACATACACTATATCTTTATAGTAAATAGAAGAGGAAATGAGCTAAATTAAATGAGACTCAGCAGAAACAACACTGTTGAATCAGATCCATAACAATAAAAAATATTGGAATTATCTGCTGTGCATAACAAATTATGTGTGGTTTGCTTAAAGAAATTAAAGAGGAGGGCTGGGGGTATAGATCAGTGGCACTGTGTGTGCTGAGCATGCTCCAGGTCCTGGCCTCAATCTCCAGCACAGACTATGCAGAAATGACAAATATAATTGAAATCAAAACCCAATAAATGAAGGGTGGTTTGGGGAAGATGAAGTGAACAAACACATTCTACTTTAAACTTGCTGACCATGATTATTAACTCTGGGCAGAGTACACAGTCCAGCCATCTGAGGACTCAAGTCCGCAGCAACCAGTTGGAAAAGGAAGCAAGAGTTGGAAGTACGACTGACCTGGGGTTAGTTTCTGGTCTGTCCCCCTCCAGCGTGGCCTGGCCTGGCCTCAAAGGCAGCCCCAGATCAGGGAGAGCCCATGAGGTAGAGGCTCCAGGAAAGAATTCCAGGAAAGGGGATCCTCAGGATCAGAGAAGTGGGAAGTTTCCTTGTTCCCACTGTCCCCCATTGCCTCCTCCAGGTAATACTTCGGTGGTGACAGTAGCAATGGAAATGGCAGCCTCAGCCAGGGAGGTGCCTAATATTCTGGGGGAAAGAAAACCTTCTCTGTCACCAGAAGAGCTGTGGGTCCTAGAGTCTGGGCAAGGCCCTGTGGCTTCCCCACCCCACCCCCACTGTCATCTTGCTGGTGCCCCAGGAAGTGGGGGTGTCTTGTCCCTTTTATAGATTTTAGGTTTCTTTCTTCTCAGTCCCCTCCCCCCATCTTGCGCCAAAGGTAGAGTGACTAAGGGACAGAAAGGAGCGGCCCTGGGGGTACTCATTAACAACCCCTTGCTGGGAGGCCCCAGATCTTGGCAACAGGTGCTCTGGAGGTATTAGCATTTTATCTCCTTTTGAGTCAGCCCCCATCTTCTGACCCAATCATTCATCATCTACACTGCTGTCCCTTTGTCCCCCTACGCAATCATAAGAAGTGCACAGCAGAGCTGGGAAACTAAAGCCCCAGGACTGGAACAGGAGGCCGGGGGGTGGGGGGGGGGAGCCGGAAGTGTTGGGGGAGATTGAGGAAAGGAGGGAGCACAAGAAAGTGATCCCATAACTTCATGAACTTCCAGGACCACCTTTAAGCTGCACGCATGGATCTGTCCCTAAACAGATTATGAAACTCCTTGAGAACTGAGCTATGGGGTAGACTGCCACGCAGGTCCCAGACAGCCACTGGTGTTGTGCATATGAAACCTACCTAAGTAGTGCTGCAAAAGGCATTGAAAACTGAACCAATATTGGTACCAGTCTGCAAAAAAGTGGGTTGGAGCTTGTAGCCTGGTGCTAGCCTAGATCAATTTTCTGCTAAAATCAGTCAATCAGCCAATCAATCAACATTTCCATAGGATTCAAACAAAAGACCCAAGTCTCATTAACGAAATGTTCAAAATGTTCAGGATATAATATAAAATGACTTGAGATGTGAGGAACTAGAAAAATCTCATCTCACAGTAAAAAGACAAGCAATAGAAGACAACCCAGAGATAACACAGATGCTGAAATCATCCAAGATTTAAAAATAGCTATTATAACTATTAGAACACAGAGATCAGGCTGGATGCAAACTTCACAGATCATTTCAGCCTTTATTCAGGAACATACACCTTGGGAATGGACCCACTTTCCTGGTGGAAAATGAGCCACTGAACAAAGAAAGGGAATTAGCTTCTGTAGGTTATGCTGAGAGGTGACTTAATTAATGAGCATGTCATCTTGGACACCCAGGAATTTGGGGTCTGTTTTACTGTGCGAAATGAGAGGGAGTCTAGGGTCAGCAGTCAGTCTCTGGGATTTATCTTACTGGAGGGCCCGGGGTCAGTGGTTGGTATCTGGAAAGGATTTGTTTAGGGAAGGATTAATGCTTTGGCCTCTTCTCAGAGACTGCCTTTCTAGGTTTGATGGATGCCTCTTCCCCAGGGTTTGTTTTATCACGGAGAAAGAATGTATTGGAAAGGATCAATGCTCTCAAGGTGTGGCTTTCCTTCTCACTCCCCCTTTCCCAGGTCTCATTATTTGGGGGGTTTGTCATTTCCATATCTAATAATAACCACACTCCAAGAAATAAGGGTGAGTACTCTCGCAATGAATAAAGAGATAAAAAGTCTCAAGTAAATAGAAGGTAGAAAGAAGAACCGAGTTGAAATGGGAGAACTGAAAAATACAATAATAGTGACCAAATCCTTGGATGGTTCAATAGCAGAATGGAGATGACCGAGGGGAGAGCCAGTGGACACACAGAGAGAGCTAGAGGAATTATTCCATCTGAACAACAGAAAAAAGATTTAAAACAGTTGAACAGAGTCTCATGGAACTGTGGGACAATACCCCAAATGTCAAATATTCATGTCCTCAAAGTCCTAGGAAGAGTGTAGAAAGAGTACAGTTCAGAAAATAATTGAGAAAAAAAATTTCTCAAATTATTGCCTCAAGAAACTCAGTACACTTTAAAGAGGATAAACGCAAAGAAATCCACTCCCAGGTAGATGACGATCCAACTTCTTTTTTTAAAAAATATTTATTTTTTAGTTGTAGTTGGACACAGTATCTTTATTTTTTTATGTGGTGCTGAGGATCAAACCCAGGGCCTCACACGTGCTAGGTGAACACTCTACCCCTGAGCCACAACCCTAGCCCCTCAAACTTCTTTAAACACAAAAACATCTCTAAGGTAGTCAGAGAAAAATACATTCAGGAGAAAGAACATTTATTTGAACGACTGTCAACGTGTCTTCAGAAATCATGGAGGCTAGAAGAGCAAAATGTTCATGAAGTGCTGAAAGAAAAGACCCCACAATTCAGTTTTTTATATCCAGCGAAAAATATCTGTTAGGATTGGTGTGAAATAAAGATCTCCTGGCTTGAAGGAAAACCAAGAGACTTTGTTGCCAGCACACCTGCCCCTCAGTACGTGTCAGCAGAGGGCCTTCAGCTAGAAGGGAGATGTCAGCACCAGGAAGCTCAGAGCCCCAGGAAGGAAGGACGAACGTCAGAAGTGGCAGATTTCTGGGTAACTAGACTATTCTGGGGTTGATAGTTAAAAGCAAGAATTAGGACATTGTTTAATGAGGTTATCAGTGTAGACTTAATATAATCATAAAGGAAGGAGGGCAACAGAATTCATGGGAGGGCGAGGATTCTACTTTCCATTTAAAGTGCTAATGTGTTTATTACCATGAGTTAAGAATGTATATTAAAACCCATAGAACAACCACACACACACACACACACACACACACATAAATTGCAAAGAGACTTTATAGAAAGCACATTAAGTTATTTCTATTAATGTGAATCGCTTACTGAGCTTAATTTATAAATTAAACTCCATCACAGATATATATATATATATATATTTGTCTGAAAAAAATATAGTATTTGCTAGGACTTGGTGCTGTCAGGCATCCACAGAGGTCCTTGGAACACACACCTCTCAGTAAGGGGGGAATACTGTATTTGCTCTGTGGCCTGGGGTGTGTCACTCAACTTCTCAAAGCCTTAGTCTTCTCACCTGTACAATGGGAATAATAACACTACTAATCTGCAGGGCTGCTGCAAGGACAAGATGAAGTCCAGGTGTGAAGTGGCTGGGAGCAAGAGGAAATTCAAGCGTGTGGCTCCCTTTTGCTCTTGCCTTGGGTAAGGTCAACTCTGAAAATGGGTCACAGTATCTTCTTTTCCTCTCCTCTCTCTCCCTCTTTGGACCTTCGGCTCCCCAGTCTACTTCAGGAAGGTCTGTGATGGGACTGAACGTGGCTTGAGCTCTAGTGTGTCAAAGTCACCAAGGATGAGCAGAGGGTGTGGGGAGTGGGAGGGTCCAGGTGTCAGGGAGGAAAGGGCTCCTGGATCCGTTCCCCTCCCTCCTTCAGAGCAGAGCTCCTACAGCCTTGGTAGGTGATCCTCCTCCTTGTGATTCCTAAAACCATGTTCTGTATCTAAGGGCTGCTTCTCCTGGTCTCTGGTCAATAAAACAATGACCGTCTCTGGATGGGACATGTGCTCCTGGTGGTCCCATCAGATTACCGTGCACTGGGTTCAGTGAGAAGGGAGAGATTTGGATGCAGATTCAGTTAGGAATGATGGTCTAGGTGGGTTCCCCAAAGTGATTTAATTAGGGTTTCTTTTTCTTCTTTTGAGTAAAAAAAAATGGAGATGGGCACCCCTGTGCTGGTATAGTGGAGCCTCACGGCCATCGGGGCCCCAGAATCCTTTCTCTATCATTCAGTCTCTAGTTGGCTGTCCTGCCCTTCCGCAGTCCTGGAGAAGGGAGGGCCATGGGCAGTTGCTCAGCCTGCTCCCTTGTCAGGGGCTTTCCTGAAAGTCTCACCCAACACCCACCCACACACATCTCATTGACTGTGTCATATGGCCACCCACGTGAGGGGTGCCAGGACATCTGGGAAGTGTTCTGCAAGGGCTCCACAAATATCAGCTGTTGCCATCCTGAGGTGGGGCCAAGTCCACATCAGCAGAGGTTGATAGTTTCTTCTGGGTAATTTTGGGACTATTGTCTCAGGATGGGAATGGCTGATCACTAGGGAGGACACATTTTCCCTTTTAGGATGTTTGACTAAAAGGACTTGGAGAGAAGGTTCCAGTAAGGGGCTGAGGGCGTCAGCGGTAGATGGGCTCAGTAGAAAGAGCTGCCTGGAGGAGGAGTCCCTGAGTCCCTGGCAGCAGCTTTGTTCTGACTGAGCCAGGGCCACTCTCAGTGCTCACTGAGGCCATCGCCACAGCCCTTCCTAAGGAAAATGCGTGTGTTCTCCAGACAGCCGTGTTCTGTCCCAGGTGACCTTGCGCCACCCCTTGGTCCTTGGTTTCAGCGGATTGGAGGAAAGGCTGGCACCTAACCCACGAGCAGTCAACCTGTAGGCTGTACCAACCATTGGCTCAAAACCCAAGCCTGGGACATTCAGACTGCCCAGCCCAGGATCCCCATCTGACTGTCTGAAAAGAACTTGCAGGTGGAGGAGAACAAAATGAAGTGGACGCTTGGAGAAACGTCCTGCTGCTGGGCAGGTGGGCTGGTCCTGGATCCCACATGGGCCCCCAGCAGCCTGGGCTGTGGGGCTCCAGCTTTCCTTGAGCTTCCCTCCTCTTCCCACCACCAACTCTCCCCACTTGAGCAAGGTCGAGGGGACTTCCCCAGGCAACCAGACATGGGCAAGGTCACCAGGTGCTTCAGAAGGAAATCAGCTGGTTCTGATGATGGAATTAAAGCCAAGCTCTTGGAAGTTCATTCTGATAAGGATCTGGCATTGTTGTGAATTTTCTGGCCAGTTCATTTAAAAAGTTCAACAGTGAACGTAATTATTTACTTATGTTTGCAGATATGAATCTGAATTTTGATAGAACACAGCGGCAGCATCAAACAATGTTCATATCCAATTAAGAAATCCATGGAGCAGAAATGAACTTGGAATTGATGGTGGTACATATATCATTGAAAGTCGGGAGAAGACAAGCTGTGACAGTGCCTCAATTGTAATAGAGACAGTCATCTATCTATCTACCTATCATCTCCCTGTCTATCCATGCCCACATAAAGGGTAATTACACTGTGATATTTGGAGGCAAAGGTGATGATGAATATAAAATATACTTCAGCAGAACCAGGTCCGGGCACCTGGCCCGTGCAAATTTTAAAGGGGCACACACACAAAATCAGTAATCAAGACAAATAATATTTTTAAACAATATTTTAAAGTCGAAATTAATGGAAAAGTCCCCAATGAACAAAATAGCAACAGTTTAAATAAAGGCAGGATCAGTTTTATTGATTTTTCTTTTTGCCTCTGGCTCCAATTTGGCTTGGCACATCACAGCACAGCAGTATATTTTCTCCTTACACTGTCTGTCATCAGTAGAATTTTTTAATGTTTGGGTTTTTGAAGAATTACTTAGTAAATCATTTGAAGTGTTTGCAATGGGATTGAACATTTTGTAAATGAGTCCTCTAAATTTTGTTCAAAAGCAATTTAAAGGTTTTTTTTTGTTTTGTTTTGTTTTGTTTGGATTTTACTGTAGAATAATTTGCATAAGAATTATTTTTTTCTTAGAGTTTAGTAGAATTTTCTGAAACTATCAAAGCCTAATGTATTTTTTTCCTGCAGTCCTACATTTTAAAAATTGTGGTAAAATGCACATAAATATTACTATTTTAACCACTCAAAAGAATATAATTCAGGGGCATTAAGTACATTCACAATATTGTGCAAGCATCACCACAACGTAGTTCCAGAACATTCTTATCACTCTGAGTGGAAATGCTGTTGCTAATAACCAGTCACTCCCTGCTATCCCCTCTCCCACAATCCCCTGGCAAACACCAGTCTGCTTTTTGTCTCTATGGGTTTGCTTATTTTGGACATTTCATACAAATGGAAATTTAAAATATTATGTCTGGCTTTGTGTGTGTGTATGTAGTATTGGGCACTGAACTGAGAGGACTCTACTACTGAGCTACTCACTCCTCTTTTTATATTTTATTTTTGGACACAGGGTCTTGCTAAGTTGCTGAGGCTGACCTTGAACTTGCCATCTTCCTGCCTCAGCCTCCTGAGTAGCTGAGATTACAGGCGAGTACCACCTGGCCCTGCTGGCTGCTTTCACTTGGCATCCTGTTTTCAAGATTCATCCAGGTCATGGCAGTGTTTAGCAATGATGACTGATGTCGGTGAAATATCAGTTGCAGCACTGTGGCTAACCAACGATACAGCTATACCTCAGGAAAAAAATCCTTCTAGTAGAATCTGGAAGAGGCTATATGCACAGAGATCTCCAAAACATGGTTTTGGATGACAAAAGCAAGTTATGGAACAAAAAGCATATCCTATCATGAAAATCTTCGGAGTGTTCAACATGTGTGCCAGAAAAAATGTTAACTCTTGGAACTTATTTTTTAATCAGATCTCAGGTATTGAAAACAATTTTTTAGCAAATTTCATTCATTGCACATTGGACAACTCAAAAGTCAGGGAGGACCTGAACAAATTAAATAATGAGATCTCAAGTGGTGGGGAAGATAGAGTTTAGAAACCTATACATTTTTTTTTTCAGATGTGGGAAAGATATCTTGATGGTACTCTGATTTCTAATTGGGCAAATTTATATTTTGTAAGTTGGATGAAAGGCAAGACGGAAGGCTTATGGTTTTGTGGCATCCACAGTTGGAAACGAGTTGAATAATGACAAAGTCAACAGCTTGTGTAATGAGTGTTCACCTCTCATAATATTTGTAAAAGAAATATATTTTAAGTGGAGGTAAAAAGACACCCCCTGTGAAAACACATGGGCTGAAATAGTTAACTCTTTCCTACATGAAGAAGTTAGAACTGAGAATATCCTCCATTTAGCAAAATGTGCTCTGAGCTCCCCAGGTGCCTCTGTAGAGCAACTGTATTTTCATTCAAAATATTATGATCTACCTAGAAAAGATCAAGACGGGTGTCAACAATTCCCATGTTATTAACCATAATATGCAACTCAGAGATGATTACGGGTAATTCTTTGTGGGGGGGGACATTCCACACCTTAAAAAAGCACATTCCTTAGAAAAATATTTGGGACACAATATTAGAAACAGAAATAGCTAAGAAACTGATTAAAATATGTGAATAGGTACCTAAATCATTCTTTCTTTGGTTATTTTTACTGCTCAGATAATAAAGATTTTTTTTTTTTAAATATAATGTGCCCTGGTGTTACTTTTTAAAATAAGTCTTTATTTTCAGAGCAGCTTTGTATTTACACACACAACTGTGACGATGGTGCAGAGAACTTGGTTACACTTCACCGGGCTCCGCGGAGCATCTTTCCTTAGGTGCATTATTACAATGAATGAGCCAAACTTGACGGTCCCTTATTAAGTGAGGTCCCCGCTTTATTCGAGGTTTCCTTAGTGTTTGACTAGTGCTACTTTTGAGCTCTGTGATCCCATCCAGGATACATATGACACTTAGTTGCCATGTCTCCTCAGGCTGCTCTTGGCTATGACATTTTCTCAGATGTCCCTTGTTTTTAGTGACAGTGATGTTTTTGAGGGGTATGGTGAGGTACGTTGTAGGAAATACATTGGATTCTACTGTTTTTCTCGTGATTCACCTGGGTTGTGGCTTTGGATCTCAGCTCCCGTGCTGCTGGTCACCTTGAGGGAGTGTCCTGTCAACTTGACTTACCACGAGGGCTTGGCCTGGACCTGGCTGAGATCTTGTTTCTCCACTGTAGCTGCTCCTCCATCCTCTCCGTCTCCCTTGGCTGCCCTCATTGGAAGAAATCACTGTGCGGCTCACACTTCAGGAGTGGTTAGTTAGGTATCCGGTCCTTGAGGGAGTGGAGCTGTGGTTGTTATCTGGAAGTCCTCAGCCCTGAAGATTCCTCTCTTCGCTCCATGCCTATTTATTCAATTATCAATTCAGAGCAGCATGGACTCTCAGACATTTATTTTATACTCTGGGTTAGAATTTAATACTTTTTTTTTTTTATCTTGTTGCTTAGATTGTTCCAGCTTTGGAACTTACCCAAGGTCACTGCAGTCCCACTGCTGGAGGGGCAGCACTGGTAAGCTTGGTACTCTGGCTCCAGAGCCAGTCCTCTCCTAAGATTCACCAAAAAAATGGTGTCCAGTTTTATATATGAAGATGTCCATCCCTTCTGCATTTCCTCTAGCTGTGGATTTTTTGGTTTCATTTTTTTTTTAGCACGTTCTTACCTTCTGGAATTACAAGATACACCAGGAGAATCAGCCATTTCTCTAAGGATGGAATGAGGTAAAACCCCAGACTGGGCTCTCCTGCTCCTGAGCTGTGGCTTCTGGGCTCATTAAGCCGTGAGAGCAAGGAAACGCATGCAGGCTGGGCCATTTAGGAACAAGTATCTAAAGATATTTCTGCAGTAACCATCTATGATTATATTAAGCTAAACACGAGTCCACATGGTGGCTGTGACCCAACCCATGACCACTTGGGCCATTCCAGGCCCTGCCTTGCTTATCTCTCCAACTGTGAGGACTCTGGCTCCTTCCTGCCACCACCCATTTATAACTGTATAATTCCATGCAGATGGTCCATGACTTAGGATGTTTTTAGTTACGATTTTTCGTTATTCTGGTGCTAACTCCTGGGCTCAAGTGATTCCCGTGCCTCAGCCTCTCAGGGCTTCTGTTTCCAGCACACGCTACCACACCCAGCTCAACTGATCATTTTTTGACTTTCTGATGGTATGAAAGCAATACACAACTAGTATTGATATAAGGTTATGTTACCCAGGCTGGTCCCTAACTTGTGATCCTCTTGCTTCGACCTGTGCTTTGAATTTTCATCTTTTTCTAGTGATTTGTGGTATGGTTTTTTTCTAGTGATGCCGGCCAGTGGCTGTGAACCACAGCTTCCAGTCAGCCAGGAGACCATGAGGGGCAACATTGGCTGCTCTATGGTGCAGTGTGAGGCTAAGCTCTATGCTAGGTAGGTCAGGTGTAGTGAACGCACTTTCATTTCAGGATATTTTCAACTTACGATGGGTTTATCAGGATATGGCTCCATCGTAAGTTGAGGAGTGTCTGTGTAATACGGTGGTTTCAGAACCGCTGATGGGTGCCTCCATGATGTTATCAGCTAAGGCCCTTTTGCCTTCGTCTTTCAGTTTTAGAAATCCACTCAATCCCAAAGTTACTTCGGTCAGCACCTCTGTCCCCTCCCATTTCAGTAAGGCTGCTTCATACGGTCAGGGTCTTTTGCCACTTTGTATCCTGGGATCCCTCTGGCCTCCTGACTTTCTATTTTCCAATTCTGTGTGCACTGAGCTTCACTTTATGCTGGAAACTTCAGTAGCTTGTGACAAGTGCATGGTGTCATGGTGTCACACAGGCTGGTTTTACTGTCCTGCACAATCCTCCCCCTGTGACCTCTCCCACAAGCCTCTGGAAACCCATCTATTTAGTTTTATTATTTACATATGTGTAGACTATTTAATTAAATTTATTTTAAATTGATATACAAAACCACAAAAATTGTACATATTAATGCAGTATCATGTGATGTTTTCATACATATATACATTGTGTGACACTTAAATCAGGTTAGACACATCTATCTTCTCAAACCTTTGTCATTTCTTTCTTTTTCTTCTTCTTCTTTTTTTTTTTATTTTGGTACCCAGGATTGAACTCAGGGGCACTCCACCACTGAGCCATATCCCCAGCCCTATTTTGTATTTTATTTAGAGACAGGGTCTCACTGAGTTGCTTTTTGCCTCGCTGTTGCTGGCTTTGAACTCGTGATCCTCCTGCCTCAGCCTCTGAGCTGCTGGGATTACAGGTGTGTGCCACTGTGCCTGGCTAACAGTTATCATTTTATGATGAAAACTTTCAAAATCATTTTTTGGGCTTTTTGCAATGTGTGGTAAATTATTGTCATCTCTAGTCATTCTACTGTACAATACCAGAACTTCTTGCTCTGCTCTAACTGTAACTTAGGACCCCTTGATTAACCTCGCCCCATTCTCCCCTTCCCTATTCTCCTCACCATTCTACTCTCAGCTCCTGATATTGGTGCTGGGAATCAGGGCTGAGTCCCATTGCCCTCGTGTTAAAGATTGAACACGCGAGAAACGCCAAGGCAAGAGCAAAAAGTTTTATTTCAAAGATAGAACAGAGAAAGAGAGAGGGGGGTCAAAGTTGGCGCCTGAGGAAGTGGGGGCATCTGCCTCTTTTACACACTTTAGATTTCCTTTGTTCTCATGCCCTCCCCTGACATCCTGCCTATGTGACCTGTGGAGAGCAGTGACTTGGACCATGGTCTTTGACGACCTTGGACCTATGGTGCACTTTGCCCTGGGAACTTTCTGTGCAAAGGTGGGGACAAGATTACCCAGGAGCTATGTTAATGCCCTGCTGAGGAAGTTGGGTGCAAAGTCAGGGAACTATATCAGTCTTGACCTTGAGCTCAGATCCCAGCTGCTGGATAGAGAATTGTAAGCATAACAAGATGACCATAATATCTTGCAAACACTGTGCCCTTCAAGCCGGTCTGCTTTGCAGAAACTTTCTCACAAATAACCTGTAGATGATAAAACCTATATAATAAATGTGCCGTGCTGGCTCTGGATGACTGTTCCTCCATCAGAGATCAGTGCCCCACCTGGTCCCAGCTTTCTCTTTATAAATGCTTATGTGTCTTTTTTAATCCTCCATCGCCCCTTATAGGTCTTTAGGGTTCGACACCCTGGTCTGGCAGTGACCCAAAAGGTGGAGTAATGTAAGGGTGGGAAAGAAGTGCCCAGGGGTAGGGGCAGAAAGGGAGTCCCCAGGGCTACTCATTAACACCACCTTCTGTGGAGGAACAATCCCCTGGAGGCAGGTAACCTTGGCAACGGGTTGAAGGAGGGAAAGTGTTCTGAAGGTGTGAACATTTTATTTCCTTTCCTTTTGAACCAGTCCCACCTTCCCATTCCCAGCCAATCATACATGACCTACACCTACACTGACTGTCCTCACCCCAACGTTTTTAGAGTCCACATAAGAGCGAGATCACGTGGAATGTGTGTTTCTGTGTTTAGCTTATTTCACTTCACAGAATGATCTCTAATTTCATCCACATTGTTACAAATGACAAAATTTCATTTCTTATGGCCAAATAATATTCCATTGATTTATGTACCATATTTTCTTTATCCATCTGTGGGTTGATGGACCCTTAGATTGTTTCCATTTCTTGGTTATTGTGAATAGTGTTGCAATGAACGTGGACATGCAGATGTCTCTTTGACACACTGATTTCATTTCTTTTAGAAATATACCCAGTAGTGGGAAGCCATCTCTTTAGTTTTGTCTTTCTCAGAGTATCATATAAATGGAATTTCACAGGCTTTCAGACTGGCTTCTTTCATTTAGTAATATGCATTTAGTATTCCATTACATGGATACAGCACAGTTTGTTTATCCATGAATCTATTGAAGAACATATCAGTTGCTTCCAGTTTTTGATGATGATGGATAAAGTTGCTATAAACATTTAGTTTTTTGTATGAACTTAATTGATAAAATCAGTTGAGAAAATGCCCAGGAGCATGATTGCTGGACCCTCTGGTAAAACTCTGTCTAGCTTTGGGGGAATCTGCCAAAATGCCATCTAGAGCGCTGTACCACTTTTCATTACCACACGAAAGCTCCCATTACTCTGTATCATCTCCAGCGGTAGATATTGCCAGTTTGGGGATTTTAGCTATTCTAACAGCTATGTAGCAGTATCTTCGAATTGTTTTAACTTACATTTCCCTAAGACAAACGATGTGAAGCATCTTTTCTTATGCTTCTCTGCCATCTATATGTCTTTTTTGGTGAGGTATCCAGATCTCTTACTCATTTTTTGATTGGGTTGTCTGTTTTCTTTTTGGGGGGGCGCAGTACAGGGATTGAACTCAAGGGCACTCAACCACTGAGCCACATCCCCAGCCTCATTTTGTGTTTTATTTAGAGACAGGGTCTCACTGAGTTGCTTAGTGCCTCCCTGAGTTGCTTAGTGCCTCGCTGTTGCTGCGGCTGGCTTTGAACTCATGAGCCTCCTGCCTCAGCCTCTTGAGCCACTGGAATTACAGGTATGCACCACCATACCAAGTTGGGTTGTCTGGTTTCTTTCTTCCTTTGTTTCTTTCTTTCTTTTTTTTTTTTGTTATTTTTTTAGTTGTTGATGGACTTTATTGTCTTTATTTTTATGTGATGCTGAGGATTGAACCCAGTGCCTCATGCATGCTAGGCAAGCACACTACCACTGAGCCACAACCCTAGCCTCTGGTTGTCTGTTTTCTTATTGTTGAGTTTTAAATGCTCTTTGTATAATGTGGATAAAAGTCCTTTATCAGATATGTTTGCAAATATTTTCTCCCAATCTGTGAGTTTTCTTTACTTTTAATTGTTTTCCTTAGAGATATATGTTCTTTCTTAGAAACAATTTTACTTATGAAGATAACATATAAACATTTTACATATCTACGAACATAAACATATTCTGGCAATAGTATATATTTTTAAAAATTGTATGATTTAAATTATTTTAGCACCTTCTTTCACTACTAAAAATACCTGACTTTCACATTCATTTTTGTGATGGCACACTTTGGGGGCGGAGACCAGAAGTAGGTCCAGCTTGGGCGCTTAGGCTGTGGACAGCAGGTAGCTGGGGGCAGGGGTCAGAGATGCCAGATGTCTGTCCTGCTTCAAGTTCTCACTAGCCAGCTTGGCAGCCCCTGCCCTTCCTGGGGGACTGAGGACCTGGTGCTGAGGGACAACAGGCCATCATCTCCAGCCAGGCAGGCCTCCCCCTTCCTCTTACTGTCACTTCCTGTCAAAGTTCTATGCACTGAGGGTGTAGGACCTTGTCCTAGGTGAACTGGTAACTCATTCACAGAGTTGTGCATTCCTACAGGACTTTCCCATGCTCAGCATCTCACAGGATCCTCACCTCTGCAGAGCAAGGGACCTTAGTAGCAATTGCTTCATCACCTAGCACTCTTCATCAGAATACAATCTGAGGGGCTGGGGATAGAGCTCAGTTGGTAGAGTGCTTGCCTTGCAATCCCCAGCACCAAAAACAAACAAACAAACAAACAAACAATCAAACAAACAGAATACAATCTAAGAACATCCTACTGCAGACACCCAGGTTTCTGCTTGAGGTATGAGGAAAGGGCTAGGGAGTTAATGCCCCTGAGTGCAGCTGTCAATCAATAACAAATGACAGAAGATAAACAGTGTCCCGCCTCTCTCTCTCTCCAGATGGACAACTTCAAGGCATGTTCTGCAGGCTCTCTTAGACTCTCCCACGGGGACTGAGCTCCAGCTGCCTAGACAGCAGGTAACCTCCTCAGTAACACCACCTTCAGCTTCCTGGGATCCCCTCGCTGCCAACTATTTGCTCTCACATTCTTGTTCCAGCACCTGCTTGTCTCAAGCAGGTGAAGCAGTGAACCAGCAGAAAGCAGGGGACTGACTCTTGGTCTCCTGTTCCTGAACTGGATCTGGACGTTTGTCCCTGTTGGGTCAGCAGAACTCCCTTCCCCTCCCCTTTCATGGGGCTGTGGGCGGGGACTTTCCACCTGGCTGAGGGACCCAAAATGGCCAATCAGAAGCTGACATGGCAACAAACCCCCAACCACCACAGGTTCTGCTGGCTGAGGCCATTGCCCTGTCAATTCAAATCAGCCCTGACCAACCCGCGACAGACAGGATCCCCCTAGACTCAGCTCAGCCAACCTGCTGTCGGTAGCTGCAATTTACACAGCCTGGGCCCTCCTACCTCCAGCTTCCCTGGTTAGCACTGTTCTCGCCCTTCCCGCCCTTGACTTCCTGGCCCTCACCCTTTGGCGGCTGGTGAACCTCGCCCGGGAGCCCCCCAATAAACCTCCTGATCCTGCGCGCCCTTTCTGCTTTACACTTCTGTATCATGAAGTGAGCCTGCTCCATCCGTCATCCAAGAGACACCTGAAGCCACTGTCCTGAAGCCTAAGGTGTTAGGAATAATCAAGATGAGAATGGCCTCAGGGCAAGTTGTGCTTAAATGGCGGATTGGACTTCTCTTAAAGCAGAGATTCTAGGTGTTTCCGTCCAGCAGCCTCAGGAGGGGCGAGGACTCTGGCAGTGAGGTTGGGGCACAGCTGAGGCAGCCACGATAAGCATAAACATTCTGCAAGGCTTGTGTTTTATCTCAAAACGGGTGCACCATTTGTGTTCTATTCTACAATATGTTTAACATACAAAAATAAGCCAGTGTGGGTGTCGCATGCCTGTAATTCCAGCAACTCAGGAGGCTGAGGCAGGAGGATTGCAAGTTCTAAGCCAGCCTCAGCAACTTAGCGAGGCCCTAAGCAAGTGAGCAAGGATTTCTAAACAAAAAACAAAAAGTCCTGGAGAGGATGTGGCTCAGTGGTTAAGTGCCTCTGGGTTCAATCCCTGGTATAATTCTTTTTAAATAATAGAAAAATAATATTCAATGCCTGGAAATGAAATTGACCAAATAAAACTATTATATGTACATGTTTGAAGATGTAACAAGGAATCTCACTGTTGTCCATAATTAGAATGCACTGATAATAAGGAAAACAAAACCAAAAAATGATGTTTGAATTTACTGACCATCAAGTAAGCGTGGGCTCCAGGAGGAGGCCCTGGTTTCCCTCCATGCTGTCCAGCTGGGGGAGGTCAGCAGGGAGAGGATAGGGTGCTGGAGGCCATGGTCACTGTACTGATCACACCTCCTCTTTCTTCATTTAACTTGCATGAGTGATTTCTGCCTGTTGGCCACCCAGGGGCTAGACCACGACCTGCTGGACCCTTCTCCAGTTGTTGAATATTTGGTCCATTCTGATGGTAAACACAACTGTGATGGACATCTTCATATATAAAACTGGACACCATTTTTTTGGTGAATCTTAGGAGAGGATTGGCTCTGGAGCCAGAGTACCAAGCTTACCAGTGCTGCCCCTCCAGCAGTGGGACTGCAGTGACCTTGGGTAAGTGACAAGAGGCCACCCCTCAGTCTCTCAGGGTATGGGAAAAGCCCAGCGCAGGAGCCCTGGGAGCCTGGGAGAGGACTCAGCTGAGGGGAGCTGGGCTGTCAGCGCCGTGGCCTGCTTGCCTTTGACCCTCCTCTCCATCTGCTTTCTGCACTGATACCGTGTCAGAGGCTGGGGTCTGGAACATCTGCTGCTGCGGCTTCCTGCTTTTGTAGAGGAGGAGACAGAGGCCCACAGAGACACAGCCAGGATCTCACAGAGACGCAGAGACCCTGAGAATGATGCCTCCAGGCCCAGTCTCCTCACCATGCCGGACTGGAGGCCAAAGCCCCGCCCACTCTTGTTCTGATGCTTCGATCCCTTGCCCTCTCCCTTGCCCCAGGATAGAGTCAGGCCTGGAGCCCTCCCGGATGTGACCAGAAGACGGGCAGTTCCTGGGAGGACTGCATGCGTGGCCTGGTGGAAGAGCGGTTCCCCAAACACAGAGCGGGCTGTTTGCAGAAGGGGAGCTCCTACCCGGCACTGTCCTCAAGGGGCATTTAAGTTGAGTGGACAGACTTGCTGCTCACTAAGGGGTGTCCTCAGACAAAGGCGACATCCGACTATGGATATGGGAACTGTGGTGAGCCTAGGCAGGTGCCAGCCCTGTGTCGGTCCCCATGGGCACTGTCCCAGGGAAGGGAAGGCTCAGCTCCCTCACCCACTGATAATGAACCCCAGAAACTCACATCACCCTCACCCAACCTGGCTTCCTGTTTGTAAGCCTTTTGCTGTCCCTGATCTTGTGAGTCCCTCACCCTGGGCTCAAGGGGATGTCGGCCTTCTTTGCATTTTATAGATGGGGAAGCTGAGCCTCGAAGACGTCACACGAATTGCCCACATGTGGCAGTCCCTAGGCACTGTTCCTAAACCCACCCATGGCTTCTTCCGCCAGGAGCTGCAGCTCAGCCGGAGAGCTTCCCCTGGCAGGAGGAACGCGCTCAGCCCGAGGTGACACCTCTAGAAACACCCCAATTATTGAAGCTCAGGAGCTGGTTCTCAGCCTTCCAGCGGGTGGGCAGCTCTGAGGCAGGTTCAGCACCATCCCAGGCAGTCAGTCCCCTGGGGATGGCGTTCCAGTTGCCCGCGGTCGCAGCCCACTCCACGCACGCGGAATTTCAGCTGCCTTCTGCCCTGCTTCTGCTCCTGGCTCCTGTGCAGCCTTCCAGGTCTCTGCCCAAGTCCCAGCCTTAGGTCTGCTGGGGAGGCTGGAGGGTGGGTGGGAAATGACACTGGAACCCAGACACTTAGTCCCTTAGGAATGCCAGGATTCCAGCTCACACCCGATTCCACTGTAGCTGTTTTCAGGACCTGGGCAGGAGCTCTGCAGTGAGCCAGAGGAGAGCCCTAAGTTGCGCACAGTTTGTGACCACAGTTATGTCAACTTAGGTGTCCAGCTTGAGGGTGAGGGTAGGGAGCAGACACACCTGTGGATGGTTGGGTTTGAGTGGTAGGATTAGGGGTGGGCCTCTTCTGCCTCCCTGATGAGCATCAGTTTGGCATGGGCTTGAGGCATGGCTCCATCGCGGTCCGGTGGCCATTGGGAGCGTCATCCCACGCCAGAGTGCTCAGAGGACATGTGGGCAGCACCAGCTCACATGGTCAGCTCAGCGCCCTCCCCTAGCTGCTCCCTGAGTCAACATCCACCTCCCAGCTAGTGTCCAGGCTGCAGGGGCTCTGGACAGCAAGGGCCTGGAAGCTGGATGCTCAGTGCCTGGATGACTCCAAGTCACCACCTCTTGGCCACAGAGGGGAAACACTTGGGGCTCTCCACTCTAGCAGCCACCTCCCATGTCTCAGTGTCAGGAGCATCGTTGGCCTCACTGGTGCCCTAATGGGGGGAGTTAGCCAGAGCTCGGTGTTGCTTTGTCTGATGTGCAGGCGGAGCCCACCTGTGGTGGGAGACCCAGGAAGCAGGTATGGCCACACTGTATTTGGCTTATTCATCTCCCAAATCAGGGCTGGTGAAACTTTACCCAGCCACCACTCTGTAGTGACCATTTTTTTATGAAAAATTTAGTGAGCGGAGAAGCAGTGGTTGAGCTGTGGGAATGCTCCATGCTTGGTGACAGTGGTAGATGAAGCCTCTGGGAGAAGAGCAGCTCCCCCAGGGGTTTTGGGTACAGGGAGAAATATGTGGACCCCCCAAGACCCAGGAAACCTTGGAGACCTTCCTCCAGAATTGCTCTTCCCAGACCCACCCTACTCTGTTCATGATCCAGCTGGCCATGACCCGCACAGCCATCAGTTCAGACACTGGAGAGGGGCCATGGGGTGCTGGGAGCCATTAGCCAAGTAGGTATGACAATTTCCTTGCCAGCGTACCCCATGTTGCTTAGTGGAAGGACTCGTGGAAATAGGACATTTTGCAGTGACATTGCATCTAAAGTGACCTTGCTCAAGGACCAGGGCGGATCCGGGTTTAGGGTGTTCCCGGTTTAGGATAATCCGGGTTTAGGGCGTTCCAGGTTTAAGTTATTCCTGCTGGGAATAGGGCGTATCCTGCTGCCTGAGTTCCCCTTGAGTTCTCATGGGATTCAGACAGTATTTTTTGGGAGACAGAAGCCCAGTGGATGTGGATTTGGGCAGAGAACGTGGATTTGGGCAGAGAACGTGGATTTCCCCAGAACGTGATTGTAGACGGCTGGTGTGAGTTCGGGAATAAAGAGTTGCTGTTTGAATCTACAAGCTGTGTGGTGGCTCGTGATTGTGTGCCCAGACAGACTGCGGCACCAGGTGAGTCACTTCGGCTTGGGCATTTGCCTTCTCCTCTGTCTAGTGAGAGCTGAAGCGTTTTCGCATGGCTGTGGAGGGCCGAGGGGGCCCAGCGTGCGTAGTGCTGGGCCTCAGCCTCCTTCAGGGCCAGGGGGACCTGCTGCTATTGGGAAGAACACACATGGTGGAGCACAGCCCAGAGTCGAGGTCCCCTCACGCTCTTCATCACCAGCTCCTGACGCTCTGTCAGGTTTTCTTGGATGACAGCCTCCAGGTTCCCTGAGCAGGGCTTGGTGGCTTTCTCTGGACTCCTGCACAGCAGGCCCTTCCTCTTTCCCTTCCATGTTACAATCCTGCAAGGGAGAGGAGGGAGAATCAGGGCCAGAGATGAGGTCTGGGGATGACTTGGTTCTGGTTCCAGCCCTCCCTGAGGCCAGCTACATCTCCCTGACCTTTCCAAACCACATTCACGATTTTCCAGAAAATTCCCTGTTGTGAGTAAATTGCTTTAGTTGGTTTCTGTTACTTGCAGCCCAAACCAGTCCAGAGCCAGGTGAAGGAGATGGAGCTTGTCCCCTTCCTAGGGCTGAGGCCAGTGCAGGGACAGGCAGGTAAACAGGCCATGCCATGCCTGGGGCAGGAGGCCCGGCCGCAGGAGCATTGGGTAGGGGCAGGAGCCAAGCTTAGGTGAAGGGAAGGGACAGGGAGGGGACAGCAGCACCCCAAAAGCCAAGAGCCTGGCATATTACATACGCCCACCTCAACATTATGATGCCGATGTGAGCAGTGACCGGAATAAGTTCTGTGCTGAGACTGACCCCAGGCCGTGCCCGTGCTCTGCAGGGCCTGTGCTTCTCCCTCCTGGTCACAGTGCAGACACCACTGTTCCCAGTTCAGGGAGGACCCCAGGCACAGGCAAACCGCCCTTCCTGGTCCAACTTAGGATTTTTGTACTTCACGGTGGCTTCCATACCATGCGCACGTGGAAGCCACACAGCCACTCAGGTTTTCCCTTTCAGCGCGTTTTCGATGACTCACACGAGCCGTTGGGCACTTCTTATACCAGCGGCTTGCATAAGATGCTTTTGCCCAACCGCAGGCCAACGTCAGCGTTCTGAGCGCGCTTAAGGAGGGCAGGCGAGGCAAGCCTGTGATTGCCGCAGTCAGGCTGCAGCAAAATAACCGGGGGGTGGGGGGTGGGGTGGGTGTGGGTGGGGGGGGTGACGAATAACTTGTGTAGATTGATACAGCAGGAGAAGGAGCCCTTTATTGCAGGACAGGAGCAGTATTTATACATTCCACACAGCTTATCTAATTAGCATAAACTAGATACAGCAGTCAACCAATCAGGAATCTCCACACTTAATGGCTTGCTTTTGTTACTTCTCAAACCACTCCCTCTGGCATTTTGCCAGGCACCATCCAGACTTGTTTACGAACTCTAACATTCCCCTGGCAAAATGCCAGGTGTCATTTTGACTTGTTTACAGACTCTAACATGTGATGTCAGCTGGGGTGTCAACACGTTTTCAACTTACGATTATTTTCTTCCTACACTGGGTTTGCCAGGATGCACCTCGCCATGAACTGAGCAGCATCTGTATCGACCCCCCCGTTTGAGGCCTTAGAGAGGCTGTGGAGAAAAGGGGAGAAGGAGGTACTGATGGCCTCCACAGAGGATGGGAGGGCCCTGCTCCGCAGCAGGGGAAGGCTGCCTGAGAAAGGGGCTGCAGGGCGGGTTAGGGATACAGGGGGGAGCCCGCAGCTAGTGCCTGAGCAAAGGACAGAGCGGGGCTTCAGCACAGCTCAGGCAGAGGTTGGATGGAGCCTTTCTGGGCCCTGTGGGCCTCTGGTAGGAGTCGTTGCACTGGGGGTGCCAGGGAAGCACTGGGGGCCTGGGGAGCTGACCTCCCCCATCCACCATCCATGCGTCTGATCCTGACCTTAAAACATGCATACGCATATCTATAGAGGGGGACAGAGGCAAGAGAGAGGAGGCACTTGGTGCCAGGCACCGCAGCAGTGCTCAGCATCATCTCATTTAACTCTTTCATGACTATCCGGCCAGGCAAACAGTCTTATTCTCATTCTTCAGAGGAAGAAATCAGGACTCAGAAAGTGAGGCCATATGTCCAAGGCCACACAGCTAATAAGTGGCCTGAGAGGCACCATACCATGCCAATACCTCCCACACCAGCCTTCTGCCAGAAACTCAGCCTGTGGCAGCCAGCAGAGGTAGCCTGGGGCCTGCTGGACACAGCTCATGCACTTCACTCACCACACACCGCATCTCCCTCCCTCCCCCACTCTGTGTCCAGTTTTGCTTTCTGCCTCTCAGAACTTACTCCTCTTGGTTTACACTTCGTTCTAGCGAGTGGAAAGCTCTGAGGAGCACTGATCAGTCAGAACACATCAGACGTTTCTGTTGGTGTCTGCTTCTCTCTCCTACCAGGAAAGTGGAGATGAAGTAAGTGCCTTGGGAGCAGGGTACTGCGGCTCGCCTGTGGTCCCAGCACTTGGAGGCTGAGGCAGGAGGATGCCTTGAGTCAAGGAGTTAGAGGCCGGCAACATAGTGAGACCCTGATCTGGAAAAAAAAAAAAAAAAAAAGGCTTATGGCTCAGAGTTTCTGCTTTAAAGACATGGTGTCTTTCATAGAACACCATGACATTTGACATCCTTAATTCCCTAGTACAAAAAGAGCTAATTTACAGATGAAAATTTGGCTGTCGATCTTGTCTATAGCCCAGTGTATCTTCAAAAAAATCACACACAGGCATTAAAATCAAGAAAACACCTTCATTTCAACTTTAATCTCTTTTCTATAAACTGGGAGAAACCTCACTATGTGATGTCTCAGGCAGGGCACCCATGTCCACTGCCCTCTACAGATGCCCAGTTTGAGGCCCCTGAGCTGGAGATGGAATAGTGGGGTTCCTGGGGAACACCAGTCCTTCTTGGACATCACCTTACTGTGTGACTTTGAACAAGTCATTCACCCACTCTGTTTCTCTAGGCGCAGGGAAGGGATGTGGATTAGAGATGGTCTGAGGTCCTTTTCAGTTCCAGCCTTCAAGGATGGACTTGATTCTTGCTCCCCAGTGTCCTATCCAGAACCCCCAAGGGCCAGGTCAGCTGCAGTCTGTTCCCCATCTGGGCCATAACCCTGCCCCAAGGCAAACCCTAAGCAGGAGCTCCTCTCACCCCCCTCTGGCTCCCCAGTCTCAAGCCTCCAACCCCTAAATAATCACCTGGGGGGACCTGGGCTATTAAAGTAATTTACATAGTAATTGACATGGCTGGTGAGCTCATTCTTGGAGCCAGAGAGCTCGGCCTCCATTTCCCTCTAGGTTTAGGTCCGGGCGTGGCTGGGGTTTGGCAGCAGAGCAGCCAGGGGAGGAATTTCCCGTGTTCACGGTCCCTGCTCAGGCCCAGGGAAGAGAAGCCACGGCTGGCTGAGGCCCAGCTGGCTGGGTAATGAGGTCTGGGGCACCGAGGCCCCTCCTCAGCACTGGGGGCCTGAGACCCCAAGAAGAAAGGCACCTGCCCATTTAGCCATGCGCCTGTTCTGCAGGGCGGGCAGGGGGCCTCCAGGAGGTCCTTGGTCAAGATGACACACAGCTTCTCATGTCCTCCTGGGCTTCCTGACAAAGGTATGTGCGATCGTAATAGGGCACAGAGCCGCTCCCCTGTGAGGATGGGGAACGGGGCCTGGAGAAGTGAGGCCATGTTCCCAGGGTCTTGCAGCCCAGGAGTGGTCACGTGGAACTGGAGCGCCCAGCTCCTCTGGCCTGCCCAGCCTGGGTCGCAGAGTCCTCCTGCAGCCAGGGAAGGCTGGACTGGGTGGCTGAGGTGAGCAGAGGCTGTCCCAGCATGGGTAGTGGGCTGCGCTCTTCGGTGTCAGTAGGATCAGGCCCGGGAAGTTAGGCTCCTGTTCATCAGCCAGGGGCTCCTCCCTTCCTCATGTTGTCCTGGCTCAGTGTCATCCCAGCCCTTCCTCCCTCAAGTGTCTTAATGACACTCTGGTGGCAGATAAGGATGTCTTGAAAAAAAATCTGAGACTTGAGCCCTTCACTGAAAAAGACACTATCTGCAGCTTTGCACCTCAGCCCTTGACCCAGTGCCTAGCACATAGTAGGCCCTCTGTGTTCAGAGGATGGACTGCTGTTGGGGCTATTTGCTGTGTGGTGCAGGGGCAATTTCTACACCTTTTCAGTGCTCAGTTTCCTTATTTAAGAAATGGGCATGCAACCAGGGACTGTGGTGCACACCTCTGGTCCCAGCGGCTTAGGAGGCTGAGGCAAGAGGATTGCAAGTTCAAGGCCAGCCTCAGCAACTTAGCGAGGTCCTGAGCAACTCAGTGAGACCCTGTCTCTAAATAAAATATAAAGAAGGGCATGTAATACCGGCTCTATTAACTTCCTCAGATTGTACCAGATGTTCAGCATGGTGCAGGATGGTACTTAGTAGGTGCTCAGCAAATATTTGCACTTATGAAAACCACTTGGAAAAGTGCACAGGGCTCTCACTCCAGAGGGAGGGGGCGGTCACCCGGGTCAGTCGCAGAGGGCTGGTGAGTCCATCGAAGGACCCACGTCTTCCCTGCCACCCTGAGGTCGGCTGGCCTGGCCTCTGGGGCCCCACTGCACATTCCTGTGGCCTGCAGCTCCTGAGTCAGGTTTTCCACCTCCTGCGACTTCACAGCTCCCTGCCAGCCGAGCCGTTTTGCAGACCTAAGTCGATAATGACAGATTCTTCTCTGCTGGCCCTCCACTGGCGAAACCGCAGAAAGTATTTGAAACATGCAGCCTAGGAATGTGCAGGCTTCCACTGCCCGGCTTGGCAGGGACCAGCGATTTCTCAGCTCCTCTTTTGACTAAGACCTCTGTGGCTCAGGTTTCCCAGGGCCTGTCAGCCCCGGGCTCCAACAGTGTTTATACTTTTTTTTTTTTTTTTCCTTCAGAAAAGTAACCCTCCAGCAGGTTCTGAATCACGCAACCCCTGGAAGCAACGCTCTCTGTGGAGTTGGAGGACGTGAGGTCCATGCACAGGCCTGGCCTTGGCCTGGTTGGGCTGTCCAGCAGGGATACTCTGGGCTCCCCACAGGGTCCTGGGCAGCCTGCCTTAAGGGCCTCGCAGAGCACTCTGGGTGCTGAGTGTGAAGGGCCGGACTCCCTTTCTTGTTGTCGCTCCCAGACAGGGCCCACTAGGACCCCACCTTGGGGACACTGATTTTGTTCCCAGGTGAGGTGCCTTCTCTTTGGTCAAAGACAATTCTCTGCAAGCTTTAGCAACCAGCACTGTCAGAAATGGGGACTTGGCTGTGCCAGCCATGTGCTGGGGGCATTGGTGGGGCACCTACAGCACCCACTATGGGCTGGGGGCAGGGACGACCAGGAAGGGAAAGACCTCCGCTAAATCTTTCCCAAAGTGTGCGCAGTGCTCTGGGAATTTACCTCAGTCTTTCTGTCTTTTGCTTCAAGTACTCACTGGAGGGATGATGGGGGAGCGGAAGCCAGACACCGTGGCTGGGGCAGGGCAGTGTCCTGAATAGGCCTGGGGTGAGAGAGGCCACGGGAGGAGGTCCCGGCTCTTTACCTCTCAGCACCACTGGATCCCCCTGCTGGCCTGACTCCGCTGCCTCCAGGCCCAGCGGGCCTCCCCTCTGCCTTGGCCAGCTCAGGCGTCCAGGACAAAATGCCATCGACAGGGCAGCTTGGAACAGCAGACACCCGTTCCTCAGGGTTCTGGAGGCCTGGACGTCTAAGACCCAGGGGCAGGCAGTCCGTGTCTGGTGAGGGCTTTCGATCTCACAAACAGCATCTTCCCACTCTAACCTCATGTGGCAGAGGGACAAGGGCTCCGTCTTGCACCTCTTTTATGAGGACACTAATCACCCTTTTGAGAGCCCTGCTCACCCAAGCACCTCCCAGTACCATCACTTGGCACTTAGGATTTCAAGCTGCGTACGGGGAACACAGATTCTCAGGCTCCCACACCCCTCCTGAGCACCTTCCGCATTTTGAACGCACAGATCTGTGGGCTGGGAGGCCTCCCTTTGCCTCCCTTAGCTTAAAAGCAATATTTTGGTTTTCTAAGTGCCTAGACATTTAATAGGTGTCAATTATTTATTAATGAATAAATAAAATGATGGATTCCTTAATTTTTCTGTGAAGTAGGGGGAAGGACCGAGATTCTCTCTGATGTCACCCTTTGTCCCCACAGGGCCAGTTGCTGTCCTTGTCTTCCCACTTCAACACCCTCAGCCCCAGCCAGGACTGGGACTCCTAGGAATCCTGCATGGCCTGGGGCGAGGGTGGCCAGTGGGACACGGCTGGAGGAAGGGCTCCCGCTGGCCTGGCACGCTGAGTCCTGACCTTAATTTATATGACATGTGGCCTATCACTCAAAGCCTGGTGCCTGGCCTGGGTCGGTGCAGGTAATGATGATATCGGCTCATTTATGCAAGATTATCCTTTTATCACATTTCCAGACTCATTTATGAGGCTCATGTTTCCCCCCGAGGGCGTCATCAAGCAAGTTAAGTTGAACTATTTCCCTCCCGCAGCGAACTGGCGGGAGCCTCCCTCGTTGACGGATGAGGCCGGCTGCCTTTGCCAAATAGGGTTGGCGTGATGGATCTTTTACTTGTGAATATTATAGCTGGAAATTAGCATGTTTATTGAGGTAGAATGTGTTTGTTTACATTCCACTACCCATGGCATTACCTCTTATGACCTGACTTATTTAGTTGAGGATAAGCACAAATGATCCGCATTTTGGCATCCGCAAAAAAATTAATGAACTTCCAGATCTAGAATCCGGCCTTAAGTAAACACACCAGCAAGGTGGGTGGGTGCAGAGGGGCTGGGAAGGACTCTGGAGATTTGGGTGCCGAGCAAGGTAGACCTCCCGGTACTTTGTCCTGGCCTATAGGAGGGAAGAGGTCAGAGATGGGGATAGGACAGGGGCTTCGAGATCCTGCATCCCTATGCAGGGCCAGCACCCTGAGTGTCTGCTGAGTGACCGTGGCTTCTGTGTGATGGAGGAAGGAGAAGAGAGGGAGACCAGGGCTGTGAGCCATGCCGCAGGGATTCTCCTGGAGAACCTATGTGTCTTTTCATCTAAGGGCTCCAGGTCACAGACTAAGGAGGGGGAGGAAGGACGCTTTTCAAGGATGACAAAGACCCAGGCGAGCGTTGAGGGACTCAAGAGGCCAAGGTACCCCCTGGAGTTGCTCCTCTCCTAACCATCTCACCTGCAGCAGTTTTGAAACCTGGCTTTTCTCTCCAACTCCGATTTTGCACTCACCAACCCAACATTGTCTTGTTTTAGAAAAAGATACTGTGGTTCAGAGAAGTGGCAAGATTTGGCGAAGCTCTCGGAAGCAGAGGCAAATCAGAGCCCTGGCTCCCCACATCCTTGATGACTTCCGGTTGGCTTTATGGCCCAGGCCTGCCTCAGAAAGTGCAGGGGCCAGATCCTCAGGATGTTGCTTGAGGGATCCAGAAAAATATAGTGCCCTGTGTCTGGCTAATAGGTGTCTTTAAAAGTGATTAACTGCAAATGTATCCCGTTGCAGGTGAGAAAACCAAACTCCAAATCCGTTTAGACACTTTTTCCAGGTCACACAATGGGATGGAAAGGACAGAACAGAGATGAAAACCAGATATCTCAGCAGCAAATCCTTGCATTTCCCCTGCACCAGAGTGGCCATACCCCAGGGGGTCTGCAGGGAGGGAGCAGTAGACCCGGGCCTGATATGTGTGAGGAAGGGGCTGGGAACATGGGGGCCTTGCACCTAGAGTGAGAACCCTGAGCTGGGTGAGCAGATCGGGGCTGGAGACAGTGTAGGAGCAAGGTGGCATTTTTGCAGGCTGAGGCCTTTCTCCTGGCACAGAAACAGAATGTGCAGTGCTTCTGAGCAGCTCAGGCTACAGGGTTTCAATAGTGACAGAGCAGGAAAGCCTGTATCAGCTAGGGGCAGCGCTCAGCAGCAGGTACCTGAGGCCCAAAAGGCTAAGGTTTAACAGAAACAAAACACAACTCAAAACCCCCCAAAAATAAGTGGCTCACACCTGTAATTCCAGCAGCTGGTGAGGCTGAGGCAGGAGGATGGTGAGTTCAAAACCAGCCTCAGCAACAGCGAGGCCCTAAGCAACTCAGCGAGACCCTGTCTCCAAATAAAATATAAAAAGGGCTGGGGATGTGGCTCAGTGGTTAAGTGCCCCTGAGTCCAATCCCCCTATAACAAACAAAACAAAACAACAATGAAAAAATGAGACCTATCTTCCTCTCAGTTCCTGTGAAACTTGGGGTTGGTCAGGGCTGAGGCAGTCACTCTAAGATGTCATCAAAGACTGGCGTCTCCTTTCTTCTCTGCCAGCGGCTTCCACTTTACAGGTCACCTTATGATCACAAGATGGCCATCCGGCTCCAGCCATCAGAGTTGAATTCTAGGTGGGAGAAAGGAGAAGAGGGCAGTGGGATCTACCAGCTGTGTCTGCCCCTCTGTAGAGATTTCTTGGGAACTCTGCTGAGAAGGGAAGAACTCCAGCTTTTGTCTCTTTGACAAGAATTCATGGGGCCCTCTTGTGAAATTCAGAAAGTTGAGTTTTTGTGGCTGGTACATTGCTGCACTAATCAGGACTGTGTTGGCAAGGGAGAAGGGTAAGCCAACCACAGTCTTTGACTCCTCCTCCTAATTTGAATAAATGCAGGCTCAGAGAGGGAAGCGTTCTGCCAAGGTTGCACAGCCAGGGAAGGGCATACCTGAAACTAGACACCCAAGTTTCTGACCACAAAATAGATGCTTCTTCACTGGATATACCTCTTTGCTCTGTAGCCACACACCTGTCCCCAAATAACAATGCGATTTCTGTTTCTTAAGCATTAACTGTGTTTGTCACAGGGATTGTAATAAAGGCTTCCCAACTTGTTTCCAGTGGGTCCTACAGCAAACATTGGAGGCAGGCAGTTTTCTATTCCCATTTAAAGAGGAAGAAACTGAGGCTCCACCGAGTGAAGTCTCTGCTCCAGGTCTCGGAGCTCGTGAGCACCGGGGTGGGCTTCTAACCCAGGTTCCCAGCCCACGATGGGCGGGGGGTCAAGCTTGTGATTCAAATGACCCAGGGACATTTCCAAATGGCTGCTGAGTGGCACGGTCGCCCCAGGAATGCCTTCAGGATGTCCCAGAGAGCCAGGCGCAAGGCTGATGGCCAAGGAGGGGCGCAGGCTCCCTGCCCACCTGGCCAGCCTCTTGGCTCAGCTCCTCATTCAGCCAATTACTCCTAATGGAGTGATATGAAATGTAACTAACTTGGGGAAATATCTGTATACTTTAATTAAATCAGTTCGCAATTAGCCATCTGAGTAATGAGGCTAAGGTGTTTTATCTCCCTGTGAGCCGCTGGGCCAGGGGAGCGGCAGGCAGAGGGGGGTTTTGGTGAGTAGCTTGGTCCTAGAGCCCAACCGTCTCTGGCAAGGGGAGGCAGGTACCTGGGGCCCCAGGAGAGGATTTGACCCAAGTTTACTATGATTAAATAGATACAGCACCTCCGAGAGAAGCTGCTAATTTGTGGGACTAAATTTTTAATGGCTACAGCATGTTTTTTATTAAAGAAATCCCAGGGCCTTTAATCCAAACACCTCACGGCAAAGGACTAACATTACACATGTCCACTGGGCAACCCCAGAGTCCCCAGACGGGGCCATGCCTGCCCGGGCAGGTTGGCCGCTGTCCAGCAAGGGGTTTCCCGAGAGCCCAGCAGCAGGCTCTGCTGGCCTAGGGAAGGCATCATACGGTACCAGAATGATCAAGTATTTGTTAAGTGATATCTTCACGCCATATATATATATATATATATATATCCCACCGTCAAATGGATGATAAACAAAATTTTAGCATTTTAGAATTTTTTTTAATATTTATTTTTTTTTTTTAGTTATCGGCGGACACAACATCTTTATTTGTATGTGGTGGTGAGGATCGAACCCGGGCCGCACGCATGCCAGGCGAGCGCGCTGCCACTTGAGCCACATCCCCAGCCCAAATTTCAGCATTTTAAAGACAGGGTCACCAACGGGGCCATGGCATGCCATGTCAGAGTCTTAGGCAAAAGGAAAATTCGGTACCACTGACCTCGTCTTTATGAAAAATTTTGAGGGCTGGGGCTGTGGCTCAGTGGTAGAGCACCTGCCTGGCATGTGTGAGGCCCTGGATTCGATCCTCAGCACCACATATAAATAAATAAATCAAGATAAAAAAATTTTGGTATCTTGTTTATCATGTTTTTTTTTTGTATTAATTTTGATTTTTAAAAAATACTGCATGGAAATATAAGTCTTCTTATGACTGGGTTTTGGGCATCCTCTTGAGCTGTGTTCTTGTGGGTAAGAGCATTATTCTCCTAAATCCTGTCCCTGGCCTGCCGGCTGGGTCATCTCAGAGTCGGTGTCTCCTTTGGTGAGATGTTCTCTGGTGCTCCCCATGATCCAGCTGGATTCTCTGGGGTTGTGAGTGACAGAGATGAAGGTGGCATATGCTGCCCTAGACTTTAAAGCTGGGAGCAGTTTCAAGATTGCTCTAGCAATGATCAGGGACCAGGGGCAACTGGCCTGAGGTCACACAGCAAGTTTGTGGCAGAGCCAGAGTTGGAGCTCAATTTCCCTGATGTCCTTCTGGTCTGTTTCTCATCAGAGGAGAGAAGGGCCTTTCAGGTGACCCAGGATGAACTCTACCATAGAGCCACCCTCCAAATTGGGAGGCCCTAATAAAATAACTTTGGGTGGATAGCGTTGTCTGGCTGGCCAGCCCCTCCCCCACAGAACCCCTTTTCCTTTCCAGGAATTGGTACAGGGGTGGCCACGTGATCCAGTTCTGGCCCTGAAGACACAAGCAGAGGGCTGGGGTTGTGGCTCAGAGGTAGAGCGCTCGCCTAGCACACGTGAGGCACTGGGTTTGATCCTCAGCACCACATAAAGATAAAATAAAGATATTGTGTTCACCCCATAACTAAAAAATAAATATTTTAAGAAAAAAGGATACAAGCAGAAAGCTGGGGGCCTTGGCACATGCCTGCACTCCCAGCAGCTGGGGAGGCTGAGGCAGGAGGATCCCGAGTTCAAAGCCAGCCTCAGCAATGGCAAGGTGCTAAGCAACTCAGTGAGACCCTGTCTCTAAATAAGATACAAAAAAGGTCTGGGGATGTGGCTTGGTGGTTAAACCCCTGGGTTCAATCCCCGGTTCCTACCCCGCCTCCCGCAAAAAAAAAAAAAAAAAAAGCAAGCGGAAGTGGTTGAGTGGTGCAGGTGGGGACAGACACCTGATGTCCTCTAGCACCCTGGCTCACTGCCTGCTTTGTTCAGGTTTTTGCTCCCTGTCACCTCCCACCGCATTCCTCCCCTTTTCTGCTGCATTGCTTGATGGCCCGTATCCTTCACGACCTGCCATTTGGTTGTGTAATTAATTGCTTATTTGCCTCCCCCACTGGGATTAGCTCTGTGTCTGGTTGGAGGCTGTATACCCCAGGCCTAGAGCAGTGGTTGGCACATAGTAGGTCCTCCGAAAATATGTGTCGAGTGAGTGGACCTACTCTGAGCCCCCTGGTCCTGAGCCTTTGCCTCTGAGAAGCTCTCTGTGGTGCCCGGTTACCTTTGTCCCTGGGGTGGGCTTGCTGCTCTCCTGGCACAAGCTTTCTGTACCTTAATGACCCCCCTGCTCCCCTGCAGTGGACACGGCTGGGTACCCTAGAACCCAACAAGCTTGCCCATGAAGTCCTTTGTGGCCACCTGTCTCTCCAGACAGCCGTCCTTGTCCCATGGCCAACCTTGGCTGGGCAGCTCTGTCTGGGACTTCCTGCCCTACCCTTCCTCTTCATCCTCAGCATCACTGTCCTTGTGGGATCCCAGGTGATGGTGACACTGTATGAGGACTTCTCAGCTCCCGCATCGACAATACATCAAAAGCCATTATCACCTCCTGGTTGTGATTTCCAAAATGGAGCCCGCCTCTCAGCAAACGGAATGATTGGGTCCGCTGTGCCAGCCTCCATTAACCGGCTACCAGAACTAATCAACGGCAGGGACTCCCCGAAATTGCCGAGTTGATGGAGAAGCCAGATTATTTGGGTTTCTTGATTGAAATTGGAAGAATAATTATTTGAGGGTTCCATTTCATAAGCTTTGTTTACTGACCCCAGATCCGGTTTTGATATTTCTGTCTCAATTATTGGGGGTACAGACACCCTAAAATAAACAAGTTTGACCTTATGACTGAGCGGGGTCTCAGAGCCCATGGGCCCCAATCCTTTCATTTTACAGATGGAGGAGATGAGGCTCTGCACTGTGCCAGGCCCTGGGGATGAGAGATGCCTGGCCAGGGGGCCTCCATCTCAGGGGGCCTCAGAGATGGGCCCTGGGTGGTCCCTGAGGGGGCCAACGGCCCGAGCCTCTTCACCAGATGCTACAAAACTTTGATGGGAGAAGAGCGTGTCGTGGTCTCCAAGTGCCCCTCTCTTCCTTAGAAGGTGAACATGGCAGCCACCTAGGTGTCTCCCTCTGCTAAGGAGCCCTGCCCATACCCTGCAGTTAGTGGGAACGCCACGAACCCGAGCGTCACCAGGTAAGGAGGATCACCCCGAAAACCTCTGCAGGGCCCAGAGAAGGCATGGGGATTGCCTAGCTCAGCGCAGCCGGGGCTAGAAGCCGGGCCTCCAGAGCCTCCAGGGAGGGCGCTGTCCCCCACGCCACTCCGCCGCCCCCTCCCCGCTGGCTTGCAGTGTCCAGGAAGTGTCCATCTGGGAGGCAGCAAGAGCAGACCCAGGTGGCTGACCTTGGCAGATGCCCTCTGGTCTCCCAGGGCACCTGGGAACAGATGGTGAGTGAGAGGGGAACCGGAGGAGGCTGGACAGGAGGGAGGTTCTGTGCCAGGAGGGAGTTTAGTGGGTCATGAGTGACGCTGAGGTCACGCCAGTGTGCACAGGAGGTGTTCAGAGGAAATTTATTCGTTCTGAACCTTTTTATAGGCCTTACCATGTGCTGGGTTCATACATGAGCCATTTATTTCAATACTTACAACGACCTTATGAAGGAGGCAGTCGTTTTCTTTCCCATTTGGCAGTTAAAGGGAGCGGTTCAGAGAAGTCAGCTCATTTGCCCAGGCTCACACAGAAGTGGTAGAGAAAGATCTTGAGCCCAAGAGCGGATGTCTCTTGCCATTCCAGAGGCACAAATCACTCATATAAGATTCCTTAAGGAGGGGCTGGGGCTGGGGCTCAGTGGTAGAGCGCTTACCTAGCAGGTGTGAGTCACTGGGTTCGATTCTCAGCACCACATAAAAATAAATAAATAAAATAAAGGTCCATACATCTAAAAAATATTTTTTAAAAAAAGATTCCTTAAGGAAAAGAAATCTTTGTAGCAAGGTTCACTGGGGGAACCAGAAGAAAGGGGGCCAGGCTGCCAAGGACACCTTGGGCCTTGCCATAGTTGGGCCCTGGCTCCCTTTCATGTGACATCTTCCTCAGATAGAAAGCGAGTCTGCTGGCCCCTCCCCCAGTCATTCCAGCACCCTTGCCACTACCACAACCAGCACCTTCTCGTCTCAGGGGCTGGAGTGGATATTGGGGATGCCGAAAGACATAGGATGCAGGTCATTTGTCCAGAGTGGTCCAACCGGCTCTCTTCCCTGCTTCCTTCTGTAGCTCAAGGATCTTTCCTGTGAAAGGATGACAGTATCCCTGACCATCTTGGTCCCTCCCCCTAGATCCTCAGGCTGCTACCTCGGAGGCGGTCTGATGGGCGCCATGACAGTGGTCTGTTGGGTAGCCACCATCTTTACCCCACATCTGTATTAGCACAATCTAAGCAGATACCGGCTCTCGCAGCAGCTACAGACCACATCTTCGGTGAGGAATCAGTTGATGGCTTACGAAAACCTGAGGGATTTTAAATAAGAACCTGCTGTCAAGTCAAGTGTGCCCCATCCTATGCTCAAGCAGTTGGCTGTTTGAACCCAAATGGGGAACTTGACATCTTTTGTCTGTTAAATTTCACCTTATTGCATTCCGCCTATGTTTTTGTGGCCCATTAAACACTTTCCCAGTCCAGATTTTGTCACTCAAGAGCTTCTGTCAGTGCCTGGAAGTGCAAAGTCTGCCTTTTGAGTCTTCGTTCAAGGCAGTAAAAAGCAGAGCAGAACCAAGATAAGGACGGGGCTGACCTGGGTTCGCCAGGGACCCCCTTCCAATCAATGGCTCCATATTCTGTGTGTGAGATTGATTAGCCAGCTGTGAATCTGCATGCTGAAACTCATCTTGCCCTGTCTTTCCACTTAGTTCCCAAAGCTAACGAGAGATTTAACCAAACACTTGGTGAAATCAGAATGTATTAGGTCTAATGCAGCCCATCAAAAGGGAAGTCAGGTGACTTTGGCATGACTTTTTTAGGAAATCCTCACTAATTCCTAGTGAGTACCATTTCCCCCCCTCATTTCTTGCAAATTAGGAGAATATTATGACTTGCAAAAGAAAGTTCTTTAAAGAGAGGTAACAACTTACAGGTACAGGATGATGGGATTTGCCATTGCAGCAGGAGATCTGGCGCTCCCCAGAGGCAGAAGGAGGAAGTGCAGATATGGAAGAATTAACGAGGTGTGTGTGTTGGGGGGAGTTGCAGTGGGAGGGTGTGCCAGGAACAAAGCCATGAGGTTTTCCATGAGAGAACGATTTAAACACTAAGTCTGGACAAGATGCTACCAACAAAATGAGTTGGAACATTTGGTTCTACCCCAGGATCTGGCCATGGGAGAGAATGACCCATTGAGTACAGCTAGGACAGACTGCGTCCTGTGGCCTGGACTAAACTACACACGAGACATTATACAGCATGGGTTGGTTGTTCTCGGATCTAAAGGTACAAGAGGGTGTGACAACAGCTGGAGCTGTGGAGCATCTTCAGAACCATTACTCTGGCAGTCACTTAAAGAGGCTGGCTTTCCAATATAGCTGTGCCCCCTCGAGTCCTGGTTCTTGGCCTCCCCACATTGTGCCTGCAGATCTCACCAGCCACCAGAGGCTGTGATGGAGACAGGTGGGGTTTCCAAAACCTGCCTCCTGGTGGCTGCTACTGGAATCATGGGACCAGAGCTCTGGATGAGCATGGGTCAGGATGGAATAATGCTTAGCCATTATTAATTCATGTGCAAGGGCATGCCAGCTCATTTTACAGTGTTGGCAAAGTCACAGTAGCCATAAACAATTTCAAGTGGTGAGAAAGTCATTTGTAGAGGAAAGACTAAGAGAAAAAAAACAAAGGCAAGAAATTAAACGGAAGTATTTGCACATTGGGGATGAGTGGAGGGAGCTATTTGGACAAGATAGAAGATTAAAGGCAGAAAACCAGAAAGAAATGCAAATGTATTGACATTATTGGAGGAGTTTCCTGATCTGTGCCTTGACCCTAGCCGATCCTGTCACTCTTAGAGACGTCCCTCATTTGGCCACCAAATTCCATTCAATATGCCTGTATCAAATACAGAAGTGTTTCTCGAGAGGTAGCCAGGCCTGAGCGACTCCGAGAAGCTGCTTTTCATCAGGCTTCTCAGAGAATTTGGCCCCTGAATTCTGAGACATGGTTGGGGTCTTGGGGAAAATATCTTCATACCCAATGCATTTTTCAAAAAATTTTAATTGTTATAGCATACTCATAGTGAACATTATCAACTTTTTTAGATTGATTTTTTTAACTTTAGTTTCCATCTTAACCATTTTAGCGTACACAGCTCAGTGGTATTAAGGGCTTTGACATGCTGCGTAACTGTCACCATCATCCATCTACAGAACTTTGTCATCTTTCCTTGAATCTCTGAACCTCTGCCCCAGCCCCTGGCATCTACCCTCTTTTTTCTGTCTATTCTAGGTGCCCCACATAAGAAGACTCATACAGTACTCTTTGTGACTGGCATACATTACATCCTCAAGATTCATCCAGAATTGCTGGGCGCGGTGGCACACGCCTGTTATCCTGGTGGCTTGGGAGGCTGAGGCAGGAGGATCGAGAGTTCAAAGCCAGCCCCAGCAACTTAGCAAGGCTCTGTCTCAAAATAAAAAAATAAAAGTAAAAAGGGCTGGGGATGTGGCTCAGTGATAAAGTACCCATGGGTTCAATCCCCATAACAAACACAAAAACAAGACTCATGCAGAATTTCCTTTCTTTAAGGGATGGTAATTTTACATTGTATATATATGCCACTTGTGTTCATTTATCCATTAATGTACTTTTTTTTTTTTTTTTGGTACTGGGGATTGAACCCAGGGTGTTTAACCACTGAACCACATCCTCAGCCCTTCTATGTATTTTATGTAAAGACAGGGCCTCACTAAGTTGATGAGGCTGGCTTTGAACTCGCGATCCTCCTGCCTCAGCCTCCTGAGTTGCTGGGCTCACAGGTGTGCTTCCAGCTTTCCACTACAAGTGAGTAATGCTGCCCTGAACACAGGTGTGCAAATATCTCTTTGAGACCCGGCTTTTCAATTGTCTTAAGTTATATACTCAGAAGTAGAATTGTTGTGTCATGTGCTATCCTACTTGTAATGTTTTTGAGGAATTGCCATATGGCTTTCCACAGCTACCTTCTGCATACCCCTGAGACATGAAGTCCTCCAAGAACTGAGAGGGACAGTCCCTGAGGTGGGGTTTCTTCTTGGGGACCTCTGCAGCTGGGAGAGAAGGGCTTGTATTCTTCCAGTGTTGCCTCCTGCTTCTCTTCCTCACAAGCTCCACCCTGATCATGAAGGGCACCTTTCGCTTCAGCTGAATGGCAGATCCTCCAAGGCTGGAGCAGAAACTTGATTTCCTCAGTGGGACTGGGGGCCGGGGGTGGGTGGTAAAGGCCCAGACAGCAGGTTGGGGAGCACTTCTCTCTGTCCACATGAAACCTAATTTTCTTGTTCTTGGGGTAATTTGGGATTCATACTGAGGACTTATCAGATATGGAGGGAGAATGCAAGACTGAAAGGTAATAGTAAGTCTCCAGAAACCACTCCTGCTTAATAGCCCTGCCTTGATGGTGGGGAAAGAACCCTTCCTGCCGTTCCCCACGGCCACCTGCAGGGGGCGAGCTGGCCCAGAGCTAAGCCTAGCTTTGGCATCAGATCTGGGTTGAAATCCTTCCTCTTTACTTACTGGTCACATGACCTTGGATTTGCTCCTCAACTTCTTTGAGACTTGTTTCACAGGCCACAAGTCCACTGGCTACGATCTTGTTGAATCTTTAACTTTTGTGTGAAGAGAATATAACATGGCAGACGTACCATTTCAAGTACAGGGGCTGGAACTGAGGGCTCCATGGGTGTTCCCTTTCCTCTTTCTTCCAACGCCTTCTCAATCAGTGGTCTCCATCACGTTCCCGTCTCTCCGATCTTCCAGGACACACGTTGGAGGCTGTTATCACCCAGAGTGGCTCCACTTTGGATTACTTCAGGTTGGATTCCAGGTCCCCAAACTCAGACACGTCCCTCTAAGGCCCCCCTTGCTTCCAAACGTGACTGGAGGTCTGGGATCGCGGGGATCGAAACCACTCCCTCCTGGAGCAAATTCCAAGACAAGTGTGTGCTCTTCCTCCACTGTGTCTTCTGATTATAGATCCCTGGTAAGGGGAGGTCGACCGGCCCAGGTGGACACACCAGGTCAGCCTCCGCCTCGAGGGGTTTTTGTTTGATTATGTTCCAACCTGAAGGCTACTTAATTGTAGAGGACTTTGATGTGTGCGTGTGTGCGTGTTAATAGCAATTTGTGATAAATGCTGTTGGCACCCACGCATTCAGTAACACCCACACTCACACACACACCAAAAAAAAAGAAGAAGAAGAAGAAGAAGAAGAAGAAGAAGAAGAAGAAGAAGAAGAAGAAGAAGAAGAAGAAGGGGGAGGGGAGCTGTTTTTATGGGAGATAACATAACTGCTTGCAATTTGGGTATTCATTGTATCTTTGGCATTTTATGTACTGCATTAGCGGAGGCAATTTCATGCATATGGATATAATGCATTAAGTGGAGGCATTTAAATATAGTGAAACTAATTTTATGATGATTAGTTGAAGGAAAACATTGCATTCGTATCATCTATATAGAAGCCAATTTGCATGAAAATGCCCAAAGTTGCTATGCCAACATTTTCTGTGCTGCTGGTCGGGGTCGTCTCCGAGTCAAGACTTTGTATTAAAAATCGGTCTCCAGTGCCCATGTCTTTTAATTCATTGCAAGCTGTAGGCCATTTGCTCACAAAGCGCTCGCAGTAAAACAAATGAATAGCTAAAATACTCATTTGCATGATTCCCATTTGAAAACGATTCCCCTGAAATTAAAAAAGCGTGTTACTCGGTTGTGAAGATGGATGGGCCAGTGAGGCGGGCAATTAATATTTCCGGCATTCTCTTTAAAGCCCTCCCAAGACTGAGAACAGCACATGCCAGACAAATTGGGCCCCACAACAGTTTCAGGGCCTTGGCGACAGCAGCTTGCTTCCACGGTCTCCCCTTTATAGTCTCGCTTACATTATGCAGTAATTAAAACTATTTACCATTCCTACTTATCCGCCATCTGCTCCCACCGAAGGTTCCTCTTCTTTAGAAAGCCCTCTCCGACAGCAGCAAGCAGGGGCAGCACTGGGGAAGGGGGTTCGGGTTTCTTCCCTTGGCCCGCCCTGTCCTCCTGTCCCTCCAGGAAAGGAATGGCAGAGAAGGTCACCGTGGGTGACACCGAGTTCTGAGTTGGCTGTGTGGCCGTGGCAGTGTTGGAGCGCAGGTTCCTCCATCTTGGTGGGGAGTCTTGGCTCAGATCTGGGGTGATCTGTATGTCTTCGGGGAGCCTAGACTGGATCGTCTCCCAAATAATAACTACCATGTGGCTGGGGCTTTGGGCCATGCGGCCTGGGTCTGAGGCAGAACCCCCTAGGTAGGTTGTACGGGTTGTTCACTGCACCAGTGTGACCTACCCAGGGGGGTGTGAAGGCTGACATCTGTGGGTGAAACATTCACCAGTCTGAGGGGTGAATGTGTCTGCCCCAGGAGGTACCTTCTTCTAATTCACGTGAAGGAGCTCTGGGACCTAGCTGGGGCTTGTCAGACAGAAGCCATTTTGAAAGCAGTCAGGTTGCTGCCCATTTTGCTGTGGCAGTTGGTGCCTCCCCGACTGGTTCTACCAGGGGACCCGGCCTGTGTGGCTGAGCTAGAGTGTCCTCTGTGAATTCCTACTGCCCCCTGGGCCCAGCCCCCCATGCTAGCACAGACTCGTGCGAGCAGAGATCGAGAGCCGTCTCACCTGGGCCTGGTGCCCAGGTCTGCAGACCCGCAGCAGAGACCAGGCTCCGGAGGACAGGACGGTGCCAGAGCTCTCTGCTTGCTCATCTCTTAGAGCCTGCCCTGGTGCTGGGCACGCAGCAGGTTCCCTAAGAAGCAGTGAATCAAGTCCACAGTGAAGCTTTGGCCTTGACCCCTCCACCTGGAGTGAAGCCTCTCCTGGACCCTGACAGATGCGCTCAGCTCACGTGCCTCCCCACTTGACGGGGGTCTCTTCCTGGTTCGTAGCCAGAGGGTTTAGATTTGCCCAGAACTGTCCCCGGGGCTGTGACCTTTCTGGCTCCACCATCACCAGAGGCCTCAACACCACGCAGCCGCACACGGGTCTGCCTGGGCTTGGAGCACCCTGCTGCACCTCCACCTCCCGCCTTCCTAGGAGATGGGAACTTGCTTGCCCAGGTCCACAGACACCTCGTGGCCTCCACTGGCTCATGTGGGTTTGAGTTGGTGCTTGGTAGAACGTCACACCCTCCAGTGCCAGACCCTGGAGCCCCTGGCCCTGGGCAGCTCAGAGAGGACGCCTGGCCATTTGTAACGAAGCACTGATGCTGTGGCAGATGTCGGCGTAGGGACCACACCGAGGAGCTGTATTTCAGACAGGGGTTTGTCCAACGACGGGACAGACTGTGTCTGGAGCTGCTGAGACCCATGCTGTCATCGCTGAAGATGTGACGTGTCTGGGAGTCACACACCAGTCTCCACCCCAAACACAGAGGCATGGAGACCCTCCTCCTGGACAGGCTGACCAGAAGCTCATGCTGACCTGCAGGACAGTGGGGGTCATGTATCAAAACAGATTAATAGGGCTGGGGCTGCAGCTCAGTTGGCAGAGCGCTCGCCTGGCATGCACAAGGCTCTGGGTTCAATCCCCAGCACCACCAAAACCAAGACCAAACAGACAAAACCCCACAAAAACATTAATACTTACACAGGGAAAAGGCAGGACCTCACCTGGAGGGCAGGCCTCTCCGAGGCCACAGAGACCTCTGGGCCATCTCTAGTACAGTCACGCCAGCAGCCATTATGCCCTGCCAGGAAGCTCACTTCCTGCAGAAGCCTCAGCCCTGGGCTCCTGGAGACTGGCCGGGATCAGAGGAGACCAGTGTGCTGAAGGGCACTGACCTTGGGGGTCCACATCCCTGGGCTAGACTCTCCTGCCAGGGACTGCCTGACTCCAAATTGGTCGTGGAAACTATTTATGTGAGTCACGGGTTCTATGCTTGCGGTCGAAGCAGGTTTCTTGCTCAATAGTCACAGAATCTCTGCACCCACTGGGTCTCCTCAGGACAGGTGTGTGCCCTCCTGGAACACAAGGAGCACGTTTGTACACCCAGCAAAGCTCTGCAGGTTTAAGACGGCAGTTCCTCTCAGCTTGCACCTGAGATAGTCTAGCCCTGTGATCTGGAGTCAGACAATTGAAAATCTGGGCCTGTCATTGCTGAAGAAGGATATCATTATCAGACTCATGTCTAACACTGCTGAGATAAGGCCCTGAGCTAAGCCCCTTCACAATGGTGACCTCTTTAACCCTCCTCCACAACCCCCAGCAGCTACTCTATAGTCCTCATCCAACTGATCCATCCAGAAAACCTAGACTCAGCTCCAGAGACTAGTCCTCTTCCTAGTTTACTGTGCAACTTCAGGCAAGTTACTAGTCCTCTCTGAGCCTTCATCGTCTCATTTCCATTCCACATTTATGGCAACTCCCCAAACCACACTGCTTTTCAAATCCTCCACTGGCGGCTAAGCCTGCCTCTCTTAGCAAATTATTATAACTACTATTCCAAAAGCTTTGTTATTAAGATGTGGGCATGAGAAGCAGTCCCAGGCTCTCAAGAAGACATTAGTAATAGTAAACCAGGAAGTAGGAATCCAGAGGGGTGGTGGTGGGGAGGGGAGGAGAAGAAGAGCAGAATCCACCCCCAGGGAGGCTTCACCTGCTTCCTGTTTGCAGGCAAAGAAGGAGAAAGCCAACTACCCACTTAACAATATCACCAAAGATCAATACTGGACCAAAATAGAACCCCACGTCCAAAACGATCTGGCTTCACAACCCTGGGAAAAAAAAATTAACATAGAGAAGCCATTTAAAGCAGAAAAAATATTTGTATGTAAAAGAAAATATTTTAGGTAGGAGCTGAATACCAAATGATTTTGGGTCTCTGTGGGGAGTAATGAGGCATGGCCTCACACAATTCTATATGCATGTAATATTATCATCGCACGCCTCGGAAAGCTTTTAAATCACAGAAATGCAGTTAGGGACCATTGTACAAAATAAACATCCCACTTGGTGTCTTGCCTGCCCTAAGTTCCTTGATCTAGAGCAGCGCTGCCAGATTTTTGCAGCCCCATAAATTAACGTGGTGCTGATTTGATTGAGCTAAATTAATAAGACTTGTGCTTTGTTGCAAAATAACTATTACAGTATGTTGTGCGGATGCGCTGCCGATAAGGAAATTGCCGCCTTTAACAATCCCACTGAAGTTTCATGGAGGATTTCAAAACCGATTTTAATTAAAACAAAAGCCAATGTGTGGCAATAATGTGGGTGTTAAGGAGAGAAAATGCAAAATGTCTTTTTAAATCCATTTTAATATGTCTTAAGGACTGGATGATGGATGTGGGGAAAGCCCGCGGCTGACACGGAGCTGGGAGGCGGCCTCAACTCCTGCCTTTAGAGACTTGGGCACCTTGGGCTCACCCAGAGGGCCCCAGTGCTGCCTCTTGGCCTCAGGGCCAGAGGTCATCTCCTGAGCTGGGGGTCCTGGTGGACCACTCCTTTCTCAGGTGCTTCCTCAGCCCCAGTGACAGTGGCAGAAGCTGAGCCTGGTTCCCCTGGCCACTGGGGCCAGAGCAGAGGCTGATGGGGCCACAGACTCCAGGAGGCTCCATGCAGCCTGTCCCCAGCTCCCCCGTCACCTGTGATCAACTTCCTGATGGCTGCCAGCCTTTCAGGGGACAGCAGCCTCCCGAGGGGGCAGGGACCCTGAGCATCAGGGATTTTAGATAAGTAACCTCTGGAGCGTGGTGGCAAGAGGGGGGCCGTGCCATGAGGAGACCGGAGCAGTGTGGTCAGGAGAGGAAACTGCTCGGGGGGCAGCAGAGGCCCCTGCAAGGAGGGCCAGCCCTGAGCCTCAGACCTGGAGCCGCAGGGGAGGCCCAGCGCAGGGCCAGGAGCTGGGCAGGAGTGCGAGACCAGGTGGGCTCCCTCCGAGTCTCCACCTCCCGTGGCCTCAGTTTCCTCACTTGTAAACAGGAGCACGGATAGAATCTGCCTCCCAGGCCACTGTGAGGATCCAGTGAAGCCCCTGTGCCGAGGGTATGAAAGCCCCAAATGGTCGCTGTCCATATAAAAAGAACAGCAATAGTTCACCCTGTTTTTTACTTGTCAGGTTTTAAGTTGGAGACAGTTAGCTCTTTGATGTTACTGTTTGGATTTTAAATGTCCCTCAAAGAACCCATGTTGAAGACTATCTGCTGCCCAGAGTGCTGTTGGGAGGGGGCTGTGTCTTTGGGAGATGGGACCTAGTGGAAGGAGGCCAGGTCATGGCGGTGTGTCCTTGGAGGGGATACTGAGACCCCGGGCTCTTCCTCTCTCTCTTTTCTTCCTGGCCACCATGATGTAGGCCTCTCCTCTGCCACACGGTCCCTGCCTCACCACAGGCCCAGAGCAACGTGGCCACATGGCCAGGGACTGAACCTTTTAAAACCAGGAGCCAGAATTCCTCTTTGGATTTATTTAGGTATTCGTCGCAGTGAGGGGAAGCTGATTCGAGGCCCCAGTGTAAGATGAGCAAGGACTGGACAAACAGGTGCCAGTGATCTGAGGCCCAGGATGTCCCAGGCGCAGTTCTGAGGGACTTGGTCACAAGGACTGCCTCTTCTGTTCTCAGGGAGCTGGTGAGGTGCTGAGGGGCAGGGAGCACCGTGTCATGGATGTGGAAGGTGGTGGAGTGTGGAACTGGGGCTGGGACCTGCCCTGGGGTGTGTGTGCCCATTTTACAGATGGGGAACTGAGACTCGGGTGGAGGAGTTACAGGGTACTGGTTTAACATTCAAGCAGCCATCTTATGAGGTAAGTCTCACTTTCCTGTGCTTCCTCTTACCCAAACTCCCCCCACTCCCCACCCCGCCCCCATTAGTGACCTACCCCATGGTACCATAACCCCGAGCCGATCCCAGAAGGACAGGGCCCCTTTTCTCTGGAAAGCCCCATGGTGCCATGGACCTGAGCCAACCCCAGGCCATCCCCCACCCGCCTGGCTCTGAGGCAAGCACCCCCGGCCCAGCCCACAGCGCCACAGCCCCAGCTCCAAACCCCTGCCCCCAAAAGATGAGCACCCCAGCATCTCGGGGCTCTCCTCTCTGTAGTGAGATGGCCTTCATTGGTCAGCTTGGACACATAAGCTCTGGGGTGGGCCTCGGCCTGCTCTCTGTCCTTCATCTCCCACTCGCCCGCCTCTGGGTTCCTCAGTGTCCTTGCAGGAGTGCTTCGGCCCCACCCCCACTCTTTCCCGGGCGGGTACTGACCACCCAGCTGGGGTCCTTGGTCTCAGCTGCCCACTGACCCCGCCTAACCACTAGCTCCACCGGGGACCCCTGGTCTGCCTTGTCCTCGCCCAGGGCCCCCAGCTGGCAGGGGGCCGCTCCTGGGAGCTGCTTGTTGAGCAGATGAAGGAGCAATGGGATCAGGTGCCAGCACGGTCCCCGGTCTCCACAGCCCGCCTTCTCTGGGTGGATGTGACTGCTGCAGAGTTTCCTTCCCCTGCCCTCCTGAGCCTCCTCTCTGTGCAGGAGGCCCCCTTGGTTTTGCTAAAGACAGAGCACAAGACCTCCAGCCCAAGGCTCCTTCCCCACGGGGACATATCCAGCCCCCCTTGCCAGGGGACACCAGTTCTTGACTGTTCCTTGGGTTTTTTTTTTTTTTTTTAATATTTATTTATTTATTTTTAGTTTTCGGCGGACACAACATCTTTGTTTTATGTGGTGCTGAGGATCGAACCCGGGCCGCACGCATGCCAGGCAAGCGCGCTACCGCTTGAGCCACATCCCCAGCCTTGTTCCTTGGGTTTTATCCTAAAGGACTCTTCTGTCCTGGTTAGAACATTCTGTTGGTCCCAGCTCCCGGGCTGAGGCAACCCCAAAGGACCAGCTAGGACCTGAAACAGAGGTCCCCACCTCCTCCACAAGGTAAGGTCACCCATCATGTCCTCGTCATTGTGGCTGCCTCATTCTGCAGGCACTGACCGACATACCCACACTCAGGACACACCTGCTTCAGGTGGGCTGGGGGTCCAGCGTCACTCCTGCCCCTCACCCCATAGCAGAAGGATGAACCTCACCGCCTTGGAGCCGGAGTCCACATCCCAGCTGCTATTTCATGGCTGAGTGACTTTGGACAGGTTATTTTACTGCCCTGAGCCTCAGTTCACCCATCTATAAAATGAGCTGTTAGTAGCATTTACCTGATGGGTCTCTCTCCATTGACAAGGGGCCCCGAGGGAGGGAGAAGGTGTGTCCCCGACCAGGGGCGCCTGCTTAACCCTAGAACCCCCTCCTCACACTCTCACCTCGGGATGAACATCAGCTGGGTTGTGTCGTTGTTGTTCCCTAATTTTGTCTTTCAATCACCTTTTTTAATTTTTTAATTTTTAGGTTTTCTCATCTATTTTACTCTGGTCTTATCTGACATTCCTGCTCCTCATACCCTTATTACCAACCCTCCATTCTTTTGTATTTTAAAACATTACTCTATTGTCACTTTTTACATTTTGAATGGGAACAGCTCTTTGAATTGCTTTAAGTGGGTTCCTATATTCCTCTCCCAAATATTTTTAGTGTTTTATGTCATGGGTTCTAATATTTTAGTTTTTTGATTTTATTTTTAAGGCCACTATTCCCACTCTTGGATTCTCTTTAACTTTTTTCCGCTGCATCCTCTCTCAGGACCCCACCCCCATGCCTGGCCCTGGGCCGTGTCCTGGAAATGCAGCAAATGTTCCGGGAGACTGCGCAGAGCCAGGCCCAGAGTTGGCCCTGCAAAACCAAAGGGGGTGTCAGGCTTAGGCTGTGCTCTGAAGGGGCCCCACAGTCCCAGGAAAAGACACACCTTTGTCCATAACCCTTGGGGACAATGAGAAGAGAGGATGGACTTCCTGAGGCCACGCGGCAGCTCTATGGGAATTCCAAGGTGCTGAGGCCTGGGTGCTGAGGGTTCAAGGTCATGTTCACAGCAGAAAAATTCCAGCTAGACATGAAGACCTCAGGCCAGGTGGGTGCTGGAAGCTGACATCAGAGTTCAGGGTAGAGACTGGGGTCAGGAAGAGGAGCCTGGAGAGAAAGGGGAAGGAGGTGGCCACCAAGCCTAGATGATAAGACATATAGGACATTAGGAGAGTCCAGGCTGTCCTCCCTGGAGAATGTGGACCGGTTGCACGGATGCATAGGTTCATGTTCTCTGGGCAAGGAGCCCCCGCGTCCTCCACAGGAGTTCTTCCCAACAGCCACCTCCCCATGGTCACATCACCCGATGCATTGGCCCACCCCACCTCCCATTTTAGTTTCTTCAGTTGAAAGAAAACACACTATTCTAGGATGTGGAAAAGCACAGAGCTGACTTCTATGTCCAGTGATGCAGCAGTTTGGTTGTTTAGGTCGACCTCATGGTTCCAACAACTAGAAATGCTGAATAGAATGAGAAGCATCTTCTGTAAAGTATGGAAGAGCTACATGGTAGTGAGGGGGTTCTAGACCAACAGGAAGGAGGAACCTGCGTGCTGCAGCTTTGTGCCCCGTGGGCATCTGCCCGTCCAGCAAGCTTGACCTTCAGTTTGGATATCATTGGGAGCTTGGGGGGGAAAGAAGATAAAACCCAGTGCTCAGTAAAGACAGGGAATCTAGAGGGCATCTTCCCTCACAGAGACAGACCCCAAAGGGAAACCCACAGGTAAGTACGGAGCAGAAGGAAAACTAGCTCACCCCTCCTACAGCCAGGGACTGCAAGAAAAGATGCCTTGTTCCAATCAGAGCTCGAGGAAAAAGAGCCATTCATGAAAAGTAGATTTACAGCCCAAGCCCACTGCCGCAGTCCGGCTGCAGCAAAATAACCCGGGGGTGGGGGTGGGGGGGGGTGACGAACAACTTATGTACACTGATACAGCAGGAGTAGGAGCCGTTTATTGTAGGACAGGAGGGGTATATATATACATTCCACACAGCTTATCTTAATTAACATAAACTAGATACAGCAGTCAACCAATAAGGAATCTCCACACTTAATGGCCCGCTGGCGTTACTTCACAAACTACTCCTTCTGCAAAATGCCAGGTGCCATCTTGACTTGTTTACAGACTCTAACAGCCTACCCCCACCACAATGGCCAGAATAACAATGACTATTAATTTAATCTAAAGTTGTCTTGGGCCAGTAATATCTTTGAGGCAGCCAGAAGAAGCCAATGCAGATCATTTCATCCCAGACCTCAAAGAATTACCAAAAATAGTTACCTGAGAAAAATGAACATACAACTCAGACTAAAAATAACCAAGTACACAAGGAAATAAGGCTTCAGGTGTGAGAACCAGCAGAAGCAGAGCTGTAAGATTTCAGATACTGAAAATTTCAGGTATAGAATATAAAACAATGATGTTTACTGTTTGAAAAGAGGAAAAGGGTATGTTTTGATTAATGTCTTCAGGGGACAAGAAAGTGTTTTTTAAAAAAGAAACAGATTCCACAAAGAAGAATCTATTACATCTAAAATGAAAAACATAATAACTAAAGAAAACACTCAATGAATGTGTACAATAGATTAGACAGAGCTGAAGAGAGAATTAGTGAATTAGATGAATGCAAAGAGCAAAGAGCAAAGGAGATGGGGGATAAGAAAGAAAAGGTAAGAGGAATGGACAATACAATGAAAAGATTTCATATATATTAAGCTGGAAAGGAGAAAAAAATGAGAGAACAAGGCAAAAGCAATAATTCAGGAAATAAGGCCAACAATTTCCAGACCTGAAGAAAGCTATCAAGCCACAATTCTAAGAAGATCAAAGAATCCGATAAAGGTTAAATAAATGGAATTCACATGGAGATTCATCAGAATGAAACTATAAAACACCAAAGACAAGACTTTAAAGCTGCCATACAAGGGGCAAAACTAGATGACAATGTATGCAAAAGAAAAAAAGATGGATTAGCAGCTGTCTTTCCACAGCAAAAGTGGGTGCCAAAATATAACTGAAAGAATAGGCATGTGTTGAGGAAAAATAGATGCCAACCTAGAATCCTGTAGCCAGTGAAAATATCCTTCGAAAATGGAGTGAAATTAAGACTTTTCAGATATAAGAAGGAAAAACATCACTACCAGAAGAGTCTCACTAAGGCAATGCCAAAGGTTGTTACTAAAGGAAGAAGAAAAGTGATCCATGAAGATCTGAGGTCTTAGTAAAAAGAACACCCAGATGGGGAACTGCACGGAGAAGAAGAAGAAAACATTACCTGCTGTAAGCTGTGCTGATGAGGGTATGTGGGGTTGAAGGAAAGACAGAACCTAAAATAGGAACACACCAACACCTAAGTAAGGGGTTAAATGGTTTTAAAGTGTCTTAGTTCTCTCACATGGTCCAGGAGAGTAAAGGTGTTGATTAACATTAGCCACTGATTGATTTTGAATCCACGTGTGATTTCTAGATTAACTCTTATAAAGTTAGAAACAGGGCTGGGGACATAGGTGAGTGGCACACGGCCTGCTGAACATGTGCAAGCCCTGGGGGTGAGTCCCAGAATGTGCACACGCACATGCACACACACACACACACACACACAGAGGACAGAAACAGAATATATCTTTCCAACTAATTGAAGGAGTAATTTTGAATGGTCAAAAATATTCCATTAATCAAAAGGGGAAAAAAGAACAAGAAATTAAAAGAACCCCAGAAGATGTGGGGCATATAGAAAGCACAAAATAATGTAGTAGAAATAAATATAATTAATATACCAGAAATTACATTAAATATAAGTAGAATAAGTGCTCTGGTTAAAAAAACTTGAGATTATTAGATTGGATTTTAGAATACTAGAAATATATTTAAAGCATACGATATATTCAAAATGGATGGGAAAACCATGTTATCCCAACAATTAATGAAAGAAAGCTGATATCACTGTATTAATATTAAACTAATCTAAGGCAAAAAAGAATTGTTTGAGGAAAAGAAGGTCGCTAGCTAGGCTGGGTGTATAGCCCAGGGGTAGAGGCCTGGCCTAGCAGGTGTGAGGCCCTGGGCTCCATCCCCAGCCAAACAACAACAAAAAGGGTCTATTTCACAATAATAAAAATGAAATAGAGCAACATTCAAAACCGTAAATGAAATGCACACACAAAATTATGAGCAAAAAAAGCAAGATACCAAAGAAATATTGCAATATGATTCCATTTACACCATGTTCAAAAAATAGAAAAAGCTGAACTGTAATGTTTAGTGATTCACAATAAGAGGTACACTTAGGAACAAAGGCAAGAAAATAATAGCCTAGGAGTCAGGGTAGCAGTTGCATGCGAGGGAAAGGAATGGCAATCAGCAAGAGGCACTCAGGTCAGGGTGCTGCTAAAGTTCTGGGTCTAGTGACCTGGGCGCAGATTTCTCAGGTGCTTGTTTTGTAAGTATGTTTTATTCCGGGTATAAGCATCCTTCAGTATCCATGGAAGTCTGTCTCAGGACCCACGTGGATATCAAAATCCACAGATATTCAAGCCCCTCATATAAAATGGTACTGTATTTGCATAGAATCTTACACAGCCTCCTGTATACCTTAAATCATGTATAGATTACTTGTAATACAATATATGTGCTCTATCAATAGTTGTAACACTGAATTGTTTAGGGCATAATGAAAGAGAAAAAAGTCTATAGATGTTCAGTGCAGATACATTTTCTTTCCAATAACTTTCTATCTGCAATTGGTTGAATCTGTGGATGTGGAACTTATAGACATGGATGTCCAATTGTATTTACATAATTAATTCTGCAATTAATTAGGCAAAAAAGAATTGTTCGAGGAAAAGAAGGTCGCTAGCTAGACTGGGTGTGTAAAAAGGGGACCAGGCACTGTGGCCCACGCCTGTGATCTCAGTGGCTCGGAAGGATGATCCAGGAGGATTGAGAGTTCAAAGCCAGCCTCAACAACTTAGTGAGACCCTAAGCAACTTGGCAAGACCCTGTCTCTCAATAAAACATATTTTTAAAAAATGACTAAGGATGTGGCTCAGTGGTTAAGCACCCCTGGGTTTAAGCCCCAGTACAAAAAAAAAAAAAAAAAAGGCATTCTGAGATCTAGACCTGTTTCATATTGTGAAATCCCTTCCATAGATGGAAACTAATTCCTCTCCTTGAATGTGAACTAGTCTTGGTGACTTTTTTCTTACAAACGGAGTAGAGGTGATGATCTGAGACCTGGGAGATTAGTCCATGCTATAATTTGGATCTTAAATGTACCTGGAGGCCCATGTGCTGAAGGCTTGGTCCTCAGCCTGTGGAGGAACCTTAAGGAGGTGGGGCTTAGTGGAATGCAGTTAGGTCCCTGGGGACATGCCCTTGAAGGGAATATTAAGACCCTGGCTCCTTCCTGTTTCTGTCTTCAGTACCTGAATGATATGAGGTGGGCAGCTTTCTCCACCACATGTTCTCGCCATTATTTACTGCCTTGCCACAGGCTTAAAAGCAACATGGTCAACTGACCATGGACTGAAACCTCCAAAACTGTGAGCCAAAACTAGACCCTGAACTAGAACTGTGCAGCTAAGCTCCTCACACATTCTCACCCCTCAGAAACAGTGAGTTAATGAGTGTTTGCTTTTATAAGCTGCTGAGTTTGGGATAATTTGTTACCTTTTCACTTTTTGAGTTGACTATCTCAGGTATTTTGTTCCAGTAACAGAAAGCTGACTAACAAAGTCCATAAAAGGCTCTATGACTTCCTTATTCTTTTTTCTTGCATTTCTTCCTCTGGGAGAAACTATGTCATTGAAGACACTTTACCAGCTTATGAGGAGGCTCACAGGGTGAGGGACTGTAACTTCTAGGCAATAGCTAAAGGAGTGGGCCCCCCTGGAAACAGATCCTCTACCCCTAGGCAAGACTTAGATGCCTGCAGCTCCTGTCAATATCTTGATTGCAACAGTATGAGAAACCCTTAATTACAGCCTTCCAGCTAAGCTGTTCCCAAATTCTTATCCCACAGAAACTGTGAGTTAATAAGTGTTTGTTGTTGAAAGCTTTTGAGATTTGGGATAATTTGTTACACAGCAAGAAATAACTAATACATATCACTAACTTGCTGTGTGGCCAAATTGCATTTTCTCTCTGCGCCTCAGTTTTCTTACCAACATATAGGAGAAGTTAGACTGGATTGTAAATAGCAAACGATGGCAATCCAGAAGTGCAGTGAAGATTCTGAGCTGCACCTGAGATCAGGGAGACAAAGGCAGTGATTGATTGATTGATTGATTGATTGTGTGTGTGTGTGTGTGTGTGTGTGTGTGTGAGAGAGAGAGAGAGAGAGAGAGAGAGAGAGAGAGAGTGTGTGTGTGTGTGTGTGTGTGTGTGGTGGGGAGCAGGAGCATGGCAGCTTGCTTTCCATGTGTATTTGGCTCCAGAAAAAAGGATCCCTAAATCTAGAGAAGGGAAATCATCTTGATTTCTCCCTTTTACTAAATAGAACTTTTTTGGAAGTCCAAGCTTAGTAGCTTAGCAGTGCCGGAAGCAGGGCTCTCCTCCTAACTGGCTCTTCCCAGCCCTCATGTTTGAAATCGATTAAGGAGCATCAGCCAAGGCCCTGGGTCCAAATCTTGTCTGTCACTTACCAGTTGTGTGACCTCCAGCAACTTCCTTCAACTCTTTAACCCTCAGCTTCCTCTCCGGTAAAGTGGAGATTTCTCCATTGATGGATGAATCATCTCAGCTTGCAGCCAATCAGTGCAGCAGGAGGCTTGACTCACATACCAGCAACAGCCCAGAGTCCCCGCCATCAGGAACTTTCTGTCTATTTGAGGGGAGGAGTCTTGGTCACATGACACTATTGGAGAACATTTCAAGCCAGTGCAAGCACAGTGCCTAATGACTTGGAGCCAGGATTTGCACAAGGTCCACAAGCATTGGCACCACCTGGGAACTTGTTAGGATGCACATGCTCAGGCCCTGCCCCAGCTTGGAATCAAGCCCTCTGGGTGCTGTGATAAACCTCTCTGGGACTCCAATGGGTGCCCAAGACTGAGGAGCACTGCTCTAGAATTCGACCCACAGAGGGACGGGGAGAAGTCTGCTAGAGGAGGAGAAATTTGAATCCTAAAGAATGACTGGAATTTAGATAGACAGAAGAAAGGACAGAAGTGATTTCCGGGAGCCACAGCAAGCGGGTGGGACAAACCAGCAAGTGGGGTAAAGAAACCCAGGGCAGGGCTGGGGAAGAGCAGGAACTGTCAAGTGGGGAGCTTGGCCTCCGTGGAGCAGGCCACCGGGAGTCATTGCAGGTGCCTGAGCAGGAGAGTGGCAATATCTGCTTCCTCTTTTAGACTTGCCAGCCAGAGATTTTCCCCAGGTCTTACCGTGCTCCTAAGATGAATGCCTCCACTTACTCTCATCCTCCAGAGCTGAGGAGACCCCTGCCACGACTCAGGAGGCTCTGGGATGGCAAGTGTGGAGGAGGGGGTGCAGGGAGACAGAGCAGTGGCCGGGGCCAGGGTCCCCTCCCAGAGGCCTCAGGAGCACCAGCTCAGCACGGGCCTGTAGCAACCACGCACTGTGCACAGGTATTGAATTATGAATGGATATTGCCCAGAAATAATTGCAAACATTATTGCCCCCCACACGGGTGTCCTCTGCGGGGCCGCAGCAATAGATTTTGTTGCTTTAACGCTGCGGGATCATTATAAATTAGGGCTATCACGTTAACAGCAGGCCAGCAGACGTGAGGAGAGGGAATCCCGTTTGAAAGCTCCGAGAGGAAGAGACCCCTCAACTGCACACGTTGGTTACCCTCAACTTTTCCTTTGGTTTGATCTATTCCACCCGTCCCTATTAAATAACTAATTATTTAACATCTTTTAAAGCTTTGTTATATATTAGAACAGGCAGGACACAAATGAGTGCTTTTAATAATATAAAAGCCCATTAGCTTCATTTACTGTTAATGTTAAAATAAACATGAGGCAATTTAGATATACTATTCCAATTTCACGGAAACTTTGATGTTTTTCTTTTCTAGTCACATAATTAAGGGAAAAACTACTAATGATATTAAGTTTGTACAGTGTTAATGACAGAAACAGGCACAAGCTGAAATTGCAGCCATTAATATGAAAAAATAAAATATTTAACAGGGGAGATAGATGAGTGCAATTTTAATAAACCAAAATGAAGAAAATTAATTTTAGAAAGTTCCACAGTCTCTCACATGCTACCATCCCACAAGCTGTCTAGTGCATTATTTTTTGTGGTCAGGGTTATTTATGGATGGTCTGGAGGAATGTCCTGGTTTTTGCGTATTGTTCTGTGGATGGTGAAGATTTTTTGCCTTTATTCGTTGAATTCCTTTTCCTTTCTTTCTACTGCCAGTCCCCCAACTGGGGAGAGGGCCCTTGTCCCCAAACACGAGGAGAGACGCAGGGATGGGGACAGTGACCTACTGAGGTGGTTCAGCGGGGACCACTGATCCGCAGGGGCTGGGTGGTCACAGGGGATAAAATGTTGGGGTTGTCTCAGAGGGGACAGTAGGCTCCCTGTGTCTGGGTGGGGACAGTCACTGCTCTGCATTCAGCTTCCCCTCGTGGATCACAGAAGAGTTTCTCCTGATCTCCAGCCTGTCCCTTGCAGTGGGTTTTGTGGTGCCCACCAGGGACTCTGGATGTGACCTTATTTGGAGTCCGGCAGGGTCTTTGAGATGAGGTGACCCCTGAATCCCATGACAGTGCGCTCATACGAGACAGCAAAAGCACACCCAGACAGAGACAAGGTCATGAGAGGTCAAAAGATGGAGGCAGGTGGGAGTGACATTGCCACCAGCCAAGGGACTAGTCTGGGGCCACCAGGAGCTGGAAGAGGGAAGGAAGGATCCTCCCCCAGAGGCATCAGGGTCAACCGGGCCCTGCTGACACCTTGATTTCAGACTTCCAGATCTGAGAGGCTGGAACCAACTCCAGTTGTTTCAAGCCACCAAGTTTGAGGTGATTTGTCACAGCAGCCCTAGGGAAGTGCTGAAATGGAAAGTATCTCTGACCCAACTCACAAAGGCCCCGAGAGGGTTCAGAGAGCAGCAAGAAGGGCAAGACGGCTGGGAGGGGGCAGAATGCAGAGGGAGAACCCATGCAGGCTGACGCAGGACGTGGCCCCTGCAGCCTCATTGCACCATGCTGTGGTCTGTCCTCTGAAATGTGTGTTGCTCTTGGATGGCCACCGCGGTGGTGCTGGGAGATGCAGCTTTGAAGATTAGGTGATAGGGTCTTGAGAGTTTTGCCCTCACCAATGGATTACTGCATTGGAGGGATACTGGAGGATCGTAAGAGGGGCTTTGTTATAAACGAGTTCTCTCTGGCTAGCTGGCTCTGTCTTGGCACATGATGCCCCTGCTGTTTTATGATGCAGCAAGGAGGTTCTCATCTAGGCTGATACCCTGTTTCCAGAACCATGAGCTAAATAAACCTCTAGTCTTTATAAATTACCTTGCTTTGAGTATGTTGTTACAGCAACAGAAAACAGACTAATTCTTCCTTTGAGTCTGGATCCAGGGTCCTTAGCTCAGAGACAGATGCTGACACCAACAATGCAATTTCTCAGAGATCTGCATGTCAGCTCCATGCCCCCTCTCTCAGTGGAGTGTTAATAATTCCAATCTCCTTCCTTTGTTCCCCTAGCCTTCAAGGTGGTATCTTCTTTCTGCCACTGCTGCCTCCCCTTTCTCCCCTTTTGCCCTTTCAGTTGCCTGGTTAACATTCTTTATATCTGGTTAACATAATTTGAAATAAATTCTTGTTAACTGGTGCAGCTCCTGACCACTTCCTATAAAGTTTCTTTCTGTCCCACCTTCCTCAGGGTGTTGATGATGCGAGTGGTCACGAGTGGCTGCAGTAATTCCAGCTGACAAATGTTGATGATCAGGCCCAGAAGCCAAAAAGGACCCTTTCTTTCTTGTCCATGTCTTTTCAAGTACAAAGGAAGCATTCCTGCACGTTCCCCTGGCCAATGTCCCCTCACATTTCACTGGCCACGCCCTCTAAGGCAATACCTGACAAGAACGAGATACTGTGACTGGCTCAGACTACGTGGGCTCCATCTCCCTGGGATGGAGATGGCTCCGTCTCCCAGTTGTGGTCACGGCTATGGCCAGTCAGAAGGGTCCCAGCTATACAAAGCTGGGCTCTTCTTTCTCCCCTGAGAAAGGAGCTGGATGAGTCTCATCAGTGGTGGCTGCTCCACCATCTCACCTCAATTGCAGATCCAGGTGGTAGGTGTTGGGACAGGTCAGGCACAGAGGGGGCCACCACACTGCAAGAGATCAGGGGACATCTCACAGAGCTGGGGGATAGGGGTGAACTGAGGTTTGAAGGACAGGTAGCAGGAAAAGCAAGAGCTTCCAGACAGAGATATGGCTGTGTCCAGACCTGGGTTTCCATGCTGTTCACTGAGCTCTGAGCCTCACCGCTGGCCATAAGGCAAGAAGTCATCTCTTCATGTGTCTGCTGCATGAATTCTGCCCAGTGACAGTGCCCCAAACTATCCTACTTCTTCCTCTGCCTGCTCCCTTCCTGGGCCCCACACGGGTACAACTTCTCAAATGAAAGTCCTCAGCTGAGAAGATACTAGGGTTTCCCCTCGCCCTCCCATTACAGGATATAATTAGTTACAGGAATGCATAAAATTGAGAAAATTTTTTTCACTTGCAGGTAACTACTTGTTTTGGGAGGGGGTGCTCCATGTGGATATGTGAGTCTGAGAGGGTGGGGGAGACCCCCAAGCAGGTCAAATGGTGGGTGGGGTCATGATTTGTTACCTCCTCTCTGCCTTCCGTGAATCAAGCCCTTGCCTGGAGAGCGGGGCTCTGCTGGTGTCACCAGGCACTTGAGCTGTAATGTATAACAGGCGTGCGCAGCGTCCCTGACAGCTGCAGAGATTGATCCACAAGCCAAAGGGAAATGCATTAACCAATTTAACTGTCCGGAAGTCCAACATAATGAACATCAAAAGGTGTCTTATTACTAGCTCACTGTTGCTTGCCTTTACTTATTTGTTAACATTTAATTTTTTTTTTTTTTCAAATTAATCCTTGGGGGAAATGTTTCCATGAACTCGGGTCTGGGAACAGGGTCAGTCTTTCTATCTGTGAAGGGCTCACGGTTTACAGATGTGAATCATTTGGTGTTTTGCAAAACACAACCAGGGCCATCGGGGAGGAGGGGCGAGGATGATTTGGGAAGTGACAGCATTGGTGGGAGGCTGTGAGGGAGTGCCTGGGAAGGCGGATTCCTTCCCCGAAGAGATTTCTCACCCTTGATACTGTCGACATTTGGGGATTCGTCTTCCCTGGCTGTGGGGCTGTCCTGTAAGCTGGAGGATATTTTGCAGTGTTCGTGACCTTCAGTTGCCAGCAGTCCCCTGCTCCCAAGACGTGACAACCAAAAGTGTCTTCAGACATTGCCAAATGTTCGTGGGGGCAAAATCGCCCCCGCAGGGAACCAAAAGTGTGCTCTACACAGGCGTGGGCTCTGGGTGTGGCCTGCCAATCCTTTCTTAAGCACGGCGGAAGCACCTTCTGTGCTTTAGGCACCATGCATGCACGGTGCTGCTCACGGACCAGGGAACATGCAGCAGGGGAGGGGGGTTCAGGGCCATGATGTCAGGAGAGCATGGGGTGCTCTGGAAATGAGAAGAGGGGCACCAACTTAGTCCATTTTGTGCTGCTATAATGGACTATGGGAGCCTGAGTAACTTATAAAGGAAAGAAATTAAATACTCACGTTTGGGCGGCTGGGAAGACCATCACGGTACCGGCACGTGATGAGGACCTTCCCATTGTGTCAGCCCATGGTGGACAGTGGGAGGGAAGGAGAGAGAGAAGGGCACCAAACTCATCCTTTTATCAGGAACACACTCCTGTGATAAGGGCATTAACCTGTGCCCTAGGGCAGAGCCCTCTCAACCTAATCATTCAAGGTCCCACCCGTCACCATGGTGCACTTGGGATTCCCAACACATGGACTTTGGGGGACACATTAAAACCATAGCCTCGCCTGGAGGAGGGTGCTCCAAGTTGAGAGGTGCCTGCACCCTCTAAGGCAAGGAATACCTGCAGCCTTCCCTGATGCCCCACACCCAACAGAAGGCAACTCCTTTAACTTAACAGGATTGAAGCCCCAGTTAGAATTCAAGAATGTGCTCAGGGAGTCATGGCGATAGGCTCTTATCCGCCATTAACACCTTGGCCTGGTGGGTCCTACAGGATGACATCTGTCATTGGCTGGCAGCCTTCCAGGCGTGGCTGAATGGACACCTGCTTCATGCGCTTCCCTGGAGGGTTTAAGTAAAGTGGTCTCCCCCTTTCCATGCATACAGGTTGGAGGGAATGAGGCCTGTAAGCTCTGGTGCGAGTGGAGGAGAACCAGGCCTGCTGTATCTGCAGCGCTAGGCGGGAGAAGCCCAGCTGGGGAGGGCTGTGGCTCTGAATCCCAAGCAGCTGATCTGCAGGAAGTCTGGCCTCGTGGGGTTGAGGCCTGGAGACTAGGAGGAAAAGGGAGAAAGGAATCAGTCTAATTGTCACCCTCTGCACAGCCCTGTCTCTTGCTGGTCCTGAGGGTACCCATTGTCCTTACTCAAAATGTGGCCTGTGGACCAGTAGCACTGGCATCTCCTTGAAGCTGGAGAGAAATGCAGAGTCCCAGGCCCAACGCTAGGACTCGATGATCGGAGTCTGCCTGTTACCAAGAGCCCCAATGGGTCCTGGTGCGGTGAAGTTCCAGAAGCACTGTTCTAGGAAACCAGAGATCTGCTGCAGTTTTTTAGGGAGGCCATTTCTATGGTCCTCCCATGCTAGGCCAGCTGGAGGGTACCACCTGGGGAAGGCACAGCTTCCGAGGTGACTGCCTGCTGCAAGGAGACAAAAGTCCCACAGGCCACTCCCCTGGTAGCCCACTGTCTGAAGGCTGAGGTCAAAACTCCTTTTTAATCAGAACCTCACACATCCCTTTCTGGACATGTCTTCTAGCATTCCCCTCTGGGAACCCTGGGCCTTGCCACACTGACAAACAAGCAGTTTTCCCAGCATACTGCTAGCTTTCTGGCCTCTGGGTCTTCATCTTGTGGTCCCCTGTACCTGCTAAGACCCTCCTGGGGTGGAATCTTGCAATGCCCACTTCAAAATCACCTCTTTCTGGAAGCCTAGCCCAGACTACCTTGAGAGCAAGCTCTGCCCTGTGCATATCCTCTTCTTAAGGTGTTCCCCCAACCCTGTCCCTAACCATGTCCTCAGCTCCATGGCTAGACCCAAACTACCCGAGTGCAGGAGTGGAGGGCAACTGTTCTCCTGATGCTAGAGGAGAGCGCAAAGAGGCTGGCTCACCCACTGACGGCTGGCCCTGAGCAGCAAGCAGCCCAATAGGAAGTCAAGGAGGCCCAGTGGGCACAGGGAAGTGGAGAATGGACACTGACACTCATTGAGCATTAACTGTGTGCTAGGCACATAGCTTATAGTACCCAACTTTATCTCAGGATAGCCTTTTGGGTCATCTCGAAGGGTAATAAGTTGTTCTGGTGAGATGTTGTACATCTGTAATACCAGTGACTCAGGAGGCTGGGGCAGGAGGATTGCAAGCTCGAGGCCAGCCTCAGCAACTCAGCAACTTAGCAGAGACTCTGTCTCAAATTTAAAAAATAAATAAAGGACTGGAGATGTAGCTCAGTGGTAATGTGCCCCTGGTTTCAATCCCTAGCACCTTTACTTTAAAAGAAAAGTAATAGCTCATCTGACAGATAAGCAATGTAGGTTCAGAGGTGTTAAGCAATTTGCCCAAATTAAGGTGTTCCTCTTAAGGTGTTTCCCCAACTCATGTCCCTAACCGTGACATGGGTTGGGGGAACACAGGGATGGTAAGATGCTGGGCTGGGGTTTGAACATCCTTCTCTCTGGCTCCTAAGCCCATGTCAGTTGAACTGTGTCATGAAATCGTTTCAGAAAATCTGCAATTTTGGTTGTATAAGTCAACGTAGAGCCAAGATTTATTAGAGGTCATGTGGTTCAGCTCATTTTAACTGCCAGTAAACTGAGCCCAGAGCAAAGAAATGACTTGCCCGAGGCTGTGGCAGATCCAAGACCAGATCCAGGGTCTGGGTGAGACTAAATCCCAATCTCTTTCCTCTGTATCAGACTCCACCAGAGATTAAAGCTCCCTGGTGTGGGCAATTGGAAACCATCCAGGATGGAAGTGTGTTGACCTTGGTGGAGAAGCAGGGAAAGGGAAGGGAGGGAAAGCTGGCTGTCTTCTTCTCGCCAGGCAATAAACACGCCATCTCACTTGGTCCTCGCAACTGTCTTTTGGACCCTCCCCATCTTACAATGGTAGGAAAAATGTGACTTTTTTTGGAATGAACCAAGAGAGACAGAAGGTGTCTTCAGTTGTGCATCTCCCCGAGGAGTCTGCACCTTTCACTGTCTTTGAGTTATTTGTCAGCTCTGGACCTTATTTAGAATTGATAAGGGTGCAGATAATTCTTGTCTAAGGAGTTGCAATGACTGTAGTCTGCAAGAATACAGCTCATTATTGCTGGGAGGATACTGCTGGGTTTTGCCACTATACAGACTCATTTCAAGTTGCCTTGTGGCGGGCGGGGGGGGG
>NW_026000229.1:14654454-14713108 GCF_001458135.2 Marmota marmota marmota | reverse complement strand
GGGGGGGGGGGGCTTTGCATTCTTCCATTGAACCAGTTTTTAACACCTTCCTGGTTTTCTCATTAATTAGTGAGTTTTTCCAAACTTGTTCATTTTTATATTGATATTAAGCAGATTATTTACCTTTTAAAACATTATTCCTTAATATAGATGATGAAAGTTAAAACTTAAGTACCTTGCCCATCTCAGAGCTTGTAAGTCACCGTCTCATTTCAAATCTGTTTTTTCTAACCTATGAATCCCAACCCAGTTTTGCAACCCATTCACAAGGGCTCCAGCTGCGTGGCCACCTTAACCTCTTGGAGTCTCAGTTTTCTGTTATCTACTGAGCATCTAAAATCTACCCTGCTTACCTCAGCTACTCAGAGTCAAGTGGATGCAACACTTTGAGAAAGAAGAAAGCCCCATGAACTGGTGGGTGTTTTATACTGATGCTGGAGGCCTGCGGGGTTGCTGGCTTGCAACTAAAGGAATGGGGACAAATGCTTGTCTACCGTGATCTCTTCCAAGTCACTCACTCCTGTGTTGGGTCACCTCCCTCAGCTAACGCAGTGGCCTGCTTGGCCAGCTACCCTGCCTACATCCCAGAGGTACTGTAAGGGTGGAGCGCGACAATGTAGGAGGGTGTATAGACTGTAAAGTGCTAAAGAGAGGTGAAGACTGTTATAGGTCAGATCTCAAATGTCTCCCAAAGGCCCAGGTATTAAAGGCTAGGTCTCCAGCTGTGATGCTGTTGGGAGGGGGGGCCTGGTGGGTCACTGGGGGAATGCTCTTGAAGGGGATATGTGGACCCCAGAGGCTTCCTGTCGGCCATGAAGTGAGCAGCTCCTTCTGCCATGTGCTCTGCCATGAGATGCCACCTCACCACAGGCCCAAAGGCCAGGGGGCCGAGCAACCTAGACTGAAACCTCCGAAGCCGTGAGCAAGATAACCCTTTCCTCTTTTTAGTTTATCCCAGGTATCTGTCTAGTGATGGAGAGCTAACGCAGCCTGCCTGTGATTCTTACTGTTACCATCTTCATCAACTATCAAGGGCTGGGTGGAGAAGTTTGAATGCAGGAACTCCTGGACCCTCCCTTTGGCCTTGTTCTCTGGGGACAAACAAGGGCTCCTGGCAGAGACAGCTCCCACCTTCAGCTCTGGCCCCTGTCCCTCCTCCCTGCGTCCTCAGCTAAGCCAGCAGCAGCTAGCTGTCAACTCCACATTTCACTGGGAGGGATTTTCCCAGTGAAAGCTGGGGCGGTGCAGGTGTTCTCTGAGAAGGTCATTCACACAACCTTTTGCATCAAGTGCACGCCCCACGTTATTTATAGCTACATGATGATTCTGGGGCCTCATGCACCTGGACGTTTTCCGGAGATGACTTTCCACCAGGTGCGAGCTTGCTGAAGCTCAGCCAGCTGAACAGGTGTGGAGCGCAGGCCTGGAGCTGGCCTGAGAAGTGGAGGGAGGCCTGATCTGCCCCTACCCTCCACCAGGGAGCCTCACAGAACCTGGGGAGGGGGCCAAAATCAGGCAGATACAATCAAGTCCACAGGGCTCCAGACCTGGAGAGTTTTCAAAGGCTCAGGCTCAAGAACTCAGAACCTGACCAGGAAGGCCTGGCAAGGTTTATTTTTAAAACTTCCCTCAGGGGCTTCTGGTGCCATGCAGCCTGGTTTGGAAACAACTCTTCAAAAGTAATTAAAAAAAAAAAAAATATATATATATATATATATATATATATATATATATAAAATAAGGAGAAACCTGTGACACAGAGGTGTTCAGTCAAGTTCAAGTTCAAGGTCACTGGTGATCCATTGTTCCAAAGGGACAGGTTCTTCAGGGGTTGGCATTTTCTTGGAGTGGGGCTGTTCCTAGGAGCTGCTGCAGGGGGTCCAGATATGTGGAGGGAGCTCTTTGCTGCATTCCAGAGCAGATCTGGCTGTGAACACCGGAGGAAGAGCTTCAGCTCTGTAAGCCCTGCTGAATGGATAATTAAACAGATAGCAAAATGGAATGCGCTCCACACACCTCCCGGGAGCTGGCTGGGGGAGATAATATGCTTCCCTGTTGTCAGAAGGCACAGGAGGAAAAACAACTGGGCCTGGCCGTTGGCCATTTCACAATATTGCTTTTGTAAACAAGTTGAAAAATCCAATAACTGTAAAACTTATGGCATGTCCTTAAAAGCCTGTCGCTGTTTTCCCCATAAATGGATGAGCATCTCTGAGTGAAGGTGTTCTAATTAAACAGTCCCCATCCCCAGGGCAGGGGTCATCCTCCTGGAGGGTCTGCTCCTGCCACTGGCCTCACAGAAGCTAACTCACTGGTGAATACCCAGCAAAGGGGCAGCCCCTGCAAGCTGGGAAGACGGAAAGCGGTTCGGCCTTCTGCTAAGAAACCCATTGGCGGTGGGAGCAACAGAACAGTAGGAAGTCTGGTTCCAGATCTAGAGGAACTCATGGTTCTGACAGGAAGAGTGCACACGCACATGCACAAACATGTGCACACACATTCACACACATTCTGAAAAGGGAACCAAAGGGAGCTCTTCACTGAATGTGTGGAACAGAGACTGAGGAGGGTTCTCCATCCAGGGCTAGGAGTATTCATGGAGGAATCGCAGATAATCAGGGCTAGATGGGATTCTCAAGGTCATTCTGACCAAAAGCCACCTCTCACTCTCTGCCTTCCCCATCCCATCTACCTGGAGTTGGGCTGGACTTCACAGGTTAAGGGCATGGTCCTCTACCAGCTGCCCTTCCTCCAGACATCGTGGCAAGTTCAAGAGTTCCCAGTGCCCCCTCCCCGCCAGCCACAAGTTCTGGAGTCCCTATGATCAACCACCCTCTGGTTTGGTAATTTGCTGGAAAGATTCACAGAGCTCAGGAAAGCACTGTATTAATAATGATTATAGTTTTTTTTTTAAGTTGTGGCGCAATACACATAGTATGAAATTTACCATGTTAGCTGTTTTTATGTGTTTAGTTAAGTAGATTCACATCAAGTCAATCTCCAGAACTCTTCACCTTCTAAGCTGAAAGGCTGTACCCGTTAAACAGGGTCCCTTCTCCCCTCCCCCAGTTCCTGGCAGCCGCCATGCTATCCTCTGTCTCTATGAATTTGACCAGGTACCTGGTATAAGTGGGATCACACAGTACCTGCCTTTTTTGACCATTGAAAATTTATTATGGCAAATGGTTACAAATCAGAACCAGTTTTAGTCATGGCAATGCAAAAGCTGACTAAAACTAGCCCCCACCCCACCCCCACCTGCTAATCACATGACTGGTTTTTCTGGGGAAGCCAGTGCTTTTCCTGAATTGTCTCATTAGCACAAACCCAGGAGGGCCCACCACAGTGACCTCGTTATCAGGTTTGGTCTGAGGGTCCATGAATAATAATGACACCCCTGTCACTTGGGAATGACTAAGGGCTTAGAAGTTACCTCCCAGGAATGAGGGATAAGGGCCAGCCAAACTAATTATTAAGCACCATCCAAATATTCTCACTCCTTTCCCATCACTCTGCGGGGCTTCCTAGGAGACCTCTGACTCCATCCCCTGGTGAGTCCCCGGGAACCTGGGTCTAGGCACCTGGTCTAGGCACCTAGGCCTGTGCCTGGGATGGTCGTTTTACTCCCAAAAGTTGAGTTACTTAGCTTCTCCCTGCTGTGTGTCAGCTCCGTGTGGCCAGGGATGTTTAATTTTTTTTTCTACTGATGAATCTCTAGGGCCTGGAACAGGGCCTGACAGGCACCTATAGGTGCTTAGTGAATACATATTGTATGAAGGAATGAAGGTGCTTCACCTGCACCAAGAGGACCTTCTGAAGCTGAGGTGAGAGGCTCTTTGGGAGCTGTAAGGCACTACATTGAGTCATGGGTCAGTGACCATCCTCTCTGCAGCAGTGGTTGTGGCTGGGCCAGGTGCCCAGGACAGGAGCAACCTCCTTAGAGAACCCTCTAGACACCCCATTGCGACTCAGGAGAGAAACTGTGAGGAGGAGGCTGTCAGGGGACTGTGACCCTTATGGGAGACACCACGTGTTTTTCTAATAGCCCACCAGACCCCACTGCTTCTGCTGATTTTTAAAAGGCCTCATGTTTCTGGGAAATGGATGCAGGAAACCAGTCTGCTTTTCCTCTTAAAGGACATGAGCACTGGGAAAATATGTTGCCTTTAGATATTTTCCAGGTCTTTTTGCATCTGTTGCTCCTTCAGGACTCTATTTGGCAGATGAGGATGCCGAGGCTCAGAGGTCAAGGCCTCGCGGCATTGAGTAAAATAACAGGCTGAGACTCTGCCCTGCAAGAGCCAAGGGGCTACGGCTGACAGAGGCCCTGTGATGGGTGAAAGGTGATTCCCAAAGAGATGTGTCCATAAATATGACCTTAGTTGGAAAAAGAGTCTTTGCATATGTATCAGTTAAGGATCTTGAGCTGCGATCACCCTGGATTATCCAGATGGGCCCCAAGTCCAGTGACAAGCTTGTGGTAACTTATCACAGTCTTCATAGGAAACTAACACTGAAGCCCTAACTGCACACCACGTTCACCATGGCCTCCTCTCAGGACAGACATAAAGAGGGACTAAAAGGGAGCTGAGGCAGGTATCCAGGCAGGGGGGACAGTGAGAGGTTGTGACAGATGCTGGTAGCAACCCAGCCGGGCTTCTCTCTCTTCTTCCTGGTGAGGGAAGCCCCAGTGGCCTCTGGTGTGCCCCTTCCTCTGTGCATCCACGGAGGGAAGAGCCCCTGATTAGCCTAATCAATACAGGGTAGCTGTCTCTCTTACGGCAATTGGTTAAGAGAGGGGCATGTGATCCTGTCCTGGCCAATAAGATGTGAGATGGGTTTTTTGGCTTCTAAGAACCCACTAGGGGAGTAGACAGTCCCTGGTTTTCTCCTGGATGGAGCCCTAGGAGTCCCCTTGTGACTATGAGGGGAGTGGGCTGGCTTGCTGAGGAGCAGAGGGTAAAAAAGGATGGAAGGAAAGAAGCCAGCTCCTCAGTGGATGACACTGTCCAGCAGCTGATTACCCAGCTCAGCCCCTGGACCTCTCAAAGTGGTGGTAGAAAGTTCCTCCTGCGTGAGCCTAGTGCAATTCAACTTTATCTTCTATGGGTAGTCAAAGCATCTTCACTCTGTGGTTTTTGAACATTTTTAATCAAATATCATAGTAAAAGTGTTTTATGCCAGAACTCAGTATACACATTCATATAGAAAACTGAAACAATGGTACATGCCACAAAGATATTTTCTATTCTTTCTTTAAAAATTGTTGGCCACACATAGTACTGACTGATTTTTATGACACACAACTTAAAAAATGCTATCTTAAAAAATATACAAATAGATGGGAGAGAGAGAGAGAGAGAGAGAGAGAGAGAGAGAGAGAGAAGTGTTTATTAAAGAAAAGGAGTCAGGTGGCCCCAAAGGAGGCAGAGTCACACAGAGTCACACTGAGATGTTACTGACAGCACCAAGGTGAGTTGGGCACAAAAAAAGACAGACGTGGAGAGAGGGATACAGGGAGCAAGTCAGAGAAATGGGGACACAGAGATGGCCAGGAAGAACCAAAACCATGAAGCCACTCGTCCTGAGAGATTGACATGAGCACCCTGAGAAGGGCAGAGGTGCAGACAGACACAATCAAGTGGAAACCACAGAAGCCCAGGGATGGGGCGGGAGAAGACAAGGGGATATGGGATATAAAAAATGAGTTGCAGAGAGAGAAACACAAACAGACTGAGACACGGAGATTCCAAGACTGAGACCAAAGGACACATGTGCCACACAGAGCCAGAGAAGGGTGAGGGCATGAACAATGGCCTTGGCGCTCAGGGTCCAGGTCCAGGGCTGTGCAGCCCTGGCTGAGTCGCTTCCCCTCTCTTGGCCTCTGCCTTCTTTTTTGAAAAATGGGGCTCACGGCCCCTCCTTCATGACAGCGTGGGGAGCCACATTACCATGGGGGCCTTTACAGTCGCTAAAGGGCTGACCTGGCTTGACGGGATGGAAAGAATCTAGCTGCCACCCACCCACGATGTCCCCAGCGTCCCTCCCCTGATGGTCCCCTCCCCCGCTCCTCTGCCCAAAGAAGGGAAACCCATTTCCCCGGGAACAGCTGTGTTTCCTCCACAAACAAATGTTGCCTTAAACCGTTTCTGAGGAAGAGCGGATGGTAATGAGCGAACATCTGGCCTGGCGGCACACTTTCGTTTTTTGGCAGCTCGGGAGCCCGCCAAGTGACTATTCCCTAATGTTCACCGCATCCCCGCACCTGCTATTCCCAATCAGGCTTGTACCACTACGCCTCAATTAAGAGCAGATGCGGGGCGGGCGGCGGAGGAGGGGACAGCACCCTGCCCCAGCGCCCCTCCGTGCGCGCGGCCTCCCGAGGCGCCTGCTCTGCCTGTGCGCTGCGCCCCGCTCCTCTGGCTGGGTTGGCCGACGCCTTGGGGAGGCAGATCCCCACATCAGATGGATCCCTCGGTTACCCGGGGTCTCCTTGACAGGCACATCCTCCCCATAACACAGGGGTTGGCAAGTGTGTTCTGTAAAGGGCCAGAGAGTTACTATGTGACTCCACGGGCCACCTGGCCTCCACCACAACACCTCAATTCTGGTTTTGTAGCGGGAAAGCACCCTGGATGAGCATGGCTGTGTTCTAATAAAACTTTATTTACAAAAATGGTGGAGCTTGGCTTCAGTCCATGGGTGGTAATCTGCTGACCCCTGATATGGAGTAGCATGCTAAGTTGAGGTGGTCACATCTTGCAGTGTCTGCTTTAACTGTCCCTCACCTGCTGTACTATACACACTCTACCTGTCTCCCTGGGGACACAATTGTCTCCACCACGGTAATACCTGACCCAAGCTGGGCCACTTAGAGTCTCTCCCTGGACTTGGGGATTGGGCTAGGAGGATCAGGTTGAGTCTGGAGCTGATGTACATGGGGAACCAAGGGGGACCTTCTTCCTCCTGCCAACTGGACAGAGAAGCAGAAATAGTTGAGCTGTAAAAAGCATGGGATTGGCTGGGCATGGTGACACATGCCTGTAATCCCAGTGACTCTGGAGGCTGAGGCGGGAGATGGTGAGTTCAAAGCCAGCCCCAGCAACTTAGTGAAATTTAAATCCTCACCCCCAAGGAGATGCTATTGGGAGGTGGGGACTTGGTAGGTAGTTGGCTCATGAGGGTGGAGCCTTCATGAATGAGATTAGCATCTTTATAAAAGAGACCCCCAGATAGACCCTCACCCTTCACCAGGAGAGGAAGCAGCAGAAAAACACTATCTGTGAACTGGAAAGCAGCCCCTGCAAATGAGGCTGCGGCACCTTGATGGTGGGCTTCCCAGCCTCCAGAGGTCTCAGCGACAACCTCCCACTATTTATCAGCTGCCCAGTTTAAAGCATTGTGTTATGTCAGCCCAGAGGGACCAAGACAGGAAGGAGGCCTAGAGAAGAGAGGGGCTGCCCAGCATCCAGAGGCCTGTCTAGACTGTCCCAGCCCATCCTGAGCCCTGACTATAGCCCAGCCCTGTGTTTCCCAAAGCTCCCGGGATCCTGATTTTGAAGTCTGCCTTTAGAACTGGAGTGTGGCTCAATGCAGAGCACTTACCTAGTATGTGCAAGGCTCTGGGCTCCATCCCCAGCATTGCCAAAAAAAAAAAAAAGGTCTGCTGCTTTTGTTTGTAACAGCTCAAGTTGGTCCCTGCTTCGTCTTACCACATGAGACGTTCTGAACAACTTCCTGCCTCTATACATCATTCATGCAGTTAACTGGTTACCCTCCACTAGCAGCTAGGTAACACAGCGGGGGGAAGTCATCCATGTTCCTCACAGGCTCAGTGTACTGAGGAGGAGTGTACACCATGCCAAGGAGCAAGGGGTGGAGAGTAGGTTTGGGGGAAACCTGAGAGCATGGGAGAGGAGGAGTCGTGTGTAGGTCTTGGAGATTGGGCAGAAAAATGAGGATAGAGTAGCATTTTCTTACTCAGGTTCATAGAACACCACCCTAAGAAGAATTTTATAGTATCGAGTCTCCCCTTCTTTACCCATAGATCTCTAATTCTGTCCATATGATAACATGGCATTTATTTATTTACTTACTTATTTATTTAGCTGTGTTGGGGACTGAACCCAGGGCCTGTGCATGCATAGTTGGTGTTCAACCACTGAGCTATATCCCAAGTCTTTAAAAAATTTTTAATTTTCACAAGGGTCTTGCTAAGCTGCCCAGGCTTGTCCTCAAACTTAAAATCCTCCTGCCCCAGCCTTCTGAGTAGCTGGGAGTAACTGGAATTACAGGTGTGTATCATTGTGCCCAGCTGATGCGACTTTTAAAAATACTCATCTCCCAGGCTCCTTTGCAGCCACAGCAAAGGACATACTTCTAGCCAATGAGGCGTAAGCCAAAGTCTGTTGGGAGATGTTGGCAGGATTGCCTTTGTCTTCACCTCCCTCCTGCCTGGAACATAGCTGTTATACCTGAAAGGACTATAGCCATTTTGCAAGCATGGAGAGGGAAGCTATGTGTTATGGATGGCAGAGAAGCTAGAAAGAGCTTGGGTTCCCAGTGCCATGTCTGAGCCACTACATCAGAACATTTCATGATGAGCCACCTCATCAGCATCACAGCAGATTTCCCGTTTCAATCCTGGTTTCTGCCCACTATTGAGGGAGGTGTATCTCCTATTTGCAGCTCAACACATTCCTAACTAAGGCAATGATTTATGATGAAAAGGTACTGTGACCAAATACGGTTGGGTACATCAACTTCACTGACAGAGATTCACAACATATGTTAGATTATTATTAGTCCTGAGAAGTCTTAATACAGTGCTTCCCAAAATGTTTGTCTACCAGTACTCCCTTGCATTTTCCAGGACAGTAATAGCTCATGGAACATACTCTGGGGAACACACTATAGAGGAAAGAACACAGGTATTGGAGTCAAGGGAGATCCAGGTTGGAATGCTGTGTGGCTTCAGGCATGACATTTAACTTCTCTGAGCTGAAATTTCTACTCCATAAAATGAGGGAGGGTCACATGGATAAAATATAATCCAAAGTAAAGCACCCAACTGTCCCTGGCTCCTACTCAGTCATCCACCTCATCAGTTGCTAGAAGGGTGTTTTGGAAAAAACGTGGCATTAGGGACAGGAGACCCTGGCTTGAGTGGTGGTCTTACCACTTCTTGCCTCTGTGATACTGAGCAAGTGACTTCACTTCTGGCAGCTTCTGTGGTCTGGACAGCCGAGCAGAGATTATAATGCCTCCTTGGGTAAGAGGAGGGGTGCAGAAAAGGCTCACTCAGGGAGGGTGCTCTCTCTATGCCAGAGGGGCTCTCTGAGGCCAGAGCTCTGCCACCAGACCCAGCCACCAGTCCCTGCAGGCCAGCTCTACTCCGGAAGGGCTGCAGCACCCAAGCGGTCAGCTTAGCCAGTTGGAAGGAGCTGCTGCTCCTGCATTTCCTTGTCAGGTCTGTGCTCAGCCTCCCTGCCCACCATCTTCCCTGGGGATCTGCCAAAGGACCCATCTGGGGACTTCCCAGGGCGGCCCTCTGCCTCAGTCCTTACAGGCACACCCGCAGAGGTCAGGGAGCTGCCCAGCCTCTGCGCGGGCTGTCCCACCCTGCACAGCTGAGCAGCCACACAACCAGGGTCCTGTGCTCTGCAGATGTCACCAAGTCTGGGCTCCCAGGTGAAGCCTTGGGGAGTCACTTCTCTGCTGAGCCTGAGCCTCTCTGGGAGAGGAGGGGCGTGCCATGGGCAGTCTTGAAAATAGAGATGGTTGGGCTGGGGATGTGGCTCAAGCGGTAGCGCGCTCACCTGGCCGGGTTCGATCCCCAGCACCACATACAAACAAAGATGTTGCGTCCGCCGAAAACTAAAAAATAAATATTAAAAAAAAAAAATAGAGATGGCGATGGTTAGAGCCGCGCCACAGGACTGGGAGGATGACCGCAGGAAAGCGTATGAATCTGCAAATGTGTAGATAAGTGACCACTTGGCATGTTCACTGGTTACTATTATTTCCATTATGTTTTCCTAGATTCACTTTTTTCTTATGTTTTTATTGGTGCATTAGAATCATACATAATAGTGGCGTTCATCGGGACCCACTCACACACATAACTGGTCAATTTCATTCCGCAGTAGCTTCCCCTCCCCTCCCTCCTTTGCCAGCCCCATTTCCTTCCTCTACTTTACTTTTCTTCTTTCTGTTTATTTTTCAACTGGTGCAGCTTCACTTTTGAGGTCTTTCATTCTCCTTAGGCACCCTCCCCTCTCTTCAGAGCCCAGAACTTTACTTTTTATTTAACATTTAGTGAGCACTAACTATGTGCTGGGTGTCCTACTTGGGCTATCTCATTTCCCCCCAAATTTTATGAGATGAATTCTCTTGTTATTCGTATTATCCAGTTAAGAAAACAAAATTCAAAGGCTACGTCCCTGGCTCAAGTGACTTAGCTGCAGAAGCACAAGTTAAAGCTCAGGCTCCCAACCACGGTGCTTTCCTGACTCCCTATTTTCTCTCCAGACCTTTCCATCCATCCTGCCTCCAGGCAGGCGAGGTGCGTGTTATCTTTTATGCCATGATAGTCACTAATATGTTAGTATAAATTGGAATCTACTTTCTGGAATTCTTTCCTGCCCTCCTCAGGTAGAGGTCCTTGGTCTTCCTCTGTGCCCAGAACTTTTTGTAACCTCCAAGCAGAGGACTTACCACAGTGCCTTGTCACCCTGCCGCCCTACCTCCCCTCTCAGCAGGGATTACTGGGCTGGCCATGCGGCTCGGGAGCTGGGGAGCCACGTCAAAGTGACAGAATCAGGGTGGATTGTACCAGAAAGGGACTATAAATTAAGGAATTCTCAAAGTCCACTCCCCCCCCTCCTCCCCGCTCCTGGAGATTCTCCCTCGCCACAACTTTTCCCTGCTACAATGAGACCCCCTCCCCTTTATGGCTCTTGCCTCCCCTCTAAACATCTATTCAGGTCCCATCTCCTCCCCCAAGTCCTCCCAGATCACCAAGTCCTGATCCATCGCCCCTCCCCCAGAACTCCTGGGTGGATTGAAGCCCATTCTGTAGCCAAAATACCCAAACCCAGAATGGCTAACTTCAGCAGAGAGACAACGTGGGAGGCCATTGAGCAAAAGACCCCCAAGAAAGCGGGAAACAAGCCTGGAAAATGGGCCGGAATGAAGCCAGGGGGTGGACCCACTACCCACAGCACACAGTAGGACTGGCCTGGTTGGTGGCCCTCTCTGCCACCACTGAACGCCATCACAGGCCTGGACCTGGCTGCTCGGTGAGAACGGAACCGTCTGTATCCCTCCACCTCTCACTCCTACATCCACCCCTGGTGGGCCTGAGCACAGCCACGCGGCCTCCGCCCCACCGGGACCTCGGCCAGGCTGTGTTGCACACATGCAGGGAGGGTCAACGTCCACCACACTGTACCTCTTTGGCCACTTGGCCTTCACATATATCCTCATGTCCTCACGGCCTACCATTGTGGGAGAAACTCAAGAGCCTTTTAGGAGGCAAACCAACAAGATTTGAAGATGCGCTGGCTGTGGAGTGAGGGGGAAGGAGATGTTCAGCTGGGCCCCGGTTTTCTGGCCAGCAGAGCTAAGTGAATGGAGACGCAGGCTCCGAGGCATTGCAAAGACCAGCTGCATGCCTACTGCGTGCTCAGTACCGGGCTGGGGCTCTGTGCATCTCTCACCCGTCCTGCCTGCAGGTGGACCCGGGTGCCCTGTGGCTCATCTTAGGTAGAAACTCAAGTCCAAAGCTCAGAGCAAAGCTCAACCAAAGGTCTGCAGCCTCTAGGTGGTGGTAGAGGCTGGACTAGACTCCGGTCTGTGTTTCTTGCTCTCATACTTTCTGCCCACTCGAGCCTGCCTCTCTTGAAAGATACTTAGAGCCCTAGATATCTTTCAAAAGATAGTTGGAGTCCATAGGGAGCGTTGGAGGGGACATTTGGGAACAGGTAGGGATTGGCCTGAGAAGGGAGAGGGGACTCTGGCTTCATCAGGGGCTCGGGGGACTAGGCTTCCTCCTGGTGGTGCCTTCTCCTCAGGAAGAGGAAGCACAAGGCTGGATGGACAGACGGAGCTCTCTGGAAGTAGATCCCAGGCCATCAGGGCTGCTCCAAGGAGAGGAGCTTAGGCCCAAGGCAGGGCTGGCTCTTGTGGGGCAGGGAGAAGCCCAGGACCTCCCCCTCCTGCTGCAGGCCCCACCGTCACACCAGGCCAGGGCTGTGGGGACAGGAAGGCTCTGTAGCTGGGGCAGCGTCCAGAGCCCCCTTGGCAAGTAGTGCAGGGGAGAGAGAAGAGCAGAGGTACCAGGGCGAGAAGGAGCCAGTTCCCCGCTCCCTGCCCACCCTCTCGGTCTCCCCCATCTCCCCCTGACTGTAGGAGCCCAGTGTGGCTGCCCCTTTCCCACCACCACTTACCCCTGCCCCAGCCCCCTGCTTTGGTTCCGGCAGAGGAGCTAGCATGGCATCCTACATCTGCACCCCGTGTGCAAGGGTGGAAAAGAAAGGCCCTGCTCCTCAGGACCCTGGTGCCTGCCTGTGGGGGAACGTGCTCTCAGCCCACGGCACCATCTTTAAATTGTACCCGAAGAGAAAGCAGCCTTCTGTTCGAACTCAGCTCACACAGACTGTGCACAAACTAGTCACCAGGTTCCTGGCATGTTTTGTCTCCAGAGGAGGCTGGGAGTAGCAGCCTCTGCTCCTTCACAGGGGCCTCTGTACCCCAAGTACCCAAGTGGGCCTGGGGTGTCAAGTTGTCACCATCACTTTCTGGTGAGGTTTGGACCTGCTCTTCCCAGAACCCCTTCGTTGTACAGTAAGATCTGCAAGATGGAAATGAAGTTCAGGGCTTGGGGTCAACCTGTGACACACGGGGCCCTGTAGGTCTCAGCTTGTTCTCCTTCGACACCTGTTCCACATCTGGCCCCTCTTTCTGACCGCTGACACAGAATCTTCCAGGTTGCCCCCAGACCCTCCTCTCAGGGTCTCCCTCTGTGGCCCCCTTAATGGCCAGATGCACAGAGCTTCTCTAATTTTCCCAAAGACCAGGGCCTGAAGTCCAAAGATGTGCAGTGAATGAGCAGCCCAGCTGGAATCCAGTGCAGAGAAGCTGTGGCGTGTGGTGGCCGGAATGCAGACAGATGATGCCAGCCCCCTCACTTACCTACAAGGGCTCAGACAAGTCACCACTCCCCAGGGAACCTCAGTGTCCCCATCTGGAAAGTGTGGATAATCCTTATTCTCTACAGGGTGGCTGTGAGGGTTTGAGATCATGTCCCAAAGTAGCTGACCACAGAGGGCACCCTCTGAGTGGCACATTAATAATCCTCATAAGAATATTCATATTGCTTTCTAGAATGCATGCCCTTTGCACAATGAATATACATTTAAAAAATAACAATGAGACAGAATCAAAATCTGAACTCCAAGTCTCCACTGCACCCCACTGGCAGTGCCCCAAGAGCCTCGTCCCTCTCTGAACTCCTGTGATCCTCCACATGAGATCTGAGAAATGTCACAGTTCTTCACTTTCTCAATGGGGCTGACCTGTGTCCCCATGCCCCCTGCACCCCTTCATAAGCACCAATTTCTGCAGCACCCTATATCTTGCTCCCTTCTTCAGTCCTGCAAGAAGTTTGACACATGATGTCCCAAAGCCTGGCCAGTAGTCCAGGTCATTGCATTGACACTGCCACTTCCTCTGTAGGTGACTGCTACAGGCCTGGTCTCTCCTCTATCCCTTCTGTGCAGGCTGGCTTCTGGGGTCCTCCATTCAGCTGGTTGCATCCAGAGTCATGAAATACCCTCTTGTCCTGCCCCTGACTGCCATCACCAGCTGTGTTAGTCAGCTTTCAGTCACTATAACGAAATGTCAGAGATAATTGATTGATAAAGAAAGAAGGTTAGTTTTGGCTCATTGCTTTGGGAATTCTAGTCCCGTCTATTGACCTCATTGTTTTGGGCTCTGGAAGCCCAGCCCACTATGGCAGGAACACAAAGAGGGGCAAACCCACTCACTCCATGAGCCAGGGAGCAAGAGAAGGTGGAGGGAACAGGGGTCCAACTGTTCCCTTCAATGGCACGTCCCCAGTGACCTCAGGACTTCCCACTAGGCCCCACCTTTGAGCAGCTCTGCCACCTCCCAGTGGTGTCACCCTGGGACCAAGCCTTGTACCTGGGCCTGTGGGGGACACTATGTAAACTTCAGCACTGGTCATTGAGGCACGGGGGACCCCATCTCAGAGCTCACAGGCCCTCGTCTCCTCTCCCAAGGAGCATATTGAGAGGCACCCCTTGCCTCCAGGTACCAGGTTACTCTCTGGCCCTCGAGGACCCCATCCGCCAGCACGCCCCTTCCCTGGGCAGATCCAGATCCACCCCAGGATGGACAAACCTGATAGCAGACCCCAAAGCATACAAAGGCAGTTGCCCCTGCCCACTTCCTCCCACCTGGACCCACAGGTCTGGACCCCCCCACTCCCGGGGAGATGGAGAGAGATGTTTGTATCACAAAACCATGGTGCCAGGTATCTTTTTCAATAGGTCGACCTGAAACCTGCATTGCTCAGGTCCCCGAGGCCCACCTGACCCAGGCCCCTGGATTTCTGGAGAAGGAGTCAATTCCTTGCTAGCCAGCCACAGAGTGCCCAGCCACCTGAGGTGGTATGGTCCCCCACTCAGAACGGATCCCCTCTCTGTGCTAACGGTGACACCAAAAATGGGTTGGTACTCCCTGCTCTGACAAGGGTGGTGTCCAGGTGGAAGGGGTGGGAAGAAACCACCAACTCAGAATTTTTGAGGCTCTTCCAAAATCCACCAAGAAGTGAACCCACAGGTGGCAGAGTGACCATGTGATTGGTCATTCACTCAAAAGGTTATCCATTCTTGGAAGAGGGGGCCAAAGGATTTCTCTTCCAAACCAGACACTTGAGAGAGAGGAAGAGGGGTCATCAGTAATTATGCTGGGCATCAGGTGTAAATTGGTCCTTTCCCGGGCCAGCCTTGGACATGTGGTCACCCCCTAATTGGAAACTGGGATCTATTACTGTCTTCTCATTAGCTCCTGTGGACATCTGGGCAAGTCACGTGGTTTCCAATGGACAGATGAAACATAGGTCAAGAGCAGGGAGGTGATGTGTCGGGCCAAGCAGAGCATCAGGGGAAGTCTCAGCCTTCCAGCTGGCTCTTCCTACAGCCTGGTCACTGGCCAGGCCCCTCATCACACTGGATCACAGTTCCCTATCTGTCCAGGGCATTTACCAGGGGTCAGTCCTCATGCCACTCAGAAGTGTCAGAAAGGACACTTCTGAAATTCTAAAGGCAGAAGACTCAGATATCTTTATGGTCCAGGAGAGGAGAAACCCTGGTCAGAGGCAGGGGCCTAGATGAGATGACCCCTGAAGATACTGTATTCAGTCCCTGAAGAATAACAAAGCCCCAGACCCCACCTGGTGCCATGAGCTGCACTGTGCTGCAAAACCCACAAGAGGGCACCCTTGCACCAACAAACAGATGCCTCGACAGGTTCTCCCAAAGCCCGAGCCAACATTTCACTTTTTGTTACCCGTAGTTTGATTAAGTCTTTTTTTTTTTTTTTCCCATTTTGAAATAATGTCATACCTACAAGCAATCATGCCCTTGGATCATTAATTAATTATGCCCCTGGATCATTAAGAGTAAGTTGCTGGAATGCCTCCCAAGTCCACCAAATTCTGCAGCGCATTCTTTCCGTAAATAAGGACTAAACGTACTGCAGCCATCAAAGTCAGAAAATTAGCGCTGAAGCATCAGCGTCACCTCATCTCCGGACCCAGTTTTCCACGCCACGTTCTCTGGAGCAGGATGGTGCATATCAGAAACAGGCTCCCACGAGGCTGTCACGTCTCTCCCGTCTCCTTCAGTCTAGGACAGTTCCCGGCATGCCCTTGATCTGCAGGCCCCACTAGGTGGTCTGTTGGGGATGCTTCTTATAACTCAGTCCTGGCCCTGTGTGGCTGCAGAGACCCACAGGCTGCTCTTCTCACTGCAGCCACCCCCTGCCCCAATCTGACTCGGTGGCGTCTGCCAGACCTCCCTGCAAGGCTGCTCTCCTGCCCTCTGGAGAGGCTGAACATATTTGTGAGAGGTACTCGGACACCATGGGGTTAGCCACCGTTCAACCCAGTTCTCCCTCTTCCCATATTTGTAACTCTGTTTTCTGACAGGGCTCCCATTATCTTTAGTATATTTATTTATTCTACTGATCAGTCCTGTGCGTAACCAGTCTCACTTCTCTGCCACCTCCCCTTCCCCCGAGGATTCCCTCCTCTCCCCTCTCAGGTGTTGAAACACCTCTGTGGGCTCTGCAGTCACCTCCCTCCCCATGAATCCTTTGCCAGCTTAGTCTGCACCCCACTCTCCAGGAGGCTCCTCAGTAGGCACCCTGCCACAAGTTATAGTCTTCAGGAGTCTGTGTGGTCAGTGACTCCTCACCTGGCACCCCCTCACATTACACAGGCTCCACCCGCTCTCTGAGGCACCCCAAGGTCTCCACTGCCAAGATAGATACCATATTCTGCACCTCTACCTAATGGATTTTGAACTGTTGGAGAGGGGAAGAGGAAGAAGAGAGGAGATTTTTTAATAGTATCCTGTTCTTGTTTCATGATTTTAGCCTCACTTTACATATGTCAGAGGGAACTCATGACAAGTTTTGCTTGTTTGTTTCTTCACACTTCAGACTGTCATTCCTCCAAATTGTTCTTTTGCTTATTTCATATCTAGAAACTTTTTATATTCGCTTTCTGCTGCTGGTCAGGTGTCCCTGGCTGCAGATGCCATGGCACAGTGAGGAACTGACCAGCTGACTGCAAGCTCAGAGTACGATAGCTCTGGGGGCTGGTCAACTGAGACAGTCCCTGTAGGGTGATCTTCCTGGGTCATTTAGTTGGGGAACTCTAATGGCAGGATCTTTAGGCCATTCTTCTTGAGCTGCTCAGATTCTACAGGAAAGACCATGCCAGCCTCCTGCCTGGGGGACAGGCTGGCAGCCAGGGCTTGGGCTGAAAGGGACAGAGGGCGAGGGTGGGGGTAGTGTTGAACTAGCACAGCACACTCACTCTGCTCCCCACTAGTTGCTGTGGCTCCTCGACTTTTGCTGGTACCCACCTGTCAGGAGAGCCTTCTGTTGTTCCTCTCAAGCAGACAAACCTCCAGTCTCTCATTACAGTAGCCCATCTGCCTTCCACCTTCCAACATCTTACTGCCACGGTTCTTCTGTTCTCCGTCATTACAGATCTAGATGTAGGCACCTCTGTGTTTTCACAGATAAACACAGGTCTCGTGTATGTTTACACACACGTAAAGTCACTTTTACTGTCTCTCTGGTGAGCCCTTGGGAGGCAACAGAAATAGATGTGGTGCCCAATCGTCCCACTTGTCTAGCCCCTGGGCCAGATTAAGTTTTGATTGCCATCTGTGTCCATCCCAGCCTCCAAGCGGGGCTGTAGGGATCTGGCTGGACATCTGGGAGAAACTCAGTAAATCCTTGACAGACAGATTGCCCCTTCCACAAGGGATCCGGCCAAGAGGGGAGCTGTGAGGCCTTCTCATTAGTCATTCATTCAACACCCCACAGATCATCAACGTGGTCCCAGCCAGGGCTTCCATCCCGAGGGCCTGCTGACCTTGTCCTGCCCCCGGAGAGGCTTCCATGGTCCCAGGCTGCTCCTGGGTCCTGCGCAGTGCCTCTCAGGGGCAGGGTGTGGCTGAAGAGTGAGCCTGGTTTCAGAGCAGTCACAGATGCATCAGTGCCCAGCCAGCAGCCCGGCTGCCTGTTGTGTCCCTTAGCTCTTGGGGATGGTTAGTGCTGGTCTCCCCCTGCTTCTAGGTGTTTCTCAGCACCTTGGGGACTGGATGGGGTGATGCAACCTGTTCTGGCCAATAACTTAGGAGCAAATGTGAGTGTAATTTCTGAGCTGGATCATATACACTGATGCAAAACCTGCCAGAGCCGCCTTCTCTCTGTTGTGAGGATCAGCAGTGCTTCAGAGGGTGGCTGCCCTTTCAGTCTTCGTCTCAGAGTGAGGACAAACCAAAATCCCAGCTAGCCTGAAAGTTTTTTTAAATGAGAGAAAAGCCAAGTGTAGGCCATGGAAACATGGGGGCTCTTTGTTATAGCAGCATGACCCAGCTCCCCTGGCCAGTACACCTCGTACTGTTGGGAGGACTGAGTGGTAACACAAGTGGGTGTGCACAGGGCTCTGCCTGGCACTCAGCAGAACTCAGTAAATGTGGCTCTTTTGGTGGCTCCAAGAGACCTGAGAGACAGAGGGTGTGGCTCAGGTGGATGCTCTGTATAGACACCAAAGACAGTGGTCACTAAGGTGGTAGACGGAGACCCTCGGATAAATGAGTTCCCAACTCAGTAAGGACTCAGTGAATGTGGACTGAGCGAGGAGCCACAATCTGGTCACAAAGGGGATCATCTTATGTAATGTGGTAAGTAGCGGGAAAACAGTGTAGTTCTAGCAATTTTGGGGTGCTGAGCAACTTGGATGCCCCAGGGAGAGCTGGGGCCTCTGTGCACCTGTCCTGGCGTTTTGAATACACTTCAGGGGACTCAGGGTCCAGGTCACAATGCCTGAGCCTACAGAGGGTTGGGCTGGTGACAGGCTCCAGGCCATGGGTCACTGTAGGGAGGTTTTCTGTAGAGCCACCAGAGCTGGGTGGCCACAGAGCCCAGGTCCCCACCTCAGTCGCTTACAGCCTAGGCGTGGGGGAGGGCAGACTCACCACCCAGTTCAGGAGCCATGGCCTCTGGGACTGGTGGTCCCAGATGGGGCCTGGGGGGATTCTGAGATAACAGTAAAGCTGAGGGGAACCCCAAGCTCACCCTCTAGACTCAACCTGCCTCGCCTGCTCCTGTGACTTGCTTCTAGTTGACAAAGGTCACTAAGTCACTGGTTTTCAAGGTGTGGAGAACACGGCTGACACGCGGTCATGGTAGAAACAGGGTGGAGTTGGACCACCCATTGCTGCCCATCCCCAACCCCCTGTCCTGGGCTCATAAATGTCCCCAAGCCCTGTCCTTGGGAGACACATTTGAGGCTTGATGTCCTGTCTCCACAGTGGCTGCCTCATGAGGAGACTCTTTCTTTTGTACCAAACTCGTTGTCCCAGGGATTCGCAGCAAGGTGGCTCTGGTTCCATGACAGTAGCTATGGGATGGGGTGTGGGGGAGAGACGCCCCCTGCTCACTCACTACTCAGCCACCTGAGAAGCCCCTTCATCTCCGCGTGTCCATTCTGAAGCTGCGTGTGAGATTGGCCACTGCAGCCGCCATTGGCCCCACTTCCCAGGGTCGTGGTGGGGTGGGGGACTGGAAACAGAGGTTCCAGGAGATCAGTTTACTCACTCGGCTCATTGGACAGAGGCTTCCCAGCCACCCCGGGGTGCCCGTGGCAGGCGCTGGTGTTCTGAGCTGGCGGGGGACCGACATGAAAGAGAACCAGGGAGCTGAGGGCGGGTGTTCGGGGTGGGGGGGAGCTGAGCCTTCCAGTCCCCAGGATCCGGGGGTCAAGTCCACACGGCTGGGTCCCTCTCCAAGGCAGGGAGGCCAACAGTGTCGAGGGAGGGACAGAGGGCAGGTGCTGCTGGCAGGAGGACTGGCACAGGGAGAGCACAGCGGTATGGGAAAGGGTAGGAGAAGGTATTTGAGGACACCAGCAGATTATGGGGACCGAGGAGCTGCGGGGTCCCCTCAGCAGAGGCAGCAGCTGTGGAGACCTGGGCGAGTGCTGGCTCCCTTTCAGGGAAGGGTTAGCTTCGCGCCCCTGACCTGGTGCTCCCAGGTGGCCCCATGGGCGCGGGAGAAGCACTTACACTGGATTCTGTTTCATGCTCATGTGGCCTGGTGGACGTGGCAATGCCCCCTCCCACCTGCCGTGGCCCTTACTGCCTCTTCTCCAAGCACCATCATGGGCAGAGCACAGGGACCTGGAATGAAGCCCAGGCTCCATCACCAACTGGCGAGTTGACCCTGAGCCTCAGTTTCTCCCTCTGTGAAATGGGGATTACACAAACACTTTCCCTGCCTACACCACGAACCCCTCTCAGACTAAAATATGACAATCACAGGCCTTTGAGAAATGGGCAGGTATGTGAGAACATCGAGGTTGCTTCCAGAATTAAAATCTCAGCAAAGCACCTAATCTTATCTCTATTTCAGAGATGAGGAAACAGAGGCACAGAGAGGTTAAGTGACTTGCACAAGCCTCCCACCCCTGAGTGGCAGAGCCAGGCTCACCATCTGGCTCCTGTGAGTCTGAATCAGGCCTCTGCTTTTCCTACAAAGCTCCATGCAAAGACGGTCCCTAGGGATTCTGCACTACTGAAGGCCTGGGCGAGCCCTCGGGGCTGTGAGCAGATGAGCACAGAAGGTGACATCAGCCTGAGTGCAGAGTGTCGGCCTCCAGCCGCCTGACACCTTGCATTTCAGGGGACAGAGTGAAGCCCACCATGAGTTGAAGGCTCGAGTCTCACAGGTGTGACAGAAGCAAGGCTGCAACTCCTAGTGGCTCTTTCTGATCATGAGAGTGGCCTGGGCCTCAGTCATCCCATGTGCCAAGGAATTGGGTGACTCACGGAGCCCTTGGTTTATGGTTATTAAATATGTCATGCATCCATATGCTCCTGAACCCAGCCTCTGTGCAGCCGCTGATGAGTAAGCGTGCCTTAGTCAACAAGCAAGTCAATATGCTGGGGACATTTGGTGGGTGAAAACTGTCGAGGATGTTGGGGGGCTGTGTGTTTTTTCTGGCACCAGGATCAGGGTGACTAACACAGGCATGCATAACCGTGGGAACAACCCTTCCTACTTATACCATCTTGATAGTCTTCAAAACATTTTTGTACACATGATCCTGTTGATCCCTGCAGCTATTTTGTAAGCCGGGGAGGACAGAACTATCTACCCTGGAGCAAGAGAGGCTTAGGAGTGGAGGCTGCATGTAGGCTACACTCAGGTCACCCTACTCTATTCCCTTGCTCATGGCAGACATCACTAATCAATCATACCTCTCTTTCCAATTCATCTGAGAGGAAGCCTCAGAATCTCGCAATATTGCCCTCAGGCAGCCACTACCAATCAACTGAAGATTACTAACCCGGGTCACACCGCCTCTCTGAGCTGGTCTCTTCTAGTCTCTATTTCAATGAATGGTAATTGATATAAATTGTTTGGTTTTGAGTGTTTAGTGGGGAGAGGGTATGTGTGTGTGTGATTTGTTTTTGAGAGAGAGACAGACAGACAGACAAAGAGTCAGTTCTGCCCCTGCCTCAGGGAGCTGCCTTCTGAACTGCCCACCCCATCAGGCACTGCCCCTGTCCCCTCCCTCCCTCCTTCAGAGCAGACAGAGCAGAGAGAAGAGGCTCAAAGACCCAGATCCCCATAGCCTCTGGGGAGTCCCCAAAGAATTCTACCCCTCACCACTAGAGGGAGGGTGCACAGAGTCTCCAAGGACCTCAAGTCCCCAGCCTGGGTTTCCCCCGCAGCCCAAGGGAAGCCTCCTCTGTCCCCCACAGAGGGACTTTGGCTGTGCCCACCCTGGCAGATGTAACTCTCAAGCTCGCTCCATTTCCTCTGTCCCAGGGGAGTTTACTCAACCGTGGGAAGCTCTCAGTAAAGAGGAACCCTCTGCTGGTTGTCAGAAAGCTATTTAGAAGTGACAGATTCCCAGGAGTCCTGTTGGAAAAGCTCATCCCAAGACATCCCAGGCTTCACCTGGCCGTGGAAGTGCTGTTGGAATCAATTCTGTGCCCATGTCCTATGAGCCTCCCCAGGGGAGGAAGCCAGGGGCCATGGCTCAGAGAGGGCTGGGTTCAAATGACACTGAAAGCCAGGACCAGTCCCCAAAGTTTCCCATTGCACCATGAGCAACAACTCTAATAAAGGCACAGGAGCAAGGGCGACTGTCAGCAGGTCTGCTCCACAGGATGCTCGCTGAGGGCTGCTGTGCTCCTCTGAGGGCTTTGATCCTCTCCACCCATCTCTCCTACGGCCGGGACACACACACAGTTCTTATCGCCATTTTACAGAGCAGAGAGCAGCCTCAGAGAGGGGAATCTGAAGCCACAGAGGTCATGCAGGGATTCCGGAGTCTACTTGACAGCCTCTCTAAAGGCAGCAGCCTCCAAGCCCAACGTGTGGAAGATCTGAACCTCATCTCAGATGCTTGTTGTAAGGGTCAGGTGAGCCTGTGTGTGCAAAGACCTGGGGTGAACTTTAACTGTGAGGTTTTTTTTTTTTTTCTTTTTTTTTTTTTTGGTACTGGGGATTGAACCCAGGGGTACTCAACCGCTGAGCCACACCCAGTCCTTTATTTATTTATTTAGGTATTTTATTTTGAGACAGGGTCTCACTAAGTTGCTTAGGTCCTTGCTAAGTTGCTGAGGCTGGCCTTGGACTTGTGATCCTCCTGCCTCAGCCTCCTGAGCTGCTGGGAGGTGAGCAGCACTGCGTCCAGCTAATTGTGAGCTTTTAATAAAACAACAGGCTCCCTCTTGAGCTGACCTCAGTTGCTAGCCCACCACGCTAGCAACTCTTCCTCTCTAAAACAGCCAGCAGGCTGAGACTTCCCCTGAGGACACTGACAAGGAGGACAGGACTCAGTGACAACACTTTCAGAGGAGAGGGAGGAGCAGGCCAGCTCAGAACCAGCCTGGGCTCCTGGAAACCAGTCCAGCGTTGCTTTGATCTAGACAGAACTGGTTTGATCTCGTTAGATTTAGCCAGGATCAGTTGGAACCAGCTAGAATCCATTTTATAAGGTCTCAGTTGATGGGATCCAGATCAGATTGTGGGCATTGGAATTAGCTATAACTGCCTCGGACTGGTTAGAAGTGGTTTAAGCCTGTTGTGACTGGTTGGGGGCAGCCCACAGCTGCCTGGCAGGGTCATGGCAATGTCTCTGCTCATACAAGAGCGTTCTTCGATGGTATGTTGGAAACTGGGGGATGAGGGACTTGGAGCAGGAATGGCACAGGACGCCATCACCCTCCAGAGTGCTGCACGGGCTTCAAGCTGTCAATCAATTAGCCTCTCATGGGAGGGAAGCTTTCTTCACTTGTTCTGGGTAAGTTATTGCATGTAGGAGCACATCTTTGATTTTATGAGTTCTTGCTGGAGCATGACATTTCTCAGAGGGGACTCCCTGAGGAATGTGGGTACCTTAGAGCCCTGTTCCTCTCTCTCACTTCCCCAACCCTGTCCTCTCTGCCCCACCCAGCTCTGCAACCTTGGATTCCTGCTGTATTTTCTCAAGCTGTCCAGGCTCAGCAAGCACGGCTACCTTCTGCTTAAGAGAGCAAGGCCAGTTGTGCCTTGTAGACAACAGGTATGACATAGAAGGGACAAATGACACAGCAGAGACCAACTTGTCACCATCCAGGCCCAGAGGTAATCCAGACAGTTCAAACCAGCCTCCTGAGAGGTGGCCCTGCAGGGTGCATGTAGGGTGGACCCCTTTTCCCAGAGTCCCTCAGTGGAAGGGACTTGCTCCAGGCTGCACAACCAGGATGAGAAGCTGTCCCCACCCCAATCCAGGGCTTGGCCTCCCTCCGGAATTGAGGTCTGACTCTAGGATTCTTCCATCAACCCTGCCTGTGCCCTGAGTGCCAGCCTGGCTCTCTCAAAGTCCTCCCTCGGGCCCATGGGTACAGATCACTATGGACCCTTGCAGGCTCTGGAGCCAGGCAGACCGGGCCCTGCTTTCCCAGTTATCTAGCCTGGGGCAGGAGTCCTGACTTCCCTGAGCCTTAGATTTATTTGTCAGAAAAATTGGGGTACTAAAAGCCGGTTCATAGGATTGTCAGGATGTTTAAATGGACTAGGAGGCAAAGTTCATAACACGCATCTCGCCATTCACCCAGGGGTTGAATCAATAATACTTCCTGCTGGCATTTACAATAAAATAACTATGATCATCACTGAATCTTCGCCCTGGGTCACAGAGGCATTAGATGAGGACTCAGAGGATGGGGGTTAGAGTCCCTGCTCAGCCACCATCCCACTGGCTGTGTGGCCTCAGTGTTCCCATCTGTAAGGAAGGTCAAGTACTTTTGCTCTGCCTGTTCCCCAAAGTGGTCACAATAATCCATAGACATGAAGCATGTCAACCATGCATGCTTTTCTGGTGGACGCAGAGGGGACTGTCTGTGTCCCCCTGCAGAAGGTGGCCAGGAGTGTGGGTGGGTGCAGATAGATGGCCTCCAGCTGCACCTTCAGTGTCTGAAGGGACAGCTGCACCCCGGGCGGGTCATGCATTTGACCATCCTTCCTGAGTCCACCAGGCACTTGGGACACTGACGAGTGCTGGCAGGGGCTTCCTCCTCCTTCCTCGAGGTTCTCCTTCTCTGCTCACTCTCTGTCCTTGTTCCTCTCGTGTGGCCCCTGGTGATATCTCACACCCCGAACTTTGCCTCAGCATGGGCTTTCAGGGCCCCCCAACTTGCAAAAGCTGGAAAATACAAAGGTCGACCCTGCTAGAGCAGGCAGCCCCAGGGCTGGACCACCCCTCCTGAGGAATGGACCCTGTAACACCCTGCTCGAAGTCCTGGAAAGCCAGAAGCACAGCTTACTGTGCCCAGTGTGGCTTAGACAGAGGCTTTATGGTTTAGGAAGTGGCCTTAGAGTTTTAGGGTGAGGGAAGATGCGGGATGGGGGGAGGAGGGCTCAGGCCTGCATCATAGGTCTTTCTAGAAGGACCCACAGTGAGTGTTGCTGAGTGTCACGAGCAATATGAAACGTTGGGATGATATAGTGAACTTTAGGGAAGTATTTACACTCATCATAATTTTTTGCTATTAATGCAGCTTATGGTTGGCAGGTTCCCTCCCTCTCTCCCTCCTCACTCGGCAAAGGAACAAACAAATGAAGCTCTGCACCCTGGACGTCTAGGCCTGGGAACCTCTGCCCAGTTCGAGGTCACCCTGAGCCGGTTCCCACTGTGCTGAGGCCACACAGCCTGACCACAGGTAGAGCCAAGAGGCCACTGACCTCGGCCTGGCAGTCCAGCTGGGCCCCTTGCTTGGGGTCATTTCCGGGGCAGCCTATGGTCTGCCAGCTGCCCTTCTTAGGCCCTTGGCCTCTTTGCAGCCTGCACTGTAGGTGGGAGTGACCTCAGGTGGAGGGTACCTGAGGTGACAGTGCTCTGTGGGAGGCAGGACTGGCAGGATGGCAGGGCCCAGGCACCTCCCCCTCTGCCCATCCTTGGGTCCCCTGGGGTGGGAATGGGGACCTGGAGGGTCAGCGGCACCTCCAGATGAGCAGTGGACCCTGCCCATCATCACTCCTGAACTAATCGCCACCCACCCGCCCGCCAGGTGCCTGCCCATGTGTCCCCAGCTCTGGGGCCGCCATTAACGACATGTTGCGGCAGTTTTACGAAGCGTGGCTTGGAACAATTTTACACCTCATTTGATTTATGTTCCAGGATGCGCTCCTCTCTCAGGGGTCCCCTCCCCCTGGAGAGACAGCATGAGACCCCCTCCCCGGCTTCCTGTGCTCCCGGAGAGCCAGGCCCTGGGTCAGGGCGGCCAGCGTGGGCACACCCTAGTACCTGGCCCTCCCTCCGAACTTTCCTCCAGAGGTCCCTGGGCCAGGACATTGTGACTGAGGCCTCCTCCAGTGGCTCTGTAATGACAGAGAGAAGCCCAGAGCAGGGAAGTCCTTGGGGGTTGGTGACCAGCTCCCGCTTCACAGGCGGGGAATCGGAGGATTGGAGAGAGTCCTCTGGGCCCCGCCAACCCTCTCAGAGGTCACTCAGCCAGTCCATGGCAGATACTGCTTGTGGGCTCAGCAGAAGAGGGGACAGGGTGTGCACTGAGAGTGTGGCCTCCTGCACACCAGCCTGGCAGGCAGCAGGACTCGCTACCCTGGAATCTCCATCCAGGCAGTGACCTCGCCTGAGGCTGGGGAATACCCAAGGTGGAAGACCAATTGGTCAGCCTCCTCTGTTGCAGACAGCGGGCAGGGAGGCTCAGAGAGTGGGAGTGACTGGCCTCAGGGCACACAGCCAGTTAGATGCAGAGTCAGGGCTAGAACAGTGGCCTGCAGAACCCTCCCTCCCAGGAAGGACTTGGCCACTTCTTCCCTAAGGGGCAAGGTCATTTCTGTAACTGGATCCTCTCATTCATTCATTTTTGGTTGCTTCCTAGGGACATAGCTTGGTGTAAGGCCCAAGGGATAGGATGACAGAGGGGGACAGGCCCCGTGGCTGCCCTCATGGGGCTAAGCTCTGTGGTGGAGTCAGGTCAGCCAGGGTGGTGGGGCTGGGAGGGCACGGGTCAGCCGGGCACATGTCCTCTCCCACATGTAGGGTTCGTAATGACTCTAGGTGGAAGGCCAGGCCCAGCCCTCCTTCTACGGAAGCTGGAAAGGCCAGGAACCCTCCCAGACCTCTTGAGGTGTGTGCCGGGTTCTTCCAGTTGGACGTTCCTGGGCCACTTTAGACTCCGGAGCCGTGGCCTCGTGGCTGGGGAAGTGGCGTAAGATGCATTGCCTGGGGAGGAGGCCATGCCGGTGGCACTGGCGGTGCTAAGCCACAGCGTCCAGGGTCAGGGCTGGTCTAGGGGAATCCCCTACCCCAAACAGTTCTGGGGCTGGATGCAGGTGATGTCCCTGCTGTGTAGCTCCGGATGACACTCCAGCCCACTGGGAAAACACACGAGGCTCTTCGTATTCTTAAAAAGTAACCTTTCCATTTGGGGGACTTTCAAACATCCATCAAAGTCGAATAGTGGAAAGTGCCCCACGTGCCCGTCACAGGGCTCCTGCCTCCAGCCACACCTGTCACGGCTGCTGATCTTCCCGGCCATCCTCCGCTCACACATGGTTTTTCTCAAAAAGTTTTAATTAATAGACTTCATTCTTTAGAACAGTTTTAGATTTACAGAAAAATGGAGTGTAAAACTGAGAGTTCCCATACACCTGACCCCTCCCCACCCCCAGATGACCCTGCCATTGACATCTTGCATGACTTTGGTACATTCGTCACAGGGGAGGGCCGGTACTGTTGACACCTTGTTGGTAATCACAGCGGGCCGTGGCTGGCCGGGTTTCCTAAATTTCTTCCTAGTGCTCTTCCTCTATCCCGGGATTCCATCCAGGACACCACGTCACATGGAGTCATCATGTTTCCTTAGGCCCCTCTGGGCTGTGACAGTTCCACACAGCAGCCCCGACAGTTCTGAGGAACACTGGCCAGGTGTCCCGTAGGATGCCCCTAGCTGGGCTGGGCTGTTTTTCTCATCATTAGACTGTGGTTATGTGGTTTCTTGCAGGAAGGTCACAGAGGTAAAGTGCTATTTTTGTCACATTCTTTTAGGGGTAGGTACCGTCAACGTGATTTATCACTGTCGGTGCTGACTTTGACCACCTGGCCCAAGTAGTGTTGGCCAGGTTTCTCCACTCTGCAGTTACATCCCCTGCTTCCCATCTCATACCCTTCGGGAGGAAGTCGGTCTGCACAACGTTGCCAGAGAGTGGGGGGTGGTGCCCCCCAGCCCTGGAGTCTCTACAGAATTTACTTTACAGCAACTTTTAGGCAGCTCCCATATGTTCATAAATACTTCATTGTTTATATCTAGCAGATACAGATTTAAAACATGTACACACAACTCCATTACCAGTATGCCACCCAACACGGTGAACATTTTCTATTCAGACCATGTTGACTGTCCCCCAGTTGTCTCAAAACAATATTTCTGTGGTTGGCTTGTTAACATTAGGATCCAAGTTATATCCATCTTTGTATTTTGTATTTGATTGGCATGACCTTAAATCTGTTTTCATCTATAACAGTTTTTTTGTTGTTGTTGCTCTTTGTTTGTACTTTGGAGTGGTCTCATGACTCTTAGTTTCTGAAGAATTAGGTTCATTTCTTCTACAGAACTTCCCCTTTTTTTGTCCTGGCTGATTGTTGTGTCATAGTTTTGTTTAACATGTTCTCTCCTGGTGCAGCGGCACACACCTGTAATCTCAGCTACTCAGGAGGCTGAGGCTGGAGGATCCCGAGTTGGAGGCCAGCCTCAGTAACTTATCAAGACCCTGTCTCAAAATACCTGATGTCTGGCCTCCGCAGTTCTTGGACACTGGTAGTCACAACAGAGGCATGATTGAGTTCATTACTGGCAGTAATGCACCACTGTGCTGCACTGTATCAGGGCACACAAATGTCCAGATGTCCCTCTCTTGGTGTTGCCAAGCTTGATCTGCTGTTGAGGTGAGCTCCGACTTTCTCCTTCTGAATTCAGCATTGGCTCATGGTTGCTGACACACAGCTTCTTATTAATTCTTTTTCCTTCTGAAAGAAAGTCACCTGTTTCTGAGCCTTGGCCACGTGGCTGGGGAAGTGGCGTAAGATGCAGTGCCTGGGGAGGAGGCACTGAACCTGAACCTGGCACGTGCCCGTCCTCCTGAGAGGAGTGTAGCCCGGAGCCAGCCCCCTGGAACCAGCTGGAACTGGGGTCCCACCTGTGCCACATACTCGCTGTGCGCTCCAGGCCACTTTCCTCAGTTTCTTCATCTGATGATGGGGCCGCTGCTGGTGGCGGCAATGCCTCGCTCACTGAGTAATGAGGATTAGAGAGGATGGAAAACGCAGACCCCTTGCAACTGTGCCTAGCGCACAAGCAAGCTTCAGTAATTGTTAGCTGATACAATACTAGTCAATTTAATTTACGTTCTAGTTCTCATCTGATTCTACGTCTTCTTCTTGGGCAATTGAACCTCTTGCTGTGACCCTGGCTCCCTATCATCTCCCCCCTCAAGCCTCAATACCAATAACTAACTTAACCAAGGACATGCCATTGACCTTTCGCTTGATCCCTTGGGAGTACAGGGCACGACCCAGTGGATTTTAGTCTGTGACCCTGCCTAGTCATGAGGTTTGATTTGCACATATGCCTCTGTGCCCTCGGGAGAAGGCTACGTGACAAAAAATGCTGGCCTTGGACTTTGTGCTTTGGGTGTTGGGAAACTGGCCATGACCAGGACAAGGAGCTAGGTGGGTCCCTGCCAAGCTTGGGGAGTGTAGAAAAAGACCACCCTCAGATTGAAGGGTAGCTATGGTCTCTGCTTCGGGACTGTCAAGAGGAAGCTGAGAAAGCATCCCATGTCTGGGTCACCAGGTGGCTGTAGCCAGAGACGAATTTGAGGATTTGGGCACTTTAAGAGAATTCTGCAGCACCCGTAACTCATATTAGGGCGTCCAGTAAGAATTCCACTGGAGGGGCCCATGGAGAGGCCCGGGGTAAGGGTCATAAGAGCCGTGCTGAGAGGTGGAAGCTTCAATAACAGCTTCTCTGCAGCGTGTGGCTCCCTGTGGGGAGGATCCCAAAGAGCAGGGTGACAGAAATCCTCCCTGGGGGCAGAACTTTGTGCAGGGCACCTGGCTGTTTATCTCGCCTGAAGGGACGCTGGCTGAAGGATTCCATCTCTGTTGATATATGGACAGTGGCTCATGATTCAGGCGGGGACTTGGAACACAGTTGGAGGTCTAATGAGAAGGAGGCTTGGGAAAGAGGTATTTGGATGGACCTCCCCGGGTAAGCTCAAATGTGGAGATATTTGAAATCCAAGTCAGTGCTTGTCCGAGAGCACACTTAGCAGAACATGTTGTTAAACTGGGAAGTGAGTGACATATTTTGCATAAGATAACATATGTCACTGGGCTCATAAACAAAGCAGCCACATCAGCATGGATGGAGGTTTTGCATGAGCCCAGATCAATCCAGCTGCGGCAGAGACCAACATGGAGCATCCAACATGGCAGGAGCAAGCAGCCCGTGGCAGGCTGATCATATCAACCCTCTTCGTTTTGGAAGAGCTAGCCCTGTCCCCCATCTCCCCCAGTGGAACTGGTGAGTGTTCTGGACAGGCCTTCCCTGCCCACAGTCATCCTGCCCACATCATCATCCCTGGACTTGGAGTACCGTATTCACTGTCATGGTATTTTACACTGCTTTGCCTCTGGCCAGGGAACTCATTCCACAGCTAATGAAGTGCATCCATGGGCTTGTGCTCATGGAAGTCACTGGTCTCATCATTTCCCCCGTCCTTCTAATGGTCACCTCAGTAGAACAGAGGAACGGCTATCAGGAGACCCGGTTATGGCGCCGGCTCTGCAGCACTTGGTTAATGCCTTTGGGATGCAATATATTCTCTGAAATCTCAATATATGGCACAGTTTCTCCCACAGCCAAGATTCAGAGGTCCAGATAGAAAGAGGTAGGCAGGGGAGCGGATCCCCTCTCCCCCAGTCCTGATCACTTACTAGTGACATTATTGCTGTCTGCCTCTGCAACCTTGGGCTCCTCTGGTTTGGAAGTCTTAGTTCCCTTGAAATTCACAGAAGAAAAATATAAATGGCCAAAAACACATGCAAAAATGATCAAGTCGCTAGTAATCAAGTCAATGCAAGTTAAAGCAGCTAAGTATCATTGACCTCTCTAATTTGTCATGTTAAATGGTTACATGGTATTTCATATTGATAATAATGGAAACAAATAGTTCTTCTTATGAATTCTTTCTAGAGAAACATGTATTTCAAAGGCCTTAAAAAGCATATCTTCGATCAATATATCTTTGGAAGTTTAATTGAGTGGCTCTGGTCTGGTTTAAAGCCCAGGATTTGGAGCCAGGCAGACCTGGGCGTGGATTCTGTTTCTGACATGGGCTACTGTCTACACTGGATGAATTGCATCTTTTCTAGATAGAGTAAATGATGAAAGTGAGGTAGCTGTTATCATCATTCTTTACAAGCAATTATAAAATAGGTGTTCCCAAAGAGTTAAATTCCATGGATGTTCATCATAGAGTTAGTTATAACAGTAAAAATATGGAAACCACCTAAATATCCATTAGCTGAGAATCATCTAAGAAATTATAATGTATCAGTTGAATAAAATACTATATAACCATGAAAAATGTTTTAGAGGGATGTTTATCGAAATAAGAAGATATTCACAATGTGGTATTAGGTGGGAAAGCAATTTATATAATGTTATGTGCTGAATGATGTCATTTTAATGCTTTAAAAAAGTTGTATATCATGCAAAAAACTAATGCTTGAATTATGTAAAATAGAATGAGTAGTGCTATTGTTCTCTCTGACAGATGGGGAATTGGGTGATTTACATGTTCTCTTTTCGCTTGTCCATATTTTCCAAATTGGTTTTAAAGATTATGTATTGCATTTTTTTTTTTGTGTGTGTGTGTGTGTATTACCCAAGGGGATTGAACCCAGGGGTATTTGACAACTGAGCCACATCCCAGCCCTATTTTGTATTTTATTTAGAGACAGAGTCTCACTGAGTTGCTTAGCACCTTGCTTTTTTTTAAAGTATTTTTTAGTTGTCAATGGACCCCCATTTTGTTTATTTATATGTGGTGCTGAGACTCGAACCCTATGCCTCACACATGCTAGGCAAGCACTCTGCCTCTGAGCCATAGCTCCAGCCCCAGCACCTCGCTTTTGCTGAGGCTGGATTTGAACTCGCAATCCTCCTGCCTTGGCCTCCTGAGCCACTGGATACAGGTGTGTGCCACCCCGCCCAGCTATGTATTGCATTTATAATGTGAAACAACCCCCCTCCCCGTCCAAATCCCAGAAGGCAGGTGAGTTCTTTGTGCCCCATCGCAGGCAGGCCTCTCCTGTATCTGGCAGGAGGAGGATTTCAGCCACATCATTTCTGGGACCTCTAGGTCATGGCCCCATCCTCATAACTAGCTATTCCCAGGAGGCTGGGCCGATAATGGCAGGGAGAGAGTTCCCTGGTCTACCCAGCAACAGGACAGGAGGACATCACAGCAGACGTCTCCGTGCCCAGACCAGACATGCCACAGTCAGGACATCCGACAGGAATGTGGCTGCCGGGGAGAAACGGGCCCTGGCCCAACCCCCTGGGCCTGTGTGTGTTGGCTCAGGCTCATAAAGACACTGAACTTGGGGCCGGCAGAGCGAAAATATTTTTCAGTGAAGCCCCAGTATTTGGTGAAACAATAATATTCCTTCTCTGGATGTCAAACATCCGGGTAAATAGAAGCCTTCTTTCCGCCTTCTCTCCTCCCCGAGGGTTACAAAGGATGCTCTGACATAGGGCTTTGGAACAGGCTCTCCCGGCCAGGGTGACCGCCAACTGGAGACACAGGGAGGGCTTATTTTTAAAAGGAGAGGGAAATATGTGGCCCGTTGCAGGTTTGCTCAGAAGGCCTGGCTTCCTCCGGAGAGCGGGACCTGCCTCTCCCGCCGGATCAGAGTGGTGTGGTAGGCGGCCAGTGAGATTTGGGCTGGGGCGGGTGGAGGCTGGAGGGAGAAGGTAAGCCACCCCGAGCCACAGCTAAGGAGCGGGCAGGGTCGGGAGTGGAGAAGGGTGGTGGGCAGACATTAATTAAAGAACCTCCATTATTTTCATCAGACTGGAACCCAAGGATCGCCAAGCCCCAGAAAGCCAGTCTCACCCAGCAGCTGGGCAGATCCAGTGGATTTGCCTAAACCCAGAGATTGAAGGACATATTCCAAACAAGTCCCCCCCAAAATATATGGCAGGTGGGGGACCCGTCAGAGAATTTCTGGCAAAGAACACAGCGGGGAGAATGACCCTACACGTTCCTGGGGTCTCATAATGAGTCATGAAAACTTCCCAACTCCTTGGGCTCTTTGGAGCACCATGCTGAGCAGTTCCGTCAGTGACCCCTAGGCTGGGCCTCCTGTCCCCTAACTGCCAGCCTATCTCCAGATCACAGCCACAGTCAGCTTCCTGACACACGGGCATGGAGCCCTCCCAGGGCCAGGGCAAAAACACTCCCTTCCAGTGCTTCATCCTGGCCACACTTGGGGCCAGACCCCCCGCCTGCCTTTCCCTTGGGTGGGCCTCGGTGGCTGTTTGTCTCCGTGTCTGACCATAGCTGCCAGGTTCCTGTGCTCACAGGTAGAGCCAGCATTCTCCCTCACTATGAAGAAGCTGGTACGCATCCTTCTATCTCTTGTGCTTGAAAGGGAGACTCAGGTGCTTTCGTTTGATGGGACAGACTTGAGCGTGCCCACTGAAGTTCATAGGAAACCCAGTCCCGGGTTTCCCCTATTCGTATCGACTGGACTGAGCTCATCCCTGTGACATATGGATCTCCTGACACCCTCCCTGGACCCTGTGGATTCCTCCTACGTCTCTTTGCCTGGGCTATTATGATAACCTCCTCCCTGCTTCCCTCTCACCTCCATCCAGTCCCCTCCTGATCGGGTAGTTCCCTCCTTCCTGCTCATCCCTGGTCTGCGGACATCCTCAGAATACGACCTGGCTGCTCACCCCGGGGGCCCTCCCTGCATCTGTGCAATGCTTGAGACTCTCCTGGGTCCACGGCCTTCTATAGCCTGGCCCTGGACACCCTGGCCTGCCTTCTGTCTCTCTGTGTGCCCACTACTTTCTTGACTCAAGGCCACCCCCAGTACGATTCCCACTGCCTGGAACAGGACTGCCCTTTGCCACTGGCCTGGCCCTTTGTTACTCTTTATCTTCCGAATCCAAGTCTTCTCTGACCACCCAAGCCAGGAAAGTCCCTCGTGATGTTCTCCTCTTTCCCCAGGGGCACCTCCCACCCTTTAAAGTGTGCATGGAGGCAGACATGTTCTTGTTCAACAACTGTCTGACCATCAACTCCCCTGCAGCCAGAGCTATGTCTGAACTGCTCTTCCCTAAGCAGCTTCACGCACATAATAGGTCCTCAGAGACCTTCCCTTAGTAGGTGTGCAAACAAGGGGAGAGAGAGTGGGCTGCAACAGCGCAGGTGGCACCTGGATTCAGCATCATTTAATTACCACTCTGGGGGTCAACCATCTTTGGCACCTAGGCTCTGCCTGTTCTAGCTGTGTGTGACATTGGTGTCCAATCCCTTAACCTCACAAAGCCTCGGTTTCTTCATCTATAACATAATGGTTATAATACTTTCCTGGCTGGGTGGTTTTGAAAATGAAAGGTAATGTATTTGGAGAGTCTGATCCACTGCCTGGTACTCAATAGGTTCATTCATTTATCCCCCAAACACACACAGGCCAGACGGGCGCTGGGGCCTGGGGGCCACACAGGCCCTGCGCTCAAGGAGCCCGGCATGCAGAGGTTCTGTAAATTGCAGCTATTCATAGTAACAGAACTACTAATAATAAACAAACTGTTAGGAAATTCTCTAGCCGGGGTGAATGAGCCAAGCCCCATGGAAGCCCGCCTGGGAAAACCAAGGGGGCAGAGAAGGGAACACAGTATGAAGGAAAAAATACAGAAGCAAGTGTGTTTTACTACAAATTGTCTTTTGATCTTTCTTTCATGGTTGGCTTAGATTTTCCACTCAGCTGAACTCAGGAATTCTCAGAGAAAGGTGTTCCTTTTGAGTGGAAGCTGACGTGCAGGGTGGAGGGGCTCCGGGGGATGAGATGTGTTCTCTGCCCTCAAGAAGCTTACAGGGGACGGAACACCCACTTCTCTCACAGGCAGACCTCAAAGGGACCCAGGTGAAGAGCAGTGAGATTCCGTGACCAGAGCCACAGGCTCCGTGGTAGGTGGCTTGTGAAGACATGAAAGGAGCCATGGAAGAGAGAAAGAGAATGTGGGACACCGAGTCGACCACCCGTCTCCAAACCCTGGCCAATAATTTGCTCTTAGAAGAGTTAGTTTCTCTGAGCCTTGGCGTTATCTACAAAGTGGGGATAATGATAGTAATTCTGCCATGGTGTTGGGATTATTTTGTGTGTTTTCCTGGGAAATGTCAGGGTCATGGGATGGACACGTGGTCCTTGAGGTTCCTGGAGCTTCCCAGCAAGACTGTCCTCACTGGTGTCCTCCCCAGGCCTGGGGGACAGATGGCTAGTGACAGTCATGAGCAGCCATGCCTCATCCTGCCTGGCTCGGAGGACTTTCAGGAACACTTGGCTGGGCCCAGTACACAAGTCAGGGTGGGCCATCAGCTCAGGCTCAGGATGCTGGTGGGCTGAATTGGAGCAGAATAGAGACTGCCTAGTCACTCATGCAACCTGTGTCCTCTTCTCCCTGAGTGCAGCAGTCCGCCTGCAGCAAAATAACTGGGGGTGGGGTGGGGTGGGATGAGCAACTTGTGTAGATTGATACAGCAGGAGTGGGAGCCGTTTATTGTAGGACTGGAGGGGCATATATACATTCCACACAGCTTATCTTAATTAACATAAACTAGATACAGCCGTCAACCAATAAGGAATCTCCACACTTAATGGCTCGATGGTGTTACTTCACAAACCACTCCCTCTGCAAAATGCCAGGCGCCATCTTGACTTGTTTACAGACTCTAACACCTGAGCATATGGCCAGGCCACATCCTTGTAGTTGGGTGTGACATTCAACTGAATTCTAATCAATGAAAAGCATTGTTCAAATGAAAAGTCCAACTAGTGAAACACCTGCACGTTCTTTCTTTCTGGTTAACTGAGACGATGAGCCCTAGCATGTCTTTCAAAGAAGCCATTTTAAAAATGGCTCTGAGTGGGCTAGGGATGTGGCTCAAGTGGTAACGCACTCGCCAGGCATGCACGGGGCGCTGGGTTTGATCCTTAGCACCACATAAAAATAAAATAAAAGATGTTGCGTCCACCAAAAACTGAAAAATAAATTTAAAAAAAAAATGGCTCTGAGTGGCTACATGGAGAAAGATGTATCCACTTTCACCACACCCATGCCCTGGACAGTTTGAGGAGGCATAATGGTTCTCCATTATATGTTTGGGTCTATTTGTTACAGCAGCAACACTTAACTAATACACCAGAGGATGGCCAAAACTGTAAAGACCAAAAGGGCAGTTCTAAATCAGCATCCTAAGGATGAAAGAGGTTATGACCAAAGTGCTGAAATATCAAGTGCAAGACCTCTGGGGTGTGAATGGAGTTAAGATCTGGGTGAGGTGGAGTCAGAAAGAGAGAGAGAAAGGCCACAGGTGCCTGTTGAAAGTAGTGCTTTCTGCCAGGTTTATTCTCATGGATTGAGCTGATTAGAAGGTTGGGGCCAATGTTCTTGTCTCTGGGCCTGCCTCACACCTGGGCTTTCAACCCCTACCCCGACCCAGCTCCTGCCTCAAACCCTCGGCCAGGTTGGAAATAGGGCTCCATGTCATTCCCCTGGGCAGTGAGCCCAGATTGATATCCGGTATTTGGTCTGATGGCCCAACCCTGGCTTGCATGCTGAGAAAAGTCAGACCCAGAAAAAAATGAAGGGGCCAATTCATACAGCCCAAATTGATCTTTCCACCTGGCCTTGGCCAGAGTGCACAATTTCCAGCAAAATCCTGCCTCTTTAGTGCCCTGGCCAGAGCTTGCCCAAAAGGACCACTTCACCCTCCCCTCTCTGGCAAGCCAGGCTTCCAAGCCCAGCCACTGAGAATGAAAAGGAGCTGGTTTCTTCTGGTCCCAAAGGAAAACAAGCTGGCCAACTTTCTGTTAGTCCCAGGCAGCTCCTGGCTGCCCTGGAGCCAAGCAGACACTGGCCATTCTGTGTGCAGGGCTGAGGCTGCAGCGCCCTCCAGGCAGGCGGTAATGACTTCTCGGAGCGAGCTGGCCTTCACTCAGACCGCTCTGGGTGGGGGGAGAGGAAGCTGAAGACGAAAATGCGCTTCTCGTAAAGGTCTCCATCTAAAAATAAAGACCGTTAGCCTGGTGAGTGTCCGCTGGCAGGCTTGTCTGAGTGGAGAAGTAATAGCCATTCATCCAGGGTTCCAACTAAAGAAAGAGTGCAAAGCAAGCCTTCAGACAAGACCTGCATTCCAATGAGACCACAGCTTTCAGCTGCTGATATAATCTGTTAAGTATGATTATGAAAAATGGCAAGCGAGTTTCAAATCTAGTAACCTGGGTTCCTGGACCTGAACATTTCAGAAGTATGAGCTTCGGGTAAGGCTTGATCCAGTGGCTCAACTATGTCACCAAGGGACCAACAGCCTTTCTAAACGTCCATGGCAGCATCCTGGCTCTCTCGGCTGAACATTCCAAAGAACTTCAGTCCTTAAGATTGGTGTCTTGGGGCTGGGGCTGTAGTTCAGTGGTAAAGTGCTTGCCTTGCATGTGTGAGGCCCTGGGTTCAATCCTCAGTACCACATATAAATAAATAAAGATACTGATGACTAAAAAAGTTTTTAAAAAAGATTGGTTTCTTGGATGAAACTGAGGCTCAGGTGAGCTCAGAAAAACTGAGGGTAGCTGGGGATAAAAGAAGTGTGGAGGAGGAGAAATGGCCAGAGAGCTCTATACAAACTGCTTCTCACTTGATGTCCCTCATGTGTCAATGCAGGCTGAGCACCTGGTAGGTACAGACACCATGCCAGGAACCGAGGATGGAGAGAGAGAGGAGACCCAGGCTGGAGCGCGCCGGTGTTCGAGGGGGTGGGGGGAACGTGAGATCAGTGATCAGTGACCACGGTAAGATGTGACGTGTGTATGTGAATATCAGCAAGCTGTGGGTCTGGTCGTGGGGACGCAAAGAGGAAAAGGACACTCAGGCAACAGAAGCAACAGCCGAGACTAAGCCCTGAGAGGTGAGTGCTGCCCTCAGGCAGCGAAGCACAGAGGAGAAGCTGGGCTGGGAGGTGGTTGGTCAAAGGCAGCCGGCACGTGTACAGTGCCATCATTCTGCTTCTGTGTCCAGTGACAGGCTTGCTTTTCTGGATGATGTGGCTTTCTTTCTTTCTTTTTTATTTTTAAATATTTTTTAGATGTAGATGGACACTATATCTTTATTTATTTATTTTTATGTGGTGCTGAGGATCCAACCCAGTGAGATAAGCGCTCTGCCGCTGAGCCACAACCCAGCCCCTGACCTGGCTTTCTTGACCCGATAACATGGAGGAGCTTTGTTTCCCAAGGCACCCCTGCCTGGACCTTCCTTCCTGAAACCTCCTCCTGTTTCTGGAAAAAAAAAAACAAAAAAAACACCTCTCTCCATACATTTCAACAGATTGGTGATTCATCCCCACAGAGGAAACCATTTCTTGGCATTGGAAAGCATCATAAATGAGCAGTGGACATAGGCGTTCATACAAAAGGAAATATGGTTAATAAACAGACGTGAGGAAATCCAGTCAACCTGGCCAGTAATCAAAGAAACACAAATTAAACCACTGAGCTGCGCATTTCCCCCTACAAAATGCACCGCCATAACGGAAAGGTTTCCACTATTGTTTTAGTCAGCTTTTTCGCTGCTGTGACCAAAGGATCTGGCCAGAGCAACTATAGAGAAGGAAAAGTTTATTTGGGGGCTCAGGATTTCAGAAGTCTCAGTCCATAGACAGCAGACTCCATTCCTTGGGGCTCAGGGTGAAAGAATGTGGCAGAGGGAAGCAGCTATATGATGATCAGAGAGCAGAGAGAGACTCCACTCCACTTATCAGATACAATATACACCCCAAGGCCACACCCCCAGGGACTCACCTCCTGCAGCCACCACCCACCCGCCTTCAGGCGCCATCCAGTTAATCCCATCAGGTGATAGTTGGTATTGATGGATTAAGGTTCTTGTAGTCCGGATCGTTTCTCCTCTAAACCTTCTTGTGTTGTCTCACACATGAGCTTTTGCAGGACACCTCACATCCAATCCACAACAACGATCACCTTCTATTCTGGAGAGGACTGGGTGAAAGTAATAGCCCCGACCTTGTTGGAAGCGGGAGCAGCTGTGTCATCTGCAGCCGGGCAAGCTCAGAGTGGAGCCTCTTCTTCCAAAATTATTAAGCATTCTAAGGTGGCAGCAGCGTGCCTTAAACCAAGAGCTAGGCTCTCCCAGTCCTCCTTTGAGGTCTTATCAATGGGTGCAACTGTTATGAGGAAGGAGGTAGATGGACCCTTCCCTGTGCCTCAGGCCTGGTCCCTTCCCCTACTACGGGATCTTGTCAGGGCTCATCTCTGCCTTGACAGTCACCCTCCTGCTCTCAGCCCAGGTTTTTCTGGCAAAATTGAACACACACGCAAGTCTCCTTTCTGAGAAAAAAACAGGAAACTGAACACCCTTGCTCGAGCCCTCGCCCACCTTCTCCTGCTGCCCTCCCACTCTCTGGTCTCAGCCGCATTCTGGAGAGGGCTGTGTAGTCACCATCTCCGTGTCCCTGTTTCTCATTCATCTCTCCGCTCCGCCTGTCTCTCCATCATTCCATCCTGCCAAGGTCACCAATGATCTAAACGTATTTGCTGGGATTCTGGGCAGCGCTGACACTGGCTACTGTTTTCTACTTCCTGTCACCTTTTTCCCTTGGCCCTGGGACATTAAGTCCTCCTGCTTTTCCTCCCATATCCCTTCCAGGCTCCTTGGGCAGCCATCCCTCTCCACCTGGCCGTGGAAGTGGGCGTTCCTGGTGCAGACTCCTTCACTCTCGTCTTTCTCCCTAGGCAGCCTCACCAGTGCCTGTGGCTTTGGTCACCCTTGGTTTATCAATGACCCCAAAGTTCATGGCTCTCACCCAAACTCTGCCCTGATTTCAGACCCACAGTCCCACTGCCCACTTGACAGCTCCTGTATCACAAGGACACTTGAACCCCCACATGCAAAGCCACCCAATCCAGCTCTCCTCCATTCGTTGTTCCTGATATCTGTGCGCAGTTCTGCCACGTGTCCTCTTTCTAACACTGGGGACTAGGCGTGCCCCTCACATCCCCTTCTTCCTCCCCTCCCTGCTACATCTTAAATCAAACCCACTATCAAAAGGCATGTGCGCATGCTGTTCCCTCGGCCCGGCCTAGAATTCTGTTCTTTGCCCTCTTGGGCTCCTAGTTATCCTTAATCCCCCACCACAGTGACTTTTTCCTTAGGAAGTCCTCCCATGAGTCCCCAGGCAAAGTACGTCTCACCTTCAGACACGACTAGAGATACAGCTTCGTCCTCGACATTTTGTCCATCTGTGAGGACAGGTGGACCCTATCTCCCCAGCTGGACGGTAGGATCTGTAAGTGGAGACTCGAAGTTTCTCCCCACGGTTGTAACCCAACACCTAATCAGTACTGATGAGAAAGTGCTCAATGAATATTTGGTGAATGGATAAATGGAATCCGTTTGACAATCTCTATCAAGGGCTATAGAAATGTTTTGATCCAATAATCCAACTCCTAGAAATATATCCCAAGCAAGTAATTTAAAATGAAGGAAAATGTTATATGCATGAAAAATATTAACTACTATACTTTCTTCTAATAGCAACTTAAAGAAAAACACCATAAATATATCTAGCAGTAGGGGAAATATTAAAGAGTAGTAAATCCACAGAGTAAATAACACCATCATTAAAAATAATTGTGAAGACTAAGTAGGTACATGGAAAACAGTTTACAATATTACAATTGTTTTTCAAAAGCTGAATGCAAAATTGGATTTCTACAACTATGTAAAAATGTTTTATGCATTGTAGACACGTACCAGATGGGAACCAGGAAAAATAAATGAGTTGATTTGTCCAAAAAGTAGACCATGATTGAGTTTTCCATTTCTCTTTTATTTCCCTTAGTGTAGTTTAATAGTGCTTTTGCACAAATTATACTTCCATGTAATCTATAAGTTTCATCTAGCAATAGATTGAGTAAAGCAGCCGTGTTAAGCTAAGGAGCCATCAAAACACAGCTAGTTACATTTGATTCACCGCTTAGCGGGCCACAAATGCCCAATAAATAACATTACTTTAAAATGACCTTATATACCACTTTAAAAATTAGATCTTATGGGGGCTGGGACTGTGGCTCAGCGGTAGAGTGCTCACCTAGCACATGCGAGGCCCTGGGTTCAATCCTCAGCACCACATATAAATAAATAAATAAAATAAAGGTATTGTGTACAAATAAAAAATAAAATATTAAAAAAGAATTAGATCTTATGGTAATTATACCCTATTTTTATAATATTTTATGAACATTTATATATGTGTCTTTTTGAGGACACATAGTTTATTTCCCTTGAGTAAAATAGCTAAAAGTAGGCTATAGGCATGCAGTCAGAATTTCATTAACTGTTAAACTGTTTTCTGAAGTGATAGCACCATCTCACATTCCCATTAGCAGTGCATGAAGGCCAGAGGAATGTCAGTGTGCCCCATTCTTGCCATGACAGGACGTGGTCAGGCTTTTTAATTCCAGCTAGTCTAATGGGTGTGTATTGTGGTCAGACCTGCATTTCTCTAGTGATTGTATCAAGAATTGTTCTATTATTATTTGATATTTGTAATGATCTCTGATAAAATGTTGGTGCACATCTCTTGCCCCTTTTAAGTTGAATTGTTTTTCTTTTTAATATTGAGTTCCGAGGGATATTTATATATTCTAAATATAAGCCCTTTATCAGATACAGTTTGCAAATATTTTCTCCAATCCATAGTTTACCTTTTCACTTTTTTTTTTTTTTTTTTTTTTTAAGTATCAGGGATTGAACCCAGGGGCACTGAGCCTTTTTTGTATTTTAACTAGAGACAGGGTCTTGCTGAGTTGCTCAGGGCCTTGATAAGTTGCTGAGGCTGGCTTTAAACTTGCGATCCTCCTGCTTCAGCCTCCCAAACAGCTGGGATTACAGGCGTGCACCTCCATGCCCAGCTTGCCTTTTCACTTTCTTAACATGGTCTTTTGGAAGAAAAATTTATGAGGTGCAATCCATCAGTTTTTATGTTTATAGTTTGAGCCTTCTGTAGCCCCAGGTGACTAGGTTTTCTTTCTCTTCTATTTTGCAGAAGTTTTATGGCAATAGTTCTAATACTAAGATTTATGATCCATTTAGAACCATGTTGTGTATTTGGTATGAAGTAAGGGTGAGGCTCATATTTTGCATATGGATATCCAATTGTTTCAACACTATTTGTTGGAAATATCATCCTTTCCTCATTGAACTTGTCTTGACATCTTTGTAAAAATTCAGTTGACCTAAGAAAAGAATAGTTATTTCAACAAACAGTATTGGGGCAAGTAGGTATCCATGTGCCAAAGAATGAAGTTGGAACCCTACCTCACATTATATTGCAATTATAAATTCAGAATGGATCATAGACTTCTTTGTAAAAGCCAAAACCGTAAAACTCCTATAAGTTCACATAGCAGTGAATCTTCATTACTTTGAGGTAGGCAAAAGTTTTTTAGATATGAGAACTAAAGCACAAACAACAAAATAAAAAGTAAAAAAAAAAAAAAAACCTGAACAATTGCTGAGGCAGACAGGAAGACCCAGATTTAGACATATGCAGTGAGTAAATCAGTAGACTTTGGGGAATAATTGGATATAAAGAATGAACAAACTAGGTGCAGGGGCGTATGCCTATAATCCCAGCAGCTTGGGAGGCTGAGGCAGGAGCATCATGCGTTCAAAGCCAGCCTCAGCCATGAGGCCCTCAGCAATTTAGCGAGGCCCTAAGTAACTGAGCAAGGCCCTAAGGAACTTAGAGAGGCCCTGTCTCAAAATAAAATAAGCTGGAGATGTGCCTCAGTGGTCAAGGGCCCCTGAGTTCAATCCCTGGTACCAAACAACAACAACAACAACAACAACAACAAAATAAAAAAGAAAGAAAGAACAAGGGGGTGCGGGGAAGAGCAGGTTGGAGATGAAGGAGAAATGGTGAGCTCCATTTTGACACGTTAGGACATGAGACTTCGTGCTAGATTTCCCCACAGGAAGCAGGCTCCTTGAGTGTGAACTTGGGGAGAAGTCTGGGCTGGAAGGAGAGGCGTGGTACATGTAGGTGGCTGGGTCGACGATTCCACCCTGGGAGAAGAGGCATGTGGGACTGTTGCTGCAGGAACACTTGGATGCGTGAGCAAGGGAAGGACCCGGACAGGACTCGGGATTTTCTCATGCCTCACTCCTCCCGAGCAGCAGACCCACTCACCGAGACCTGTGTTTTAGTCAGCTTTTTTGTTGCGGTGACCACAAGACGGGACAAGAACAAAGCAGCGAAGGCAAGGTTTATCTTGGCTCATGGTTTCAAAGATCTCAGTCCATAGACGGCTGACTCCATAGCTCTGGGCCCAAGGTGAGGCGGGACGTCATGGCGGAAGGGTATGGTGGAAGAAAGCAGCTCAGGACATAGCAACCAGGAAGCAGAAAGAGCTCCCCTCACCAGGGACAAAATATAAACCCCAAAGTCATGCCCCTGTGACCTGTTTCCTCCAGCCACACCCTACCTGTCTACAGTCAGGGCCCATTAATCCATCAGTGGATTAATCCACTGATTAGATTACACCTCTCATAATCTTATCATTTCACCTTCTTGCACTGTCTCACACATGAGCTTTTGGGGGACACCTCACATCTAAACCGTAACACCCTGCATTCTGAAAAGGCAGAGTGGTGAACAGAAAAAGACTTTGAAGGCAGCACTGAGCTCCTCTGAGGGTCTGAAGCATACTCATCATGCCATTTGGCTCCATCCCAAACCCTCTTGCAGCCTTGGTTTCCTCATCTCAAAATCTATTTGATGATCTCTCCTCCATCAGGATGGAGTGAGAATTTAAAAAGAGAGCAACGACAGAGTCCCAATCACAGCGCCTGGCATTTGTAGTAGGCATTCAACAGAGGTCACAGGCTCCTGACTTCTGCCCTGAGCCAGCTTTGGAATCCTGGAGAGCATTCTAGGTAAGAGCATAACAGATTCTCAGGAATCCATTTGGCAATGGCCTCTCCGAAGGACCCACTCAGTAAAGAACCACATCTGGAGATGTCAGGAGCCTAAAGTTGAGGCCTGGGCCAAATAGCCCTCCTGCCCCCACTCCCACCCCTGCATGGGCTTTGAGTGAAGGGCAGAGCCTACCCGAGTAGTCCCACTGCCCAGGGGCACCTCCCTCTTGCAGGATTCCCACAGGCCCCAGGACCTTGCCATCCAGCTCCACCCTTCCATAGCCTGCAGCTATGGGGGCACTGACCACGCTCAAGGGGAGTGTCCAGTTTTCAGGTCTTTCAAGCCTTCCAATGGGAGCCAAGAGCCCCCATTGTGACACAGACAGTGCAGGCAGACACCCTGCAGATAGAGGATGCACAGGAAAGGGCGAACCCTTGGCTTGATGGCACAATTCTACACTGAGTTAACTTCAAGTCACAGATTTCTTTAAAGAAGGATATAGAACCCTATTCAGAGAAATTGGGGAAGATGGAAATGAATGGGAAGCACACCCACACCAGCCTAGAAGACTAGAATTAGCAAAGGCAATAGCTTTCCTTGAGTTGCTTTGCAGACTCAATGCACTGCATAATAAGGCTCTTAAAGAGTTCTTAGAAAGAGCTTGAAAAGTGAATAGTGATGTTTGCAGATTAAATGGTTAAAAAGAAGAATGCTTCTTTTTTAAAGGGTATGATAGCAAATTTAACCCACCCGATTTCATAACATATGACAAAGTGACAATTATCCAAACCATATGGCAAAATGGGGGGAAATGATCAGTGGAAGAGCTTAAAGAGTCCAAAACTAATTTAATCTACAGTCAAACTTGAAGTAATCCAGGAATCCAGCAACAGGGAAAGTAACTACTGCATAGTAAATATTTTGGAGAGAACTACAAGACAGGGAAGAGCTACACCTTTTAGGATTTTTTTTTTTATATAATAAATTGCAGTTGAAACTGTATGTAAGTCTGAGAAATGTGCCCACAAAAGAGACTAGAAAATGCAATTCCACACTTATCAGGTTAGAAGAGAATCCAAAATGAGACACGAAAAAAAGATTTTCAAAATGAAAAATAAGAAGCTTTTGTTGAATAAAATACAGGACAACCGTACGAAGCAAATAACAGCCTGGGAGGTATAACAACCACTGAAACATCTAGATTAATTTTTGCTTTTTCACAAAAAGCTACAGTCATTGCCCAGATTCCACTCAGTAAGCAGCAAAGGAGATGAACAGACAGTTTATACAGGAAGTACAGATGGTAAACCAAAACACGAAAAAGTACATAGCTCCTCCAGAAATGAGAGAAACGCAAACAAATCCTCGCTGGGATATCAGTACATGCTCATGGGAGTAGTGAAAATAAAATATAACAAAATGGTAAAAATCCTGTATTGGTGGAACTGTGGGCAGCAGACGAGACAGTGTAGAGAAGCTCAGAGCAGGGACCTGGAGCTGGAGTCCTGGATTGAATACTGGAGCTGGCCTGAGCCTTTTCTGGACCTCGAGTAAGCGGCTTCATGTCTCTGTGCCTTGGTCTCCTCACCTATTACATAAGGTTTAAGTGAGCTACTATAAAATGTTAGGTCAGTGCCGGGTAAGTGCTAGCTGTAATTGTGTGTGGGTGTTTGTGTGTGTGTGTGTGTGTGTGTGTGTGTTGGGGGATCTTCCTCACCTTTGCTCCCAATTACAGTAAAAAGGGCATGGACTTTGGAGCCAACAATATCATTCATTCTACAAAATATTTATGGAATGCCAGAGTCAGGTGCGAATCCCATGTCCATTAATCATTAGTGAAATCACCTTGTAAAAATTGCTTGATTCAGCAGCTCAGGAGGCTAAGGCAGGAGGATTGCAAGTTCAAAGCCAGTCTCAGCAACTTAGGCCTTAAGCAACTCAGTGAGACCCTGTCTCTAAATAAAATACAAAAAAAATGGGCTGGAGGTGTGGCTCAGTGGTTAAGTACCCCTGAGTTCAATCCCTGGTGCCAAAAAAAAATGCTTAACAATTCCAAATTTCTGTTTTCTCTATCTAGAACATAGAATGATATCATTTGCTGCCTACTATTGTTTGAGGACACATTAAGGGAATGTGTCTGGGATATAAAAGACCTTACTCCGCATTGGATTTCTCACTCTTCCTCTTAGAATCTCAGTCCAGCCCATATCTGTGGCCAGGGAGTTGCTCTCAGCTTCCTGACAGCTAGAACGAATCAAGGTCTTTTAAAGCCTTGTATCCTGAAACTCATGATGCCACCCACCTCTCACACATGTCAATCAAAATAATAACATCACCAAGTCATAAGATAAAAGTTGGTGTTTTAAGTGCCACAAAAGTACGGTGTGTATTGAAAATGCAGCTCCCTATTTCCTTATTTTCTTTTCCTCTTGCTTACTGTTTTTGGTCCGCCTGCTGGTGTCCTTTTGCAGTGGCTCAGCCAGCCCAGCGGGTAGTCCCAGCCTGCTGGCAAATCAGCCCTCTAACAGGGGGCCATACTGACTTCAGATTCTTCCCCTGCAGGGGTATTTGCATTTTAGGTAGTGGGGAACAAGAGCTCCTGGGGACCCAAAGTCTGGCACAGAATGGGCACTCAGTAAATATTTGTGGAATGAAGGAAGGAAGGGATGCATGGATGTCTCTGAAGGGGGAATTTCAGCTGCTTCTGTAGGCAGAGGGGGAGGGTCTTCTTAATGGAGAGACAAAGTACCCAGCATTCCTCAAATCACACTATTTGGGCACAAGGCTCATAGAATCCTTAATGGTAGACCAGCCCGGGTACTGACCAATCAGAATGGAGCTGAGGACCCTGCTAGACTAAAAGTGACCCCTCTGCTTGTGGTAATGGAAACCCAAGAAGGAGCTCAGGAGGAGGGGTCAGAGGGGCTCAGGCAGGTGCCATGTGTTACGCATGCTTAATGTCTGAACTGCAGCTCAGATGGGTGGTTGCACGGGAATCTAGAGATTTTTGCTACCTTTTTCTCCCTAGGCCCCAACTTCCCATCTATAAAACAAAGAAGTCGACTTTATTCACCTTTCAGGCCCGTTCCAGCTCTGACTACCTGTAATTTTAATATAATAACAACAAGAACAATTTGTAAAAGCCAGTCTGGTGTAGTAGAAAAGCGTAGACTCTGAAGCTGGTGGACCCAGTTCACATTCCAGTCATTACTGTGTGCCTTGGGTCCAAATGGACTGACTTCTCTGAACCTCCACTTTGCATTAATTGAACAAACATTGACTGAGCTCTTTTTGTGGGCCAGGTCCTGAGGACACACTGGTGAACAGACCTAGTTCTTGCCATCATGGATCTCTCTATGCCACCTAGGAATCCTTGGATATAAGTGACAGAGACCAGCTCTCACAACCTTAGGCAAACCCAGAAGGCTTTGTAAGGCTGTAGACAAGTCTGTGGGGCCCAGGGCAGTACACAGCCAGACCTTGCCCAGCTGGACTGGCATGCCCCCCAGCCCAGCTTGCCTGTCTGGCCCCCGTCTGCCTGCTTCTTCTTTTCTCTCTAACCCACACCGCTCCTTCCAGACCTGATTCTGTTGAGACTCTGTTGATCTGACATCCTCATTCTAAATTCTCAGGGCCCAGCTGGTGCCAGGTGTCCACCCCTGATCTGATCATGTAAAACCATGTGGCATGATCTTTCAGTACAAACACAGGCTCGGGGACTCACTCATGTGGATGGGGGAGGGTTCAGGTCTCCAAACAATGGAGGCTTCTGGAGATTATATATATATATAATCTCTCTCTCTCTCTCTCTCTCTCTCTATATATATATATATGCATATGCTATAGATGGACACAATGCCTTTATTTTTTGTTTATTTATTTTTATGCGGTGCTAAGGATCAAACCCAGTGCCTCACAGTTGCTACGCAAGTGCTCCACCACTGAGCCACAACCCCAGGCCCGAGGCTTCTGGATTCTGGTGTCCACACCACAGCCTCAGAGGACGGTTGTGACGGTTGAATGAAGTATCCTGCCACCAGACAGTGTTGATGGTTGGTCTTTAATTAAGAAGTATGCCAAGAGAGGGGACAATATTATTACTAACAATACCTCCCATGTATCTAGCAACTTTGTGTACGTTGTCCCAGTTCCTTCCTCCCTGACCTTGATCGTGGGCCCCACCTTGCTGGGTTGAATTTGAACTTAGCTGGGCCTACGCAGTGCCCAGGCTGGACTGCCGCAGCCTGGTGCCCTCTGAGCTGAGTGAATGAAGGAATGAAAGTTCTCATCCATCCACTGGGAATGGGAGGTGGCTGGAAAAGGGAGTCACTGGGACTTGTCCCCCTTTCACCCAGGTCCTTATTGAAGATCCTTTCTTTCCCCCTTTGCTTGGTAAGTGAAGAACCAATAATTAGAAGCAGGAATCAAGTCCTGGGTTCAGACCCTTCCTCCAGACCCTAATTTGCTAACTGTCCCTGAGCCACTGACTTCACTTCCCTGGACTGATCCTCCACTGCCAAATGGATGTGGGCACCATCAGGATGCCCGCTGGGCTGAGAGATCTGCCTGAAGTCCGAGGTGGGGAGGGGCTTTTGAGTCCTGGCCTTGGCTGTTTCCTGCTGTCCACAGGGGACTCTGGGGTCCCCTTGCACAGGCAGGACCCTGCAGCCTGGAGGAGCAGCGAGCTCAGGCCTTCCGCCCAGCTGCTCCCTGCCCTCGGGAGCCCTGCGGCCGCCAGCCCACAACCCATGACTTCACCGGCTGTGTGGTTGAAACCCGAGCCTTCTCACTAGGGGCCGAGCAGGAAGTTTTTTCCTGCGGTGGGAGCTTTTGTTCTCCAAGCCTTGATGGCTCCACAGAGGAATTTCCAGCCAGCTGACGTCAGCCATCAGCCCGACTCAGGCTGGAGCCCAGGGACCCCGCAGGGGGGCTGAGCGAAGGCTGCTGCAGGACAGAAGTGCAGGGTTCCAGGCACCAGGTGGCCTTGTCCTCCTTCCTCTTCTTCCCACATTAACCCACTGTGACCCCGTCAGCTCCCTGTCCATCAGCTCAGGAGGGAAGCCTTAGGGAAGCCCATTCACCCTGAAAGTAGTTAGAAAGGTGGGAGGAAAGTGGGTTCGAATCCTGGTCTAGCCACTTACTGTCAGCTGGGTGACTTGGACTAGCCACTTAACCACACTGGAATTCAGTTACCCCATCTGTAAAATGGGAATAATAGTGCCTCACACCACCTACTAGTGAATGTTCAATATAAAGCATGAAAAACTGCTGGGAACACGGTAACAGCTCATAAGGACCAGCAGTGATTTTTGTTGCTGGTATTATCTCTCCAGTGACAAGGGACCCAGATGTCACAAGAGCAGCTCCAAGGCTCAGGCTCCCCTTCCTGAGGGATTAGCCCTTTTCTGTGGCAAAACCCAGCTTTGCCGTCCTTCCCAGGCATACAGACCGCCAGGATGGCCGTTAGCGCCCCAGGGCTGCCTGTCTCAACAAAGGACCGCACAGGGGCTGGTTTTAACAGCAGAAATTTATTGTTTTCCAGTTCTGGGGTATGAGGTCTTTCCCATGTGCCACTGCGGATTCTTCACTTGAAAAATGCTCTGGACGAGGTGTTGGCAATCCTGAGCCAGTTCAGAGGCCTGGGAGCTTTGGACCTGAGCTCCCTCCCCCTGCACTGAGTGGCCTCCTGGGAGCCCCTCATCTCCGCACGAACAGCCAGGTGAACAGTCTGCACTGAATCAGAACAGCCCCAGGTGGGGAAGAGGTGCACGGGGGTGGGGAGGAAGTGGGATGAACCGCTGGAGGAAAGCAGCTCTGGCAGCTTCATGGGGAAATATCTCGGGGCTTCCCCATCCTCCAGTTCCTCTGATGGTCAAAATGATAGGAATTTGAAAATGAGACCTGCTTTCCCCTCCCTCCTCCTGCGCCAGCCTCCCTCCTGTCCTCCAGGCCCAGCCTCTCCAAGGCAATGTCTGTCCTCACCCCCACCCCACTCCCTTCTCCTCCTGCTGTGTTCTGGCTGCTGTCCTGAGCACCCACCTGAACTTGGTCTCCATAAGGTCCCGAGCACCTGCTTGCTGCTAAGGACAGCGAGTTCTCTGCAGTCCCCATCCTACCAGACCTCTCAGCGGACACTCTGGGTCTGGGGGCACTGCCTGCCCTTGGTGTGCCTCCTCACTCCACATTCCACCCACACCACCTCCCTGTCCCCCCGGGCTCCATCCACCTCTGTGTGATGACGGCCTCCAGTATCCATCCCAGGCCCAGAGCTCGGCTGGAGCTCCCAGCCTGGCCATTCCTCGACATCCCACGGGCCTTTCAGACTCTGCAGGGCTCAAGGGGAATCATTGCCATCCCCTGGGAGCTGTCCTTCCAACTGGGTTCCAAGGCACGGACACCAACAGATCCGCTGACCAGCTTCAGTCGCATTCCCCAATGGGACTGTAATCTCCCCGAGGTCAGTGTGTGAATTGTACCTCTCAGCTGCTCTCCCAGGGCCTGGCACAGCTGGACACGTAGTAGGGCCTCCAAAAATGTGTGTGACTTGATCCCTAAGGGAGTTGAAGGTCAGGTTTGGAAGACCTGGTTCTCCAACGGGGAGTGGAGGGGCTGGGCCAGAGGCTTGGGGAGGCTTAGCCAAGCATCCGTGTGCCAAGGGAAGGCCCGGCCCCTTGCTCAGCCTCCAAACAGGCACATGGAGATGAAGGGGTGGCTTCCTTCTCAGGGACATAAAAGGGACACAAGTGCCTCACAAGGGAGCCTGTATTGGGAGAAATGTGGCCAGAAGTAGGGACAAGCCGTCTCATTTTGTCTTGGGCTAAGTTGCCTGCCAGGCTCACCCCATCACCATTGTCCCCAGGTGGCCTGAGGAATCCCTGAAAAATGCTCAACAAACCTCCTCTCTGCTAAAAATCCTCCAGGGGTCTCTTCAGAATAAAACCCAAAGCCTGGTAGGGCCTGGAGAACTTGCACATCCTTGGGGATCCGTCCAGGCGTTTCTGCTCATCACCCCACAGAGGCTGCCCTCCAGCCCCGCCTTGGTCCGAAGACTCACCTTCACACAGGCCTGGACTCTCCGAGCCCCCCTCCCCTGTCAGCAGAGGCCCGACCCTGGTGCTGCTTCAAGATGACTGACACAGGGTGTCTGCCTGCTCTCAGAAGAAATACCCACAGTGGTACACAGAGCAAGGTACAAAAAGAGCAAGGCCCGAATTATAGGTCTCCCAAGACAAAACAAACAAACAAACAAAAACCAGGTGGTGACCCAGGACTCAAAAGTAACACAGCAAAGAAATCTACATATACAAGAACTGGCTTTATTGAACTAACTTACAAGCTGGGCTGGGAGGAGTTTATTTCCCTAAGTCAGATTGATTCAAATTGATTGATAAAGGGGTTTTTGGTTTTGTTTTTTTTAAACCTGAAGGCCCAAGCCAGTGCAGTGGCCCACGCCTGTAGTCCCAGCGATTGGGGAGGCTGAGGCAGGAGGACTGCAAGTTTGAGGCCAACCTCAGCAACTTAGTGAGGCCCTGTCTCAAAACAAAAAAAAAAAAAGGAGTAGGAATGTGGCTCAGTGATTAAGTGCCCCTGGGTTCAATCCCTGGCACCCAAAACAAACAAAACCTGAAGGCCAAAGTATCTGGTTATGAGTGGCCAATCTAAGTCTCCCTCCCAGATGCATCTTAAATCCGAATCCAGCACTGTCCAATTTTGCTCTGTGGGTCAGGGTTCGAAGCCAGCAGCCCTGGCTTTGGAGCACTGGCTCTCAGAAGGGAAATATTAAGACAGTTTTTGTTGTCACAGCTTGGGTAGGGGTGGAACACTGGCCTCTAATGGGTAGAGGCCAACAATGCTGCTAAACCTCCTCTAAATCACAGGACCGCCCTCAAGACATGGAAAGGTCTATCCTGCAGGTTATTGGGGCCGAGACTGAGAAACCTTACTACACAGCCAGACTGCTTGGCTTCAGATCCCAGGACCCCTGCAGCAACTCACCTACCTGCCAGCTGCTCAGTTCTGTCCCCTTTTAAGTGAGTGCAGTGGGGTAGCTCAGAGGTGGAGCACTTGCCTAAATGTTCTACATGAAAATCTCCTCCCAGGGTTGTTGGGAAGAATAAAGGAGACGGCCCAGGCAGCACAGCTGGCTCCATGCTTATCACACAGTGAGGCTCCTGAGAAGGTGTTGTCGCTGTAATTATCATTGGTGGGCCACTCTGTCACTTTTCAAAGCAGCACAGACATCAATACAGATGCACGTTAACATTTGCATATTGGCATCACATCTGGCAGAATCTGAAGGTCCCGGTGTGATCCTGGGGACTTAGACTCCTTGATTCTAAGGTCACTGAGCTGTGTCTCAGGGACAGGTGCTCAGGCCTTCCACCTGCAATGACTAAGCGGCTCACCTACCAGCTTCCTGGGCTTGCTGTCCTCTAGGTTTTTGCACCTCTGGTCCCAAATCTGTCCCAGGCATCTCTGGCCAGGCTCCCAGCCTCCTGGCACTGACCCTAGGCTGCTCCTGCACTTTCTCGGGGATGGGGCCGCTGCCTAGCCTCACACTGGTGTAGATACTGGTTTCCAAGTGGCCTCAGTGGGCTTTCTGGGCATCTGGGACCCCAGAGAGCACTGGGGAGATGCATTTCTATTGTCCAAGTTTTCAGTTCTGCCTGGCCTACCCCTGGAGTTCTTCAAAACACCCCACACGTCCTTAACAATGGCAGTGGAGGGAAGTTTGTGAGAAGACAAAGAGAGGTGAGAGGAGCACTTTAAGACCTAGGAATTGAAAGTCTGCTCTCCTGTTTTATACATATATGGAAGGTCATTACGGTTAAGTTGATTGGTTACCAATATGCACTTATTTCCCCTGCCTGCAGCATGCTTTCATTATTTAGGAGGTAGGACGGGTGAGAGAGGCAGAGAAAGAGAAGGAGCACACTAAAGATCCTAAAACCACCATTTTCCTGGAAGAAGGGATGGGGGAAGTCATTGGCCTCTCCTTTTATGGAGAAGGTCTGCCTTTGAAAGGGAGGGCTTAAAATGTGCCGTCATGGGGACCCTCGGGAATTCCCTCCCAGACTCCTGCGGTCCCAGGCAGGAGCACCTTCCTCTAGAGCACACGCTCTAGAGCTAGGGCGTTTAAGGAGGGAACATCTCCAAACCTGCTCCCCGCAGACACGCAAGCCAGGCGCGGGTCTCGCTGCCTCTGCTGGTCATAAAAGATTTGGTCTGTTTCTTCCAAACTGACAGTTCCTCTCTTCAATTGGACATTTGAAGAAGCTTCTCTCACCCCATTTGATTCTGATGACAGGCTAAGTGCCCATTTTCTCACTAGCGAGCCATTAGCATGGTGTCTGAGGCTCAGCCATCCACTGCGGCAGAAACCGGGGAACTGTTTGATCCATTGCACTTGAAGAACAGCTGTGGGAAAGAAGGGGCTGCCCCTTTCTCAGGAGATCCTGGCTCATGGAAGGCCAGGACCTTGGCTTTAATGGGGTCAGCTTGCTGGGGCTGCCTCTTCAGACACTAGGATGATAGTACTGAAGACCCTGGTTACTCAGGTTTCTGTCGCGGTAACAAAACACCTGAGGAAATCAACTCGTAGGAGGAAAAGTTTATTTTGGCTCATGGTTTCAGAGGGTTTTGACCCCTGGTCACTTGGCTCAGTTGCTTTGGGCCTATGGTGGCACAATACACTATGGTGGAGGAGGACTTTTCACCTTCTGGGGGCAGTGAAGAAAAGAAAGGGGGGAGATGCTGGGTCCCAATGTCCCCTTCAAGGGCATCCCTCCCCCAGTCACCTAACTTCCTTCAATTAGGCCCTATCTCCTCAAGTTTCTACCACTTCTCAATAGCACCACCAGCTGGGGACCTTAACACATGAGCTTTTGAGGGACACTTAAGATCCAAATCATAACGACCCCTTTGTTCCCTAACTCCTTTATGCATTCAGAGAATGTTTATTGAACATCTACTATGTGCCCCAGGCACTACACTGGGTATGAAGTTTACAGCAAAGAAACAAGACCCAAAAAACTCATGCCGTCCTGAAACTCGTGGTGGAATGCAGTGGGATACAATCTGTGATGGTGATAAGAGTTGTAGAGTAAAATTAAGTAGGGAAGGAGGCAGGGTGTGTAGGGAGAAGGTGACACAACCTTGGAGAGTTTGGGGGAGGCCTCACTGAGATGCCCACTGGGTTCCTGCCCAGACACCTGGGCAAAGTGTTCCAGGGAAAGCCAACAGCCAGTGCAAAAGCCCTGAGGTAGGGGGAGCCTGGAAGACCAGGGCAGAATCAGACACACATGGGAGGGTAGAGGGATCAGATCATGCAGGACTTCCTAGGCCACTGCAAGGATGGAACTCCACAGGAGAGTTTCAGGCAGGAGAATGACACCACAGATTTTATGTACCACTGTTAACTCGTTTCTCAATTGCATTTTACCATTATTTTAGAAGTGAGGTTCAAACAGATTAGGAGTATCGTCAGGACACTAGCCAGGCTCCTCTGCCATCTCATCCGGGGCTCTTTCCACTCCTGTGTGTAGTTTCCAAATGTACTCAACTCCTCTGCAGGTGCAGAGAGGCCTGGTTGTCAGGGCTGGGCGAGTGGCAGATAAGCTGGGGCTGGCTTTCTTGAAGCCTGCTTGCGGGATACCCCTTCTGCAGCATCGTTGAGAGCAGGCATGGAAAGTGCCCTGGAAACTCAAGTATCGCCCCCGTGGCAAGTGTCCCAAGACATTGTGGAGGAGGTCCCAATGATGGCTGCTGACCCGGGTCCCCATTTAAGCTATTATCTCGGAAGGTCCCAGTGCCATCTCCTGCTTCCACTTGCCCAACCCTCACGTGTCCATCCACTGTGCCACGCACAGGTCCCACCCTCCCCCAGGTCACAGACCAACAGGCCTGAGGTGAGACGCTCACAGAGCATGACAGCCAGCCCTGACTGCCCAGCGCTGTACCTGGAGCACTGAAGGTGCCATGAGCCATCACCCCTGGGCACAGGGGCTCTGCTCTCCTGTGTGGCCCATAGATGCTGCTGGTTGGGGCCGTCTGGTTCAGCCTGTGATGGCTGAGGGCTGGCCCCAGAGCTGTTCTGGCTCCGGGCCACTAGGTCATGGTGGAAGTCACAGCCCGGCCTCAGCAAATCCAGGAAACAGGTCCACAGAGCGGGTGGGAAGGGCACAGCCAGAGTTCAGGGTGCCAAAGCCCAATTCTGCTTTTCCTCCGCAGGCTGGTGGGAGTGGGGTGGCAGCAACTAGCCCAGTGGAAGGAAACCTCCATCCACTCTGGAAGGATGCCCAGCACCCCTTGGGGGTCAGTTCCTCGCAATTTCACTCTCAGAAGGGGTCTCTTCCCTGGGCGGCTTGACACAGAGGGTGGAGGGATTTGCCCCTGCAGACTTGGATGGACTGGGTTTTGGAGGCTTTGGGAACTTTCTAACCTATCTCCTCCAAGAGAAAGAAAAAGCCAGGGAGAAGCTAAATGTGAAAGAAAGGGGGGGGGGGAAAGATGGAAAGAAAAAAAGAAAAAAGAAAGGCAGGCTGTAAAAGTTAAACAAAACCACCCACAGCAGCCTGGGGTGGGGGAGATGGTACGGTATCGTGGCAATTGTGGACAGTTTGGCAGCTAAGTGAGAGATGATTCACTCCTAGGCACTGGTTGCATAATCCTCCCCAACCCAGGCAGAAGAATGAAACTAGGAAACTAATGCAGTGACATTTAGTAGCAGAAAGGAAGCCCACACAACATTTGTGCAAGGCCATCCAAAAATAGCGGGCTTCTCCATGCTTGGGTTTGGAAACTATGCATTTCGCTTGAAATGCCTAAGTCGTGGCACATTTTTCTCAGACCACCCACACCCTAATTCAGCTCATTTCAATTCAACAATCATTTATTGCAACCCTACTGTGCGCCAGGCTCTGTGCCCAGGGTTGGGGAAGATACTGGAAGGAAGAGTGAATAGGTTTTGGAGCCAGATAGAGGTGATAGAATCCATCAAACCCTAGCATGGTCCCTTACCAGCCCTGAGCCTCAGTTTTCTTGTCTGTAAAGTGGGAATGGCCTCGTGAGGGTTAAGTGAAGTAGGTATGTAAGCCCTCGCGTGCTTATTGGCATGCCACGGGGCCTCCCTGTAGGGGCTGCTCCCACACACCCAGGAAGAATTCTCAGCCTGTGTCTGGGATCACACATGCATGTGTACGAAGCAGGACCAAAAGTGTTGCTGGAGAAGCACTAAGCCATAAGGGGGCTCCATAAGGGGCCTGGGTGGCGGGAGCCCAGCAGGGAGGAAGAAGTCTTTGAACTAGGCCTTAGCACACCTCAACTGGGTTGAATTAAAATGTCAGCTCAAACAGTGGCTGCTGCATCTCCCTTTCCTATTGGGTATCAGACTTGGTGGCAGGTCCTGAGGATGCAAGGACAGAGGGGACAAATACATCATCCGTTGGTCATAATTGTAACAATTAAAGGAGCAATGATAACCCAGGGAAGCGGTTTGGCTGATGGTTGTGGGTGCTGGTTACAAATCCCAGCCCCGATTTCTCCCACCTGTGTGGCTGGAGCATGTTCCTGGAGGATTCCGAGCCCTGGTTATCTTTTCTACAAAACAGGGAGACGGCTTTCTTAGTGTGGTTGTGCAGATTCATTGAAATGATAATGCTTGCGAAGCAGTTAGCCTAGTGCCCAGGGAAGTGATCCCCAAGGGTGGGTTGTGGTCACCTCTGTCACCATTACAGCTGCCGCAGGGCAGAGAAAAGGAGGAGGAGCAGCGACCTACAGCTGGAGAGTCGGGGTGCCACACAGGGAACCGGGCTTCTTGAGGTGAGTTTTGGAGGGCAGGTAGGGGTTTGCCAGGAGGATTCTGGAAGGAAGAGGTATTCCGGGCAGGGGACAATATGAGAATGCATGAATACACTGAGGAGAAATGTTCAGGAAACAGGAAACGGCTCAGGCCGAGAGCCAGCCGAGAGCACCGCCTGAACAGGAGGAGAGGGCAAGCAGGAGGGAGGGGACTCCTTCCTCTCGGGCAGGTCAGGCAGCTGGGACGCTCTGTCTGGCCAGGAGCACTGACTGTCCCTTTGAGTCCTTTCGTTGCTCTTGGCTTCTTCCCAGGAGATGTAAGACACAGCCTCACTGACAATGCTGCCATGGTTACCGTCACATTTATTAAGAATATTCTCCCTTCCCAGAGGCTGGGGAGGCTGAGACAGGAGGATTGGGAGTTCAAAGCCAGCTTCAGCAACTTAGGGAGGCCCTGAGCTACTCAGGGATAAATTCTGGGGGTGTTGTTCAGTGGTTAAGCCCCCTGGGTTCAATCCCTGGTGTGTGTTGTACATATTTTCTCCCTTGTCTGGCTGTGGCTCAAAGCTCTTTGCCTAAGGATCCTAAAGATAATTTCATCTTAGAAACCAACCAGGAGGAAAATATTGATAAAAATAATTTCTAGGGACTAAGGTGGTGGCTCAGTGGTAGAGCACTTGCCTGGCATGTGTGAGGCACTGGGTTTGATTCTCAGCACCACATATAAATAAAAAATAAAGGTCCATCAACAACTAAAATGAATAAAATAAATAAAATTAAAACAAAATAATTCCTAACTTTTACTGGGCGTACTAGATGCTAGGCTGTCTTACATGTTGTGTGCATCAGCTCATTTATTCCTTCAACCACCCTGAAGTGGGCACGATTATTTGTCCTGTTTTACAAACACAGAAACTGAGTGACAAAGCAGGTGAGTGATTTGCCCGAGTGGCGTAGCTGGGCAGTGGCAAAGTGGGTACTCAGGGCCTCCTGGATGGGCGCCCGAGGATGTGCTCTTCCCTCCTTTCTAGTAAGGCCAGTTTTCTTTTTTTTTTCTTTGCAGTTTTCTTTGCGCCTTGGCTACCTGGAGCTTCTGCTGAATTCTGGGATAAAGTGCAGCAACTTCCTGGAGTGCAGATTTTCAGGCATGATCATTATTTTTCCCGGAAGGCCTTTCAGTCTCCAGATCCAACAGCCAATCCAGGTTTTCTTCCTCTGTGTGTGCCCCGGGTCTTCGGGGCTCCTAACCTTTTGTCATTCCTCCTTGCCAGTCCTCCTAACTGGCCTGACTCACTGACCCTGCTGCCTGCCCACCCGCTTTCCTTTTTCTTTTTGGGGGTGGGGGTGGAGGGTGGGTACCCAGGATTGAACTCAGGGGCACTCGACTACTCTGCCACCTCCCCAACCCTATTTGGAATTTTATTTAGAGACAGGGTCTCACTCAGTTGCTGAGCGTCTCACTATTACTGAGGCTGGCTTTGAACTTGCAATCCTCCTGCCTCAGCCTCTCAAACCACTGGGATTACAGGCGTGTGCCACTGCGCCCGGCCCACCTTCCTTCTTTCTTTCTTTTTTTTTAAATTGGAAATATACTCCAAATATTCTTTATTTTTTATGTGGTGCCGAGGATTGAACCCAGTGCTTCACACGTGCCAGGCAAGTGCACCACCACTGAGCCACAATCTCAGCCCCCACCTTCCTTTTTCTTTCCCCCTTTTCCCACTTAATGAAATGGAAAATGTATAGTTTAGTGAATAGAAAAAGTAAACCACAAAACCACATGCATAGAAATACAGTAAGTGCCCACCCTGAGTAAATAATATTAGAAATGTATGTATAAAAAATCTCAGTGACTTAATGTATTAAATGATAATATTTATATCTGAATGGTGGGATAACAAATGATTTTATTTATAGACGATCTCTATTTCTTGAATGTTCACAGAAAGGCACATGTCAGTCTAACAAGTTGTTATTTTTAAGAATCATTTAAGGGGCTGGGGCTGGGGCTCAGTGGTAGAGCACTCACCTAGCATGTTCGAGGCCCTGGGTTTGATCCTCAGCACCACATAAAAATAAATAAATAAAATAAAGATATTGTGTCCATCTACAGCACATATGTATATATATGTATATAGATATGTGTGTGTATGTGTGTGTGTGTGTGTGTGTGTGTGTATATATATATGTATATATATATATATATATATATATA